>NW_027327024.1:300000-600000 GCF_047675955.1 Chlorocebus sabaeus | reverse complement strand
CAAGAACAGCCTTAGCGAAAGGCTTCTTGAAGGGAAAGATGTAACTCTGTGAGATGAATTCACAGAACACAGAACAGTTTCTGATAAAGCTTCTTTCCAGTTTTGAACGGAAGATATTTCCCTTTTCACCATAGCCCTCTATGGGCTTCCAAATATCCCTTTGCCAATTCCAAAAGAACAGCCTTAGCGAAAGGCTTCTTGAAGGGAAAGATGTAACTCTGTGAGATGAATTAACAGAACACAGAGCAGTTTGTCAGAAAGCTTCTTTCCAGTTTTGAACAGAGGATATTTCGTTTTCCACCATAGCCCTCTACGGGCTTCCAAATATCCCTTTGCCAATTCCACCAGAACAGCCTTACCGAAAGGCTTCTTGAACGGAAAGATGTAACTCTGTGAGATGAATTAACAGAACACAGAGCAGTTTCTCAGAAAGCTTCTTTCCAGTTTTGAACAGAGGATATTTCGTTTTCCACCATAGCCCTCTATGGGCTTCCAAATATCCCTTTGCCAATTCCACAAGAACAGCCTTAGCGAAAGGCTTCTTGAAGGGAAAGATGTAACTCTGTGAGATGAATTAACAGAACACAGAGCAGTTTCTCAGAAAGCTTCTTTCCAGTTTTGAACGGAAGATATTTTCTTTTTCACCATAGCCCTCTATGGGCTTCCAAATATCCCTTTGCCAATCCCTCAAGAACAGCCTTAGCGAAAGGCTTCTTGAAGGGAAAGATGTAACTCTGTGAGATGAATTACGAGAACACAGAGCAGTTTCTCAGAAAGCTTCTTTCAAGTTTTGAACGGAAGATATTTCCTTATTAACCATAGCCCTCTAAGGGCTTCCAAATATCCCTTTGCCAATTCCACAAGAACAGCCTTAACGAAAGGCTTCTTGAAGGGAAAGATGTAACTCTGTGAGATGAATTAACAGAACACAGATCAGATTCTCAGAAAGCTTCTTTCCAGTTTTGAACGGAAGATATTTCCTTTTTCACCATAGCCCTCTAGGGGCTTTCAAATATCCCTTTGCAAAATCCACCAGAACATCCTTAGCGAAAGGCTTCTTGAACGTAAAGATGTAACTCTGTGAGATGAATTTACAGAACACAGAGCAGTTTCTCAGAAAGCTTCTTTCCAGTTTTGAATGGGAGATATTTCCTTTTTCACCATAGCCCTCTATGGGCTTCAGAATATCCCTTTGCCAATGCCACAAGAATAGCCTTAGCGAAAGGCTTCTTGAAGGGAAAGATGTAACACTGTGAGATGAATTAACAGAACACAGAGCAGTTTCTCAGAAAACTTCTTTCCAGATCTGAATGCAAGATATTTCGTTTTTCACCATAGCCCTCATTGGGCTTCCAAATATCCCTTTGCCAATTGCACAAGAACAGCCTTAGCGAAAGGCTTCTTGAAGGGAAAGATGTAACTCTGTGAGATGAATTAACAGAACACAGAGCAGTTTCTCAGAAAGCTTCTTTCCAGTTTTGAACGGAAGATATTTTCTTTTTCACCATAGCCCTCTATGGGCTTCCAAATATCCCTTTGCCAATTCCTCAAGAACAGCCTTAGCGAAAGGCTTCTTGAAGGGAAAGATGTAACTCTGTGAGATGAATTAAGAGAACACAGAGCAGTTTCTCAGAAAGCTTCTTTCCAGTTTTGAACGGAAGATATTTCCTTTTTCACCATAGCCCTCTATGGGCTTCCAAATATCCCTTTGCCAATTCCACAAGAAAAGCCTTAGCGAAAGGCTTCTTTAAGGGAAAGATGTAACTCTGTGAGATGAATTAACAGAACACAGAGCAGTTTCTCAGAAAGCTTCTTTCCAGTTTTGAACGGAAGATATTTTCTTTTTCACCATAGCCCTCTATGGGCTTCAAAATATCCCTTTGCCAATTCCTCAAGAACAGCCTTAGCGAAAGGCTTCTTGAAGGGAAAGATGTAACTCTGTGAGATGAATTCACAGAACAAAGAGCAGTTTCTCAGAAAGCTTCTTTCAAGTTTTGAACGGAAGATATTTCCTTATTAACCATAGCCCTCTAAGGGCTTCCAAATATCCCTTTGCCAATTCCACAAGAACAGCCTTAACGAAAGGCTTCTTGAAGGGAAAGATGTAACTCTGTGAGATGAATTAACAGAACACAGATCAGATTCTCAGAAAGCTTCTTTCCAGTTTTGAACGGAAGATATTTCCTTTTTCACCATAGCCCTCTAGGGGCTTCCAAATATCCCTTTGCAAAATCCACCAGAACAGCCTTAGCGAAAGGCTTCTTGAACGTAAAGATGTAACTCTGTGAGATGAATTTACAGAACACAGAGCAGTTTCTCAGAAAGCTTCTTTCCAGTTTTGAATGGGAGATATTTCCTTTTTCACCATAGCCCTCTATGGGCTTCAGAATATCCCTTTGCCAATTCCACAAGAATAGCCTTAGCGAAAGGCTTCTTGAAGGGAAAGATGTAACACTGTGAGATGAATTAACAGAACACAGAGCAGTTTCTCAGAAAACTTCTTTCCAGCACTGAATGCAAGATATTTCGTTTTTCACCATAGCCCTCATTGGGCTTCCAAATATCCCTTTGCCAATTGCACAAGAACAGCCTTAGCGAAAGGCTTCTTGAAGGGAAAGATGTAACTCTGTGAGATGAATTAACAGAACACAGAGCAGTTTCTCAGAAAGCTTCTTTCCAGTTTTGAATGGGAGATATTTCCTTTTTCACCATAGCCCTCTATGGGCTTCCAAATATCCCTTTGCCAATTCCACAAGAACAGCCTTAGCGAAAGGCTTCTTGAAGGGAAAGATGTAACTCTGTGAGATGAATTAACAGAACACAGAGCAGTTTCTCAGAAAGCTTCTTTCCAGTTTTGAACGGGAGACATTTCCTTTTTCACCATAGCCCTCTATGGACTTCCAAATATCCCTCTGCCAATTCCACAAGAACAGCCTTAGCGAAAGGCTTCTTGAAGGGAAAGATGTAACTCTGTGAGTTGAATTAACAGAACACAGAGCAGTTTCTCAGAAAGCTTCTTTCCAGTTTTGATCGGAAGATATTTCCTTTTTCACCATAGCCCTCTATGGGCTTCCAAATATCCATTTGCCAATTCCACAAGAACAGCCTTAGCGAAAGGCTTCTTGAAGGGAAAGATGTAACTCTGTGAGATGAATTCACAGAACACAGAGCAGTTTCTCAGCAAGCTTCTTTCCAATTTGAACGGAAGATATTTCCTTTTTCACCATAGCCCTCTATGGGCTTCCAAATATCCCTTTGCGAATTCCACAAGAACAGCCTTAGCGAAAGGCTTCTTGAAGGGAAAGATGTAACTCTGTGAGATGAATTCACAGAACACAGAACAGTTTCTGATAAAGCTTCTTTCCAGTTTTGAACGGAAGATATTTCCCTTTTCACCATAGCCCTCTATGGGCTTCCAAATATCCCTTTGCCAATTCCAAAAGAACAGCCTTAGCGAAAGGCTTCTTGAAGGGAAAGATGTAACTCTGTGAGATGAATTAACAGAACACAGAGCAGTTTGTCAGAAAGCTTCTTTCCAGTTTTGAACAGAGGATATTTCGTTTTCCACCATAGCCCTCTACGGGCTTCCAAATGTCCCTTTGCCAATTCCACCAGAACAGCCTTACCGAAAGGCTTCTTGAACGGAAAGATGTAACTCTGTGAGATGAATTAACAGAACACAGAGCAGTTTCTCAGAAAGCTTCTTTCCAGTTTTGAACAGAGGATATTTCGTTTTCCACCATAGCCCTCTATGGGCTTCCAAATATCCCTTTGCCAATTCCACAAGAACAGCCTTAGCGAAAGGCTTCTTGAAGGGAAAGATGTAACTCTGTGAGATGAATTAACAGAACACAGAGCAGTTTCTCAGAAAGCTTCTTTCCAGTTTTGAACGGAAGATATTTTCTTTTTCACCATAGCCCTCTATGGGCTTCCAAATATCCCTTTGCCAATCCCTCAAGAACAGCCTTAGCGAAAGGCTTCTTGAAGGGAAAGATGTAACTCTGTGAGATGAATTACGAGAACACAGAGCAGTTTCTCAGAAAGCTTCTTTCAAGTTTTGAACGGAAGATATTTCCTTATTAACCATAGCCCTCTAAGGGCTTCCAAATATCCCTTTGCCAATTCCACAAGAACAGCCTTAACGAAAGGCTTCTTGAAGGGAAAGATGTAACTCTGTGAGATGAATTAACAGAACACAGATCAGATTCTCAGAAAGCTTCTTTCCAGTTTTGAACGGAAGATATTTCCTTTTTCACCATAGCCCTCTAGGGGCTTCCAAATATCCCTTTGCAAAATCCACCAGAACAGCCTTAGCGAAAGGCTTCTTGAACGTAAAGATGTAACTCTGTGAGATGAATTTACAGAACACAGAGCAGTTTCTCAGAAAGCTTCTTTCCAGTTTTGAATGGGAGATATTTCCTTTTTCACCATAGCCCTCTATGGGCTTCAGAATATCCCTTTGCCAATGCCACAAGAATAGCCTTAGCGAAAGGCTTCTTGAATTGAAAGATGTAACACTGTGAGATGAATTAACAGAACACAGAGCAGTTTCTCAGAAAACTTCTTTCCAGATCTGAATGCAAGATATTTCGTTTTTCACCATAGCCCTCATTGGGCTTCCAAATATCCCTTTGCCAATTGCACAAGAACAGCCTTAGCGAAAGGCTTCTTGAAGGGAAAGATGTAACTCTGTGAGATGAATTAACAGAACACAGAGCAGTTTCTCAGAAAGCTTCTTTCCAGTTTTGAACGGAAGATATTTTCTTTTTCACCATAGCCCTCTATGGGCTTCCAAATATCCCTTTGCCAATTCCTCAAGAACAGCCTTAGCGAAAGGCTTCTTGAAGGGAAAGATGTAACTCTGTGAGATGAATTAAGAGAACACAGAGCAGTTTCTCAGAAAGCTTCTTTCCAGTTTTGAACGGAAGATATTTCCTTTTTCACCATAGCCCTCTATGGGCTTCCAAATATCCCTTTGCCAATTCCACAAGAAAAGCCTTAGCGAAAGGCTTCTTGAAGGGAAAGATGTAACTCTGTGAGATGAATTAACAGAACACAGAGCAGTTTCTCAGAAAGCTTCTTTCCAGTTTTGAACGGAAGATATTTTCTTTTTCACCATAGCCCTCTATGGGCTTCAAAATATCCCTTTGCCAATTCCTCAAGAACAGCCTTAGCGAAAGGCTTCTTGAAGGGAAAGATGTAACTCTGTGAGATGAATTCACAGAACAAAGAGCAGTTTCTCAGAAAGCTTCTTTCAAGTTTTGAACGGAAGATATTTCCTTATTAACCATAGCCCTCTAAGGGCTTCCAAATATCCCTTTGCCAATTCCACAAGAACAGCCTTAACGAAAGGCTTCTTGAAGGGAAAGATGTAACTCTGTGAGATGAATTAACAGAACACAGATCAGATTCTCAGAAAGCTTCTTTCCAGTTTTGAACGGAAGATATTTCCTTTTTCACCATAGCCCTCTAGGGGCTTCCAAATATCCCTTTGCAAAATCCACCAGAACAGCCTTAGCGAAAGGCTTCTTGAACGTAAAGATGTAACTCTGTGAGATGAATTTACAGAACACAGAGCAGTTTCTCAGAAAGCTTCTTTCCAGTTTTGAATGGGAGATATTTCCTTTTTCACCATAGCCCTCTATGGGCTTCAGAATATCCCTTTGCCAATTCCACAAGAATAGCCTTAGCGAAAGGCTTCTTGAAGGGAAAGATGTAACACTGTGAGATGAATTAACAGAACACAGAGCAGTTTCTCAGAAAACTTCTTTCCAGCACTGAATGCAAGATATTTCGTTTTTCACCATAGCCCTCATTGGGCTTCCAAATATCCCTTTGCCAATTGCACAAGAACAGCCTTAGCGAAAGGCTTCTTGAAGGGAAAGATGTAACTCTGTGAGATGAATTAAGAGAACACAGAGCAGTTTCTCAGAAAGCTTCTTTCCAGTTTTGAACGGAGGATATTTCCTTTTTCAGCATAGTCCTCTATGAGCTTCCAAATATCAATTTGCCAATTCCACAAGAACAGCCTTAGCGAAAGTCTTCTTAAAGGGAAAGATGTAACTGAGTGAGATGAATTAACAGAACACAGAGCAGTTTCTCAGAAAGCTTCTTTCCAGTTTTGAACGGAAGATATTTCCTTTTTCACCATGGCCATCTATGGGCTTCCAAATATCCCTTTGCGAACTCCACAAGAACAGCCTTAGCGAAAGGCTTCTTGAAAGGAAAGATGTAATTCTGTGAGATGAATTAACAGAGCACAGAGCAGTTTCTCAGAAAGCTTCTTTCCAGTTTTGAATGGGAGATATTTCCTTTTTCACCATAGCCCTCTATGGGCTTCAGAATATCCCTTTGCCAATTCCACAAGAATAGCCTTAGCGAAAGGCTTCTTGAAAGGAAAGATGTAACACAGTGAGATGAATTAACAGAACACAGAGCAGTTTCTCAGAAAACTTCTTTCCAGATCTGAATGCAAGATATTTCGTTTTTCACCATAGCCCTCATTGGACTTCCAAATATCCCTTTGCCAATTCCAAAAGAACAGCCTTAGCGAAAGGCTTCTTGAAGGGAAAGATGTAACTCTGTGAGATGAATTACGAGAACACAGAGCAGTTTCTCAGAAAGCTTCTTTCCAGTTTTGAACGAAAGATATTTCGTTTTTCACCATAGCCCTCTAATGGCTTCCAAATATCCCTTTGCCAATTCCACAAGAACAGGCTTAACGAAAAGCTTCTTGAAGGGAAAGATGTAACTCTGTGAGATGAATGAACAAAACACAGAGCAGTTTCTCAGAAAGCTTCTCTCCAGTTTTGAAAGGAAGATATTTCCTTTTTCACCATAGCCCTCTATGGGCTTCCAAATATCCCTTTTCCAATTCCACAGGAACAGCTTTAGCGAAAGGCTTCTTGAATGGAAAGACGTAACTCTGTGAGATGAATATAGAGAACACAGAGCCGTTTCTCAGAAAGGTTCTTTCCAGTTTTGACAGGAAGATATATCCTTTTTCACCATAGCCCTCTATGGGCTTCAGAATATCCCTTTGCCAATTCCTCAAGAACAGTCTTAGCGAAAGGCTTCTTGAAGGGAAAGATGTAACTCTGTGAGATGAATGCACAAAACACAGAGCAGTTTCTCAGAAAGCTTCTTTCCAGTTTGAACGGAGGATATTTCCTTTTTCACCATTGCCGTCTATGGGCTTCCAAATATCCCTTTGCCAATTCCACAAGAACAGCCTTAGCGAAAGGCTTCTTGAAGGGAAAGATGTAACTCTGTGAGATGAATTCACAGAACACAGAACAGTTTCTGATAAAGCTTCTTTCCAGTTTTGAACAGAGGATATTTCGTTTTTCACCATAGCCCTCTATGGGATTCCAAATATCCCTTTGCCAATTCCACAAGAACAGCCTTAGCGAAAGGCTTCTTGAAGGGAAAGATGTAACTCTGTGAGATGAATTAACAGAACACAGAGCAGTTTCTCAGAAAGCTTCTTTCCAGATTTGAATGCAAGATATTTCCTTTTTCACCATAGCCCTCATTGGGCTTCCAAATATCCCTTTGCCAATTCCACAAGTACAGAATTAGCGAAAGGCTTCTTGACGGGAAAGATGTAACTCTGTGAGTTGAATTATCAGAAGACAGAGCAGTTTCTCAGAAAGCTTCTTTCCAGGTTTGAACGGAAGATATTTCCTTTTTCACCATAGCCCTCTATGGGCTTCCAAATATCCCTTTCCTAATTCCACAAGAACAGCCTTAGCGAAAGGCTTCTTGAAGGGAAAGATGTAACTCTGTGAGATGAATTAACGGAACACAGAGCAGTTTCTCAGAAAGCTTCTTTCCAGATTTGAATGCAAGATATTTCCTTTTTCACCATAGCCCTCATTGGGCTTCCAAATATCCCTTTGCCAATTCCACAAGAACAGCCTTAGCGAAAGGCTTCTTGACGGGAAAGATGTAACTCTGTGAGTTGAATTATCAGAAGACAGAGCAGTTTCTCAGAAAGCTTCTTTCCGGGTTGGAACGGAAGATATTTCCTTTTTCACCATAGCCCTCTATTGGCTTCCAAATATCCCTTTGCCAATTCCACAAGAACAGCCTTAGTGAAAGGCTTCTTGAAGGGAAAGACGTAACTCTGTGAGACGAATTCACAGAACACAGAGCAGTTTCTCAGGAAGCTTCCTTCCAGTTTTGAACGGAAGTTATTTCCTTTTTCACCATAGCCCTCTATGGGCTTCCAAATATCCCTTTGCCAATTGCACAAGAACAGCCTTAGCGAAAGGCTTCTTGAAGGGAAAGATGTAACTCTGTGAGATGAATTACGAGAACACAGAGCAGTTTCTCAGAAAGCTTCTTTCCAGTTTTGAACGAAAGATATTTCGTTTTTCACCATAGCCCTCTAATGGCTTCCAAATATCCCTTTGCCAATTCCACAAGAACAGGCTTAACGAAAAGCTTCTTGAAGGGAAAGATGTAACTCTGTGAGATGAATGAACAAAACACAGAGCAGTTTCTCAGAAAGCTTCTCTCCAGTTTTGAAAGGAAGATATTTCCTTTTTCACCATAGCCCTCTATGGGCTTCCAAATATCCCTTTTCCAATTCCACAGGAACAGCTTTAGCGAAAGGCTTCTTGAATGGAAAGATGTAACTCTGTGAGATGAATATAGAGAACACAGAGCCGTTTCTCAGAAAGGTTCTTTCCAGTTTTGACAGGAAGATATATCCTTTTTCACCATAGCCCTCTATGGGCTTCAGAATATCCCTTTGCCAATTCCTCAAGAACAGTCTTAGCGAAAGGCTTCTTGAAGGGAAAGATGTAACTCTGTGAGATGAATTCACAGAACAAAGAGCAGTTTCTCAGAAAGCTTCTTTCAAGTTTTGAACGGAAGATATTTCCTTAATAACCATAGCCCTCATTGGGCTTCCAAATATCCCTTTGCCAATTCCACAAGAACAGAATTAGCGAAAGGCTTCTTGACGGGAAAGATGTAACTCTGTGAGTTGAATTATCAGAAGACAGAGCAGCTACTCAGAAAGCTTCTTTCCAGGTTTGAACGGAAGATATTTCCTTTTTCACCATAGCCCCCTATGGGCTTCCAAATATCCCTTTCCCAATTCCACAAGAACAGCCTTAGCGAAAGGCTTCTTGAAGGGAAAGATGTAACTCTGTGAGATGAATTAACAGAACACAGAGCAGTTTCTCAGAAAGCTTCTTTCCAGTTTTGAACGTTAGACATTTCCTTTTTCACCATACCCCTCTATGGGCTTCCAAATATCCCTTAGCCAATTCCACAAGAACAGCCTTAGCGAATGGATTCTTGAAGGGAAACATGTAACTCTGTGAGATGAATTAACAGAACACAGAGGACTTTCTCAGAAAGCTTCTCTCCAGTTTTGAATGGAAGATATTTCCTTTTTCACCATAGCCCTCTATGATCTTCCAAATATCCCTTTGCCAATTCCACAAGAACAGCTTTAGCGAAAGGCTTCTTGAATGGAAAGATGTAACTCTGTGAGATGAATTAAGAGAACACAGAGCCGTTTCTCAGAAAGCTTCTTTCCAGTTTTGAACGGAAGATATTTCCTTTTTCATCATAGCCCTCTATGGGCTTCCAAATATCCCTTTGCCAATTCCGCAAGAACAGCCTTAGCGAAAGGCTTCTTGAAGGGAAAGATGTAACTCTGTGAGATGAATTAACAGATCACAGAGCAGTTTCTCAGAAAGCTTCTTTCCAGATTTGAATGCAAGATATTTCCTTTTTCACCATAGCCCTCATTGGGCTTCCAAATATCCCTTTGCCAATTCCACAAGAACAGCCTTAGCGAAAGGCTTCTTGACGGGAAAGATGTAACTCTGTGAGTTGAATTATCAGAAGACAGAGCAGTTTCTCAGAAAGCTTCTTTCCAGGTTTGAACGGAAGATATTTCCTTTTTCACCATAGCCCTCTATGGGCTTCCAAATATCCCTTTGCCAATTCCACAAGAACAGCCTTAGCGAAAGGCTTCTTGAAGGGAAAGATGTAACTCAGTGAGATGAATTAACAGAACACAGAGCAGTTTCTCAGAAAGCTTCTTTCCAGTTTTGAACGGGAGACATTTCCTTTTTCACCATAGCCCTCTATGGGCTTCCAAATATCCCTTTGCCAATTCCACAAGAACAGCCTTAGCGAAAGGCTTCTTGAAGGGAAACATGTAACTCTGTGAGATGAATTAACAGAACACAGAGGAGTTTCTCAGAAAGCTTCTCTCCAGTTTTGAATGGAAGATATTTCCTTTTTCACCATAGCCCTCTATGGGCTTCCAAATATCCCTTTGCCAATTCCACAAGAACAGCTTTAGCGAAAGGCTTCATGAAGGGAAAGATGTAACTCTGTGAGATGAATTAACGGACACAGAGCAGTTTCTCAGAAAGCTTCTTTCCAGTTTTGAACGGAAGATATTTCCTTTTTCAACATAGCCCTCTATGGGCTTCCAAATATCCCTTTGCCAATTCCACAAGAACAGCCTTAGCGAAAGGCTTCTTGAAGGGAAAGATGTAACTCTGTGAGATGAATTAACAGAACACAGAGCAGTTTCTCAGAAGGCTTCTTTCCAGTTTTGAACGGGAGACATTTCCTTTTTCACCATAGCCCTCTATGGGCTTCCAAATATCCCTTTGCCAATTCCACAAGAACAGCCTTAGCGAAAGGCTTCTTGAAGGGAAAGATGTAACTCTGTGAGATGAATTAACAGAACACAGAACAGTTTCTCAGAAAGCTTCTTTCCAGTTTTGAACGGAAGATATTTCCTTTTTCACCATAGCCCTCTATGGTCTTCCAAATATCCCTTTGACATTTCCACAAGAACAGCCTTAGCGAAAGGCTTCTTGAACGGAGAGATGTAACTCTGTGAGATGAATTAACAGAACACAGAGCAGTTTCTCAGAAAGCTTCTTTCCAGTTTTGATCGGAAGATATTTCCTTTTTCACCATAGCCCTCTATCGGCTTCCAAATATCCATATGCCAATTCCACAAGAACAGCCTTAGCGAAAGGCTTCTTGAAGGGAAAGATGTAACTCTGTGAGATGAATGCACAAAACACAGAGCAGTTTCTCAGAAAGCTTCTTTCCAGTTTGAACGGAGGATATTTCCTTTTTCACCATTGCCCTCTATGGGCTTCCAAATATCCCTTTGCCAATTCCACAAGAACAGCCTTAGCGAAAGGCTTCTTGAAGGGAAAGATGTAACTCTGTGAGATGAATTCACAGAACACAGAACAGTTTCTGATAAAGCTTCTTTCCAGTTTTGAACGGAAGATATTTCCCTTTTCACCATAGCCCTCTATGGGCTTCCAAATATCCCTTTGCCAATTCCACAAGAACAGCCTTAGCGAAAGGCTTCTTGATGGGAACGATGTAACTCTGTGAGATGAATTAACAGAACACAGAGCAGTTTCTCAGAAAGCTTCTTTCCAGATTTGAATGCAAGATATTTCCTTTTTCACCATAGCCCTCATTGGGCTTCCAAATATCCCTTTGCCAATTCCACAAGAACAGAATTAGCGAAAGGCTTCTTGACGGGAAAGATGTAACTCTGTGAGTTGAATTATCAGAAGACAGAGCAGTTTCTCAGAAAGCTTCTTTCCAGGTTTGAACGGAAGATATTTCCTTTTTCACCATAGCCCTCTATGGGCTTCCAAATATCCCTTTCCCAATTCCACAAGAACAGCCTTAGCGAAAGGCTTCTTGAAGGGAAAGATGTAACTCTGTGAGATGAATTAACAGAACACAGAGCAGTTTCTCAGAAAGCTTCTTTCCAGATTTGAATGCAAGATATTTCCTTTTTCACCATAGCCCTCATTGGGCTTCCAAATATCCCTTTGCCAATTCCACAAGAACAGCCTTAGCGAAAGGCTTCTTGACGGGAAAGATGTAACTCTGTGAGTTGAATTATCAGAAGACAGAGCAGTTTCTCAGAAAGCTTCTTTCCGGGTTGGAACGGAAGATATTTCCTTTTTCACCATAGCCCTCTATTGGCTTCCAAATATCCCTTTGCCAATTCCACAAGAACAGCCTTAGTGAAAGGCTTCTTGAAGGGAAAGACGTAACTCTGTGAGACGAATTCACAGAACACAGAGCAGTTTCTCAGGAAGCTTCCTTCCAGTTTTGAACGGAAGTTATTTCCTTTTTCACCATAGCCCTCTATGGGCTTCCAAATATCCCTTTGCCAATTGCACAAGAACAGCCTTAGCGAAAGGCTTCTTGAAGGGAAAGATGTAACTCTGTGAGATGAATTTAGAGAACACAGAGCAGTTTCTCAGAAAGCTTCTTTCCAGTTTTGAACGGAAGATATTTCCTTTTTCACCATAGCCCTCTATGGGCTTCCAAATATCCCTTTGCCAATTCCATAAGAACAGCCTTAGCGAAAGGCTTCTTGAAGGGAAATATGTAACTCTGTGAGATAAATTAACAGAACACAGAGCAGTTTCTCAGAAAGCTTCTTTCCAGTTTTGAACGGAAGATATTTTCTTTTTCACCATAGCCCTCTATGGTCTTCCAAATATCCCTTTGCCAATTCCACAAGAACAGCCTTAGCGAAAGGCTTCTTGAAGGGAAAGATGTAACTCTGTGAGATGAATTCACAGAACAAAGAGCAGTTTCTCAGAAAGCTTCTTTCATGTTTTGAAAGGAAGATATTTCCTTATTAACCATACCCCTTTATGGGCTTCCAAATATCCCTTTGCCAATTCCACAAGAACAGCCTTAGCGAAAGGCTTCTTGAAGGGAAAGATGTAACTCTGTGAGATGAATTAACAGAACACAGAGCAGTTTCTCAGAAAGCTTCTTTCCAGATTTGAATGCAAGATATTTCCTTTTTCACCATAGCCCTCATTGGGCTTCCAAATATCCCTTTGCCAATTCCACAAGAACAGAATTAGCGAAAGGCTTCTTGACGGGAAAGATGTAACTCTGTGAGTTGAATTATCAGAAGACAGAGCAGCTTCTCAGAAAGCTTCTTTCCAGGTTTGAACGGAAGATATTTCCTTTTTCACCATAGCCCCCTATGGGCTTCCAAATATCCCTTTCCCAATTCCACAAGAACAGCCTTAGCGAAAGGCTTCTTGAAGGGAAAGATGTAACTCTGTGAGATGAATTAACAGAACACAGAGCAGTTTCTCAGAAAGCTTCTTTCCAGTTTTGAACATTAGACATTTCCTTTTTCACCATACCCCTCTATGGGCTTCCAAATATCCCTTAGCCAATTCCACAAGAACAGCCTTAGCGAATGGATTCTTGAAGGGAAACATGTAACTCTGTGAGATGAATTAACAGAACACAGAGGACTTTCTCAGAAAGCTTCTCTCCAGTTTTGAATGGAAGATATTTCCTTTTTCACCATAGCCCTCTCTGATCTTCCAAATATCCCTTTGCCAATTCCACAAGAACAGCTTTAGCGAAAGGCTTCTTGAATGGAAAGATGTAACTCTGTGAGATGAATTAAGAGAACACAGAGCCGTTTCTCAGAAAGCTTCTTTCCAGTTTTGAACGGAAGATATTTCCTTTTTCATCATAGCCCTCTATGGGCTTCCAAATATCCCTTTGCCAATTCCGCAAGAACAGACTTAGCGAAAGGCTTCTTGAAGGGAAAGATGTAACTCTGTGAGATGAATTAACAGATCACAGAGCAGTTTCTCAGAAAGCTTCTTTCCAGATTTGAATGCAAGATATTTCCTTTTTCACCATAGCCCTCATTGGGCTTCCAAATATCCCTTTGCCAATTCCACAAGAACAGCCTTAGCGAAAGGCTTCTTGACGGGAAAGATGTAACTCTGTGAGTTGAATTATCAGAAGACAGAGCAGTTTCTCAGAAAGCTTCTTTCCAGGTTTGAACGGAAGATATTTCCTTTTTCACCATAGCCCTCTATGGGCTTCCAAATATCCCTTTGCCAATTCCACAAGAACAGCCTTAGCGAAAGGCTTCTTGAAGGGAAAGATGTAACTCAGTGAGATGAATTAACAGAACACAGAGCAGTTTCTCAGAAAGCTTCTTTCCAGTTTTGAACGGGAGACATTTCCTTTTTCACCATAGCCCTCTATGGGCTTCCAAATATCCCTTTGCCAATTCCACAAGAACAGCCTTAGCGAAAGGCTTCTTGAAGGGAAACATGTAACTCTGTGAGATGAATTAACGGAACACAGAGGAGTTTCTCAGAAAGCTTCTCTCCAGTTTTGAATGGAAGATATTTCCTTTTTCACCATAGCCCTCTATGGGCTTCCAAATATCCCTTTGCCAATTCCACAAGAACAGCTTTAGCGAAAGGCTTCTTGAATGGAAAGATGTAACTCTTTGAGATGAATTAAGAGAACACAGAGCCGTTTCTCAGAAAGCTTCTTTCCAGTTTTGAACGGAAGATATTTCCTTTTTCACCATAGCCCTCTATGGTCTTCCAAATATCCCTTTGCCAATTCCTCAAGAACAGCCTTAGCGAAAGGCTTCTGGAAGGGAAAGATGTAACTCTGTGAGATGAATTCACAGAACAAAGAGCAGTTTCTCAGAAAGCTTCTTTCAAGTTTTGAAAGGAAGATATTTCCTTATTAACCATACCCCTCTATGGGCTTCCAAATATCGCTTTGCCAATTCCACAAGAACAGCCTTAACGAAAGGCTTCTTGAAGGGAAAGATGTAACTCTGTGAGATGAATTAACAGAACACAGAGCAGTTTCTCAGAAAGCTTCTTTCAAGTTTTGAACGGAAGATATTTCCTTTTTCACCATAGCCCTCTAGGGGCTTCCAAATATCCCTTTGCAAAATCCACCAGAACAGCCTTAGCGAAAGGCTTCTTAAACGGAAAGATGTAACTCTGTGAGATGAATTAACAGAACACAGAGCAGTTTCTCAGAAAGCTTCTTTCCAGTTTTGAACGGAAGATATTTCATTTTTCACCATAGCCCTCTATGGGCTTCCAAATATCCCTTTGCCAATTCCACAAGAACAGCCTTAGCGAAAGGCTTCTTGAAGGGAAATATGTAACTATGTGAGATGAATTAACAGAACACAGAGCAGTTTCTCAGAAAACTTCTTTCCAGTTTTGAACGGAAGATATTTCCTTTTTCACCATAGCCCTCTATGGTCTTCCAAATATCCCTTTGCCAATTCCACAAGAACAGCCTTAGCGAAAGGCTTCTTGAAGGGAAAGATGTAACTCTGTGAGATGAATTAACAGAACACAGAGCAGTTTCTCAGAAAGCTTCTTTCCAGTTTTGATCGGAAGATATTTCCTTTTTCACCATAGCCCTCTATGGGATTCCAAATATCCATATGCAAATTCCACAAGAACAGCCTTAGCGAAAGGCTTCTTGAAGGGAAAGATGTAACTCTGTGAGATGAATTCACAAAACACAGAGCAGTTTCTCAGAAAGCTTCTTTCCAGTTTGAACGGAGGATATTTCCTTTTTCACCATTGCCCTCTATGGGCTTCCAAATATCCCTTTGCCAATTCCAAAAGAACAGCCTTAGCGAAAGGCTTCTTGAAGGGAAAGATGTAACTCTGTGTGATGAATTCACAGAACACAGAACAGTTTCTGATAAAGCTTCTTTCCAGTTTTGAACGGAAGATATTTCCCTTTTCACCATAGCCCTCTATGGGCTTCCAAATATCCCTTTGCCAATTCCACAAGAACAGCCTTAGCGAAAGGCTTCTTGAAGGGAACGATGTAACACTGTGAGATGAATTAACAGAACACATAGCAGTTTCTCAGAAAGCTTCTTTCCAGTTTTGAACAGAGGATATTTCGTTTTTCACCATAGCCCTCTATGGGCTTCCAAATATCCCTTTGCCAATTCCACCAGAACAGCCTTACCGAAAGGTTCTTGAACGGAAAGATGTAACTCTGTGAGAGGAATTAACAGAACACAGAGCAGTTTCTCAGAAAGCTTCTTTCCAGTTTTGAACGGAAGATATTTCCTTTTTCATCATAGCCCTCTATGGGCTTCCAAATATCCCTTTGCCAATTCCACCAGAACAGCCTTAGCGAAAGGCTTCTTGAAAGGAAAGATGTAACTCTGTGAGATGAATTAACAGAACACAGAGCAGTTTCTCAGAAAGCTTCTTTCCAGATTTGAATGCAAGATATTTCCTTTTTCACCATAGCCCTCATTGGGCTTCCAAATATCACTTTGCCAATTCCACAAGAACAGCCTTAGCGAAAGGATTCTTGAAGGGAAACATGTAACTCTGTGGGATGAATTAACAGAACACAGAGGAGTTTCTCAGAAAGCTTCTCTCCAGTTTTGAATGGAAGATATTTCCTTTTTCACCATAGCCCTCTATGATCTTCCAAATATCCCTTTGCCAATTCCACAAGAACAGAATTAGCGAAAGGCTTCTTGAAGGGAAAGATGTAACTCTGTGAGATGAATTAACAGAACACAGATCAGTTTCTCAGAAAGCTTCTTTCCAGTTTTGAACGGGAGACATTTCCTTTTTCACCATACCCCTCTATGGGCTTCCAAATATCCCTTTGCCAATTCCACAAGAACAGCCTTAGCGAAAGGCTTCTTGAAGGGAAAGAGGTAACTCTGTGAGATGAATTAACAGAACACAGAGCAGTTTCTCAGAAAACTTCTTTCCAGATTTGAATGCAAGATATTTCCTTTTTCACCATAGCCCTCATGGTCTTCCAAATATCCCTTTGCCAATTCCACAAGAACAGCCTTAGTGAAAGGCTTCTTGAAGGGAAAGATGTAACTCTGTGAGATGAATTAACAGACACAGAGCAGTTTCTCAGAAAGATTCTTTCCAGTTTTGAACGGAAGATATTTCCTTTTTCACCATAGCCCTCTATGGGCTTCCAAATATCCCTTTGCCAATTCCACAAGAACAGCCTTAGCGAAAGGCTTCTTGAAGGGAAAGATGTAACTCTGTGAGATGAATTAACAGAACACAGAGCAGTTTCTCAGAAAGCTTCTTTCCAGGTTTGAATGGGAGATATTTCCTTTTTCACCATAGCCCTCTATGGGCTTCAGAATATCCCTTTGCCAATTCCACAAGAATAGCCTTAGCGAAAGGCTTCTTGAAGGGAAAGATGTAACACTGTGAGATGAATTAACAGAACACAGAGCAGTTTCTCAGAAAACTTCTTTCCAGATCTGAATGCAAGATATTTCGTTTTTCACCATAGCCCTCATTGGGCTTCCAAATATCCCTTTGCCAATTCCAAAAGAACAGAATTAGCGAAAGGCTTCTTGAAGGGAAAGATGTAACTCTGTGAGATGAATTACGAGAACACAGAGCAGTTTCTCAGAAAGCTTCTTTCCAGTTTTGAACGAAAGATATTTCCTTTTTCACCATAGCCCTCTAATGGCTTCCAAATATCCCTTTGCCAATTCCACAAGAACAGGCTTAACGAAAGGCTTCTTGAAGGGAAAGATGTAACTCTGTGAGATGAATGAACAAAACACAGAGCAGTTTCTCAGAAAGCTTCTCTCCAGTTTTGAAAGGAAGATATTTCCTTTTTCACCATAGCCCTCTATGGGCTTCCAAATATCCCTTTTCCAATTCCACAGGAACAGCTTTAGCGAAAGGCTTCTTGAAAGGAAAGATGTAACTCTGTGAGATGAATATAGAGAACACAGAGCCGTTTCTCAGAAAGCTTCTTTCCAGTTTTGACAGGAAGATATATCCTTTTTCACCATAGCCCTCTATGGGCTTCCAAATATCCCTTTGCCAATTCCACAAGAACAGCCTTAGCGAAAGGCTTCTTGAAAGGAAAGATGTAATTCTGTGAGATGAATTAACAGAGCACAGAGCAGTTTCTCAGAAAGCTTCTTTCCAGTTTTGAATGGGAGATATTTCCTTTTTCACCATAGCCCTCTATGGGCTTCAGAATATCCCTTTGCCAATTCCTCAAGAACAGCCTTAGCGAAAGGCTTCTTGAAGGGAAAGATGTAACTCTGTGAGATGAATTCACAGAACAAAGAGCAGTTTCTCAGAAAGCTTCTTTCAAGTTTTGAACGGAAGATATTTCCTTATTAACCTTAGCCCTCTAAGGGCTTCCAAATATCCCTTTGCCAATTCCACAAGAACAGCCTTAACGAAAGGCTTCTTGAAGGGAAAGATGTAACTCTGTGAGATGAATTAACAGAACACAGATCAGTTTCTCAGAAAGCTTCTTTCCAGTTTTGAACGGAAGATAATTCCTTTTTCACCATAGCCCTCTAGGGGCTTCCAAATATACCTTTGCAAAATCCACCAGAACAGCCTTAGCGAAAGGCTTCCTGAACGGAAAGATGTAACTCTGTGAGATGAATATAGAGAACACAGAGCAGTTTCTCAGCAAGCTTCTTTCCAGTTTGAACGGAAGATATTTCCTTTTTCACCATTGCCCTCTATGGGCTTCCAAATATCCCTTTGCGAATTCCACAAGAACAGCCTTAGCGAAAGGCTTCTTG
Source organism: Chlorocebus sabaeus (assembly GCF_047675955.1). NCBI lineage: Eukaryota > Metazoa > Chordata > Mammalia > Primates > Cercopithecidae > Chlorocebus > Chlorocebus sabaeus. Next base: position 581,576 of record NW_027327024.1, on the reverse strand, counting down.
AAGGGAAAGATGTAACTCTGTGAGATGAATTCACAGAACACAGAACAGTTTCTGATAAAGCTTCTTTCCAGTTTTGAACGGAAGATATTTCCCTTTTCACCATAGCCCTCTATGGGCTTCCAAATATCCCTTTGCCAATTCCATAAGAACGGAATTAGCGAAAGGCTTCTTGAAGGGAACGATGTAACTCTGTGAGATGAATTAACAGAACACAGAGCAGTTTCTCAGAAAGCTTCTTTCCAGTTTTGAACAGAGGATATTTCGTTTTCCACCATAGCCCTCTATGGGCTTCCAAATATCCCTTTGCCAATTCCACCAGAACAGCCTTACCGAAAGGCTTCTTGAACGGAAAGATGTAACTCTGTGAGATGAATTAACAGAACACAGAGCAGTTTCTCAGAAAGCTTCTTTCCAGTTTTGAACGGAAGATATTTCCTTTTTCATCATAGCCCTCTATGGGCTTCCAAATATCCCTTTGTCAATTCCACAAGAACAGCCTTAGCGAAAGGCTTCTTGAAGGGAAAGATGTAACTCTGTGAGACGAATTAACAGAACACAGAGCAGTTTCTCAGAAAACATCTTTCCAGATTTGAATGCAAGATATTTCCTTTTCACCATAGCCCTCATTGGGCTTCCAAATATCCCTTTGCCAATTCCACAAGAAAAGCCTTAGCGAAAGGCTTCTTGACGGGACAGATGTAACTCTGTGAGATGAATTATCAGAAGACAGAGCAGTTTCTCAGAAAACTTCTTTCCAGTTTTGAACGGAAGATATTTCCTTTTTCACCATAGCCCTCTATGGGCTTCCAAATATCCCTTTGCCAATTCCACAAGAACAGCCTTAGCGAAAGGCTTCTTGAAGGGAAAGATGTAACTCTGTGAGATGAATTAACAGAACACAGATCAGTTTCTCAGAAAGCTTCTTTCCAGTTTTGAACGGGAGACATTTCCTTTTTCACCATACCCCTCTATGGGCTTCCAAATATCCCTTTGCCAATTCCACAAGAACAGCCTTAGCGAAAGGCTTCTTGAAGGGAAAGATGTAACTCTGTGCGATGAATTAACAGAACACAGAGCAGTTTCTCAGAAAACTTCTTTCCAGATTTGAATGCAAGATATATCCTTTTTCACCATAGCCCTCATGGTCTTCCAAATATCCCTTTGCCAATTCCACAAGAACAGCCTTAGTGAAAGGCTTCTTGAAGGGAAAGATGTAACTCTGTGAGATGAATTAACAGACACAGAGCAGTTTCTCAGAAAGATTCTTTCCAGTTTTGAACGGAAGATATTTCCTTTTTCACCATAGCCCTCTATGGGCTTCCAAATATCCCTTTGCCAATTCCACAAGAACAGACTTAGCGAAAGGCTTCTTGAAGGGAAAGATGTAACTCTGTGAGATGAATTCACAGAACACAGAGCAGTTTCTCAGGAAGCTTCTTTCCAGTTTTGAACGGAAGTTATTTCCTTTTTCACCCTAGCCCTCTATGGTCTTATAAAGATCCCTTTGCCAATTCCACAAGAACAGGCTTAGCGAAAGGCTTCTTGAAGGGAAAGATGTAAATCGGTGAGATGAATTAACAGAACACAGAGCAGTTTCTCAGAAAGCTTCTTTCCAGTTTTGAATGGGAGATATTTCCTTTTTCACCATTGCCCTCTATGGGCTTCAGAATATCCCTTTGCCAATTCCACAAGAATAGCCTTAGCGAAAGGCTTCTTGAAGGGAAAGATGTAACACTGTGAGATGAATTAACAGAACACAGAGCAGTTTCTCAGAAAACTTCTTTCCAGATCTGAATGCAAGATATTTCGTTTTTCACCATAGCCCTCATTGGGCTTCCAAATATCCCTTTGCCAATTCCAAAAGAACAGCCTTAGCGAAAGGCTTCTTGAAGGGAAAGATGTAACTCTGTGAGATGAATTACGAGAACACAGAGCAGTTTCTCAGAAAGCTTCTTTCCAGTTTTGAACGAAAGATATTTCCTTTTTCACCATAGCCCTCTAAGGACTTCCAAATATCCCTTTGCCAATTCCACAAGAACAGGCTTAACGAAAGGCTTCTTGAAGGGAAAGATGTAACTCGGTGAGATGAATTAACAAAACACAGAGCAGTTCATCAGAAAGCTTCTCTCCACTTTTGAACGGAAGATATTTCCTTTTTCACCATAGCCCTCTATGGGCTTCCAAATATCCCTTTGCCAATTCCACAAGAACAGCCTTAGTGAAAAGCTTCTTGAAGGGAAAGACGTAACACTGTGAGACGAATTCACAGAACACAGAGCAGTTTCTCAGAAAGCTTCTTTCCAGTTTTGAACGGAAGATATATCCTTTTTCACCATAGCAGTCTATGGGCTTCCAAATATCCCTTTGCCAATTCCACAAGAACAGCCTTAGCGAAAGGCTTCTTGAAGGAAAAGATGTAACTCTGTGAGATGAATTCACAGAACACAGAGCAGTTTCTCAGCAAGCTTCTTTCCAGTTTGAACGGAAGATATTTCCTTTTTCACCATTGCCCTCTATGGGCTTCCAAATATCCCTTTGCGAATTCCACAAGAACAGCCTTAGCGAAAGGCTTCTTGAAGGGAAAGATGTAACTCTGTGAGATGAATTAAGAGAACACAGAGCAGTTTCTCAGAAAGCTTCTTTCCAGTTTTGAACGGAAGATATTTCCTTTTTCACCATAGCCCTCTATGGGCTTCCAAATATCCCTTTGCCAATTCCAAAAGAACAGCCTTAGCGAAAGGCTTCTTGAAGGGAAAGATGTAACTCTGTGAGATGAATTAACAGAACACAGAGCAGTTTCTCAGAAAGCTTCTTTCCAGTTTTGAACGGAAGATATTTTCTTTTTCACCATAGCCCTCTATGGGCTTCCAAATATCCCTTTGCCAATCCCTCAAGAACAGCCTTAGCGAAAGGCTTCTTGAAGGGAAAGATGTAACTCTGTGAGATGAATTCACAGAACAAAGAGCAGTTTCTCAGAAAGCTTCTTTCAAGTTTTGAACGGAAGATATTTCCTTATTAACCATAGCCCTCTAAGGGCTTCCAAATATCCCTTTGCCAATTCCACAAGAACAGTCTTAACGAAAGGCTTCTTGAAGGGAAAGATGTAACTCTGTGAGATGAATTAACAGAACACAGATCAGATTCTCAGAAAGCTTCTTTCCAGTTTTGAACGGAAGATATTTCCTTTTTCACCATAGCCCTCTAGGGGCTTCCAAATATCCCTTTGCAAAATCCACCAGAACAGCCTTAGCGAAAGGCTTCTTGAACGTAAAGATGTAACTCTGTGAGATGAATTTACAGAACACAGAGCAGTTTCTCAGAAAGCTTCTTTCCAGTTTTGAATGGGAGATATTTCCTTTTTCACCATAGCCCTCTATGGGCTTCAGAATATCCCTTTGCCAATTCCACAAGAATAGCCTTAGCGAAAGGCTTCTTGAAGGGAAAGATGTAACACTGTGAGATGAATTAACAGAACACAGAGCAGTTTCTCAGAAAACTTCTTTCCAGATCTGAATGCAAGATATTTCGTTTTTCACCATAGCCCTCATTGGGCTTCCAAATATCCCTTTGCCAATTGCACAAGAACAGCCTTAGCGAAAGGCTTCTTGAAGGGAAAGATGTAACTCTGTGAGATGAATTAACAGAACACAGAGCAGTTTCTCAGAAAGCTTCTTTCCAGTTTTGAACGGAAGATATTTTCTTTTTCACCATAGCCCTCTATGGGCTTCCAAATATCCCTTTGCCAATTCCTCAAGAACAGCCTTAGCGAAAGGCTTCTTGAAGGGAAAGATGTAACTCTGTGAGATGAATTAACAGACACAGAGCAGTTTCTCAGAAAGCTTCTTTCCAGTTTTGAACGCAAGATATTTCCTTTTTCAACATAGCCCTCTATGGGCTTCCAAATATCCCTTTGCCAATTCCACAAGAACAGCCTTAGCGAAAGGCATCTTGGGGGGAAAGATGTAACTCTGTGAGATGAATTAACAGAACACAGAGCAGTTTCTCAGAGGGCTTCTTTTCAGTTTTGAACGGGAGACATTTCCTTTTTCACCATAGCCCTCTAAGGGCTTCCAAATATCCCTTTGCCAATTCCACAAGAACAGCCTTAGAGAAAGGCTTCTTGAAGGGAAAGATGTAACTCTGTGAGATGAATTAACAGAACACAGAGCAGTTTCTCAGAAAGCTTGTTTCCAGTTTTGAACGGAAGATTTTTCCTTTTTCACCATAGCCCTCTATGGTCTTCCAAATATCCCTTTGCCAATTCCACAAGAACAGCCTTAGCGAAAGGCTTCTTGAAGGGAAAGATGTAACTCTGTGAGATGAATTAACAGAACACAGAGCAGTTTCTCAGAAAGCTTCTTTCCAGTTTTGAACGGAAGATATTTGCTTTTTCACCATAGCCCTCTATGGGCTTCCAAATATCCCTTTGCCAATTCCACAAGAACAGCCTTACTGAAAGGATTCTTGAAGGGAAAGATGTAACTCGGTGAGATGAATTAACAGAACACAGAGCAGTTTCAACGAAAGCTTCTTTCCTTTTTGAACGAAGATATTTCCTTTTTCACCATAGCCCTCTATGAGCTTCCAAATATCAATTTGCCAATTCCACAAGAACAGCCTTAGTGAAAGTCTTCTGGAGGGGAAAGATGTAACTAAGTGAGATGAATTAACAGAACACAGAGCAGTTTCTCAGAAAGCTTCTTTCCAGTTTTGAACGGAAGATATTTCCTTTTTCACCATAGCCCTCTAAGGGCTTCCAAGTATCCCTTTGCCAATTCCACAAGAACAGCCTTGTCGAAAGGCATCTTGAAGGGAAAGATGTAACTCTATGAGGTGAATTAACAGAACACAGAGCAGTTTCTCAGAAAGCTTCTTTCCAGTTTTGAACGGAAGATATTTCCTTTTTCACCATAGCCCTCTATGGGCTTCCAAATATCCCTTTGCGAACTCCACAAGAACAGCCTTAGCGAAAGGCTTCTTGAAAGGAAAGATGTAATTCTGTGAGATGAATTAACAGAACACAGAGCAGTTTCTCAGAAAGCTTGTTTCCAGTTTTGAACGGAAGATATTTCCTTTTTCACCATAGCCCTCTATGGGCTTCCAAATATCCCTTTGCCAATTGCACAAGAACAGCCTTAGCGAAAGGATTCTTGAGGGGAAAGATGTAACTCTGTGAGATGAATTAACAGAACACAGAGCAGTTTCTCAGAAAGCTTCTTTCCAGTTTTGAACGGAAGATATTTCCTTTTACACCTTAGCCCTCTATGGGCTTCCAAATATCCTTTTGCCAATTCAGCAAGAACCGCCTTAGCGAAAGGCTTCTTGAAGGGAAATATGTAACTCTGAGAGATGAATTAACAGAACACAGAGCAGTTTCTCAGAAAGCTTCTTTCCAGTTTTGAACGGAAGGTATTTTCTTTTTCACCATAGCCCTCTATGGTCTTCCAAATATCCCTTTGCCAATTCCTCAAGAACAGCCTTAGCGAAAGGCTTCTTGAAGGGAAAGATGTAACTCTGTGAGATGAATTCACAGAACAAAGAGCAGTTTCTCAGAAAGCTTCTTTCAAGTTTTGAACGGAAGATATTTCCTTATTAACCATAACCCTCTATGGGTTTCCAAATATCCCTTTGCCAATTCCACAAGAACAGCCTTAACGAAAGGCTTCTTGAAGGGAAAGATGTAACTCTGTGAGATGAATTAACAGAACACAGAGCAGTTTCTCAGAAAGCTTCTTTCCAGTTTTGAACGGAAGATATTTCCTTTTTCACCATAGCCCTCTAGGGGCTTCCAAATATCCCTTTGCCAATTCCACAAGAACAGCCTTAGCGAAAGGCTTCTTGAACGGAAAGATGTAGCTCTGTGAGATGAATTAACAGAACACAGAGCAGTTTCTCAGAAAGCTTCTTTCCAGTTTTGAACGGAAGATATTTCCTTTTTCACCATAGCCCTCTGTGGTCTTCCAAATATCCCTTTGCCAATTCCACAAGAACAGCCTTAGTGAAAGGCTTCTTGAAGGGAAAGACGTAACTCTGTGAGACGAATTCACAGAACACAGAGCAGTTTCTCAGAAAGCTTCTTTCCAGTTTTGAACGGAAGGTATTTCCTTTTTCACCATAGCCCGCTATGGGCTTACAAATATCCCTTTGCCAATTCCACAAGAACAGCCTTAGCGAAAGGCTTCCCGAACGGAAAGATGTAACTCTGTGAGATGAATTAACAAAACATAGAGCAGTTTCTCAGAAAGCTTCTTTCCAGTTTTGAACGGAAGATATTTCCTTTTTCACCATAGCCCTCTATGGGCTTCCAAATATCCCTTTGCCAATTCCACAAGAACAGCCTTAGCGAAAGGCTTCTTGAAGGGAAAGATGTAACTCTGTGAGATGAATTAACAGAACACAGAACAGTTTCTCAGAAAACTTCTTTCCAGATTTGAATGCAAGATATTTCCTTTTTCACCATAGCCCTCATTGGGCTTCCAAATATCCCTTTGCCAATTCCACCAGAACAGCCTTAGAGAAAGGCTTCATGAAGGGAAAGATGTAACTCTGTGAGATGAATTAACAGACACAGAGCAGTTTCTCAGAAAGCTTCTTTCCAGTTTTGAACGGAAGATATTTCCTTTTTCAACATAGCCCTCTATGGGCTTCCATATATCCCTTTGCCAATTCCACAAGAACAGCCTTAGCGAAAGGCATCTTGGAGGGAAAGATGTAACTCTGTGAGATGAATTAACAGAACACAGAGCAGTTTCTCAGAGGGCTTCTTTTCAGTTTTGAACGGGAGACATTTCCTTTTTCACCATAGCCCTCTAAGGGCTTCCAAATATCCCTTTGCCAATTCCACAAGAACAGCCTTAGAGAAAGGCTTCTTGAAGGGAAAGATGTAACTCTGTGAGATGAATTAACAGAACACAGAGCAGTTTCTCAGAAAGCTTGTTTCCAGTTTTGAACGGAAGATTTTTCCTTTTTCACCATAGCCCTCTATGGTCTTCCAAATATCCCTTTGCCAATTCCACAAGAACAGCCTTAGCGAAAGGCTTCTTGAAGGGAAAGATGTAACTCTGTGAGATGAATTAACAGAACACAGAGCAGTTTCTCAGAAAGCTTCTTTCCAGTTTTGAACGGAAGATATTTGCTTTTTCACCATAGCCCTCTATGGGCTTCCAAATATCCCTTTGCCAATTCCACAAGAACAGCCTTACTGAAAGGATTCTTGAAGGGAAAGATGTAACTCGGTGAGATGAATTAACAGAACACAGAGCAGTTTCAACGAAAGCTTCTTTCCTTTTTGAACGGAAGATATTTCCTTTTTCACCATAGCCCTCTATGAGCTTCCAAATATCAATTTGCCAATTCCACAAGAACAGCCTTAGTGAAAGTCTTCTGGAGGGGAAAGATGTAACTAAGTGAGATGAATTAACAGAACACAGAGCAGTTTCTCAGAAAGCTTCTTTCCAGTTTTGAACGGAAGATATTTCCTTTTTCACCATAGCCCTCTAAGGGCTTCCAAGTATCCCTTTGCCAATTCCACAAGAACAGCCTTGTCGAAAGGCATCTTGAAGGGAAAGATGTAACTCTATGAGGTGAATTAACAGAACACAGAGCAGTTTCTCAGAAAGCTTCTTTCCAGTTTTGAACGGAAGATATTTCCTTTTTCACCCTGGCCCTCTATGGGCTTCCAAATATCCCTTTGCGAACTCCACAAGAACAGCCTTAGCGAAAGGCTTCTTGAAAGGAAAGATGTAATTCTGTGAGATGAATTAACAGAACACAGAGCAGTTTCTCAGAAAGCTTGTTTCCAGTTTTGAACGGAAGATATTTCCTTTTTCACCATAGCCCTCTATGGGCTTCCAAATATCCCTTTGCCAATTGCACAAGAACAGCCTTAGCGAAAAGATTCTTGAGGGGAAAGATGTAACTCTGTGAGATGAATTAACAGAACACAGAGCAGTTTCTCAGAAAGCTTCTTTCCAGTTTTGAACGGAAGATATTTCCTTTTACACCTTAGCCCTCTATGGGCTTCCAAATATCCTTTTGCCAATTCAGCAAGAACCGCCTTAGCGAAAGGCTTCTTGAAGGGAAATATGTAACTCTGAGAGATGAATTAACAGAACACAGAGCAGTTTCTCAGAAAGCTTCTTTCCAGTTTTGAACGGAAGGTATTTTCTTTTTCACCATAGCCCTCTATGGTCTTCCAAATATCCCTTTGCCAATTCCTCAAGAACAGCCTTAGCGAAAGGCTTCTTGAAGGGAAAGATGTAACTCTGTGAGATGAATTCACAGAACAAAGAGCAGTTTCTCAGAAAGCTTCTTTCAAGTTTTGAACGGAAGATATTTCCTTATTAACCATAACCCTCTATGGGTTTCCAAATATCCCTTTGCCAATTCCACAAGAACAGCCTTAACGAAAGGCTTCTTGAAGGGAAAGATGTAACTCTGTGAGATGAATTAACAGAACACAGAGCAGTTTCTCAGAAAGCTTCTTTCCAGTTTTGAACGGAAGATATTTCCTTTTTCACCATAGCCCTCTAGGGGCTTCCAAATATCCCTTTGCCAATTCCACAAGAACAGCCTTAGCGAAAGGCTTCTTGAACGGAAAGATGTAGCTCTGTGAGATGAATTAACAGAACACAGAGCAGTTTCTCAGAAAGCTTCTTTCCAGTTTTGAACGGAAGATATTTCCTTTTTCACCATAGCCCTCTGTGGTCTTCCAAATATCCCTTTGCCAATTCCACAAGAACAGCCTTAGTGAAAGGCTTCTTGAAGGGAAAGACGTAACTCTGTGAGACGAATTCACAGAACACAGAGCAGTTTCTCAGAAAGCTTCTTTCCAGTTTTGAACGGAAGGTATTTCCTTTTTCACCATAGCCCGCTATGGGCTTACAAATATCCCTTTGCCAATTCCACAAGAACAGCCTTAGCGAAAGGCTTCCCGAACGGAAAGATGTAACTCTGTGAGATGAATTAACAAAACATAGAGCAGTTTCTCAGAAAGCTTCTTTCCAGTTTTGAACGGAAGATATTTCCTTTTTCACCATAGCCCTCTATGGGCTTCCAAATATCCCTTTGCCAATTCCACAAGAACAGCCTTAGCGAAAGGCTTCTTGAAGGGAAAGATGTAACTCTGTGAGATGAATTAACAGAACACAGAACAGTTTCTCAGAAAACTTCTTTCCAGATTTGAATGCAAGATATTTCCTTTTTCACCATAGCCCTCATTGGGCTTCCAAATATCCCTTTGCCAATTCCACCAGAACAGCCTTAGAGAAAGGCTTCATGAAGGGAAAGATGTAACTCTGTGAGATGAATTAACAGACACAGAGCAGTTTCTCAGAAAGCTTCTTTCCAGTTTTGAACGGAAGATATTTCCTTTTTCAACATAGCCCTCTATGGGCTTCCATATATCCCTTTGCCAATTCCACAAGAACAGCCTTAGCGAAAGGCATCTTGGAGGGAAAGATGTAACTCTGTGAGATGAATTAACAGAACACAGAGCAGTTTCTCAGAGGGCTTCTTTTCAGTTTTGAACGGGAGACATTTCCTTTTTCACCATAGCCCTCTAAGGGCTTCCAAATATCCCTTTGCCAATTCCACAAGAACAGCCTTAGAGAAAGGCTTCTTGAAGGGAAAGATGTAACTCTGTGAGATGAATTAACAGAACACAGAGCAGTTTCTCAGAAAGCTTGTTTCCAGTTTTGAACGGAAGATTTTTCCTTTTTCACCATAGCCCTCTATGGTCTTCCAAATATCCCTTTGCCAATTCCACAAGAACAGCCTTAGCGAAAGGCTTCTTGAAGGGAAAGATGTAACTCTGTGAGATGAATTAACAGAACACAGAGCAGTTTCTCAGAAAGCTTCTTTCCAGTTTTGAACGGAAGATATTTGCTTTTTCACCATAGCCCTCTATGGGCTTCCAAATATCCCTTTGCCAATTCCACAAGAACAGCCTTACTGAAAGGATTCTTGAAGGGAAAGATGTAACTCGGTGAGATGAATTAACAGAACACAGAGCAGTTTCAACGAAAGCTTCTTTCCTTTTTGAACGGAAGATATTTCCTTTTTCACCATAGCCCTCTATGAGCTTCCAAATATCAATTTGCCAATTCCACAAGAACAGCCTTAGTGAAAGTCTTCTGGAGGGGAAAGATGTAACTAAGTGAGATGAATTAACAGAACACAGAGCAGTTTCTCAGAAAGCTTCTTTCCAGTTTTGAACGGAAGATATTTCCTTTTTCACCATAGCCCTCTAAGGGCTTCCAAGTATCCCTTTGCCAATTCCACAAGAACAGCCTTGTCGAAAGGCATCTTGAAGGGAAAGATGTAACTCTATGAGGTGAATTAACAGAACACAGAGCAGTTTCTCAGAAAGCTTCTTTCCAGTTTTGAACGGAAGATATTTCCTTTTTCACCCTGGCCCTCTATGGGCTTCCAAATATCCCTTTGCGAACTCCACAAGAACAGCCTTAGCGAAAGGCTTCTTGAAAGGAAAGATGTAATTCTGTGAGATGAATTAACAGAACACAGAGCAGTTTCTCAGAAAGCTTCTCTCCAGTTTTGAAAGGAAGATATTTCCTTTTTCACCATAGCCCTCTATGGGCTTCCAAATATCCCTTTGCCAATTCCACAAGAACAGCCTTAACGAAAGGATTCTTGAAGGGAAAGATGTAACTCTGTGAGACGAATTAACAAAACACAGAGCAGTTTCTCAGAAAGCTTCTTTCCAGTTTTGAACGGAAGATATTTCCTTTTTCACCATAGCCCTCTATTGGCTTCCAAATATCCCTTTGCCAATTCCACAAGAACAGCCTTAGTGAAAGGCTTCTTGAAGGGAAAGACGTAACTCTGTGAGACGAATTCACAGAACACAGAGCAGTTTCTCAGAAAGCTTCTTTCCAGTTTTGAACGGAAGATATTTCCTTTTTCACCATAGCCCTCTATGGGCTTCCAAATATCCCTTTGCCAATTGCACAAGAACAGCCTTAGCGAAAGGATTCTTGAGGGGAAAGATGTAACTCTGTGAGATGAATTAACAGAACACAGAGGAGTTTCTCAGAAAGCTTCTCTCCAGTTTTGAATGGAAGATATTTCCTTTTTCACCATAGCCCTCTATGATCTTCCAAATATCCCTTTGCCAATTCCACAAGAACAGCTTTAGCGAAAGGCTTCTTGAATGGAAAGATGTAACTCTGTGAGATGAATTAAGAGAACACAGAGCCGTTTCTCAGAAAGCTTCTTTCCAGCTTTGAACGGAAGATATTTCCTTTTTCATCATAGCCCTCTATGGGCTTCCAAATATCCCTTTGCCAATTCCACAAGAACAGCCTTAGCGAAAGGCTTCTTGAAGGGAAAGATGTAACTCTGTGAGATGAATTAACAGAACACAGAGCAGTTTCTCAGAAAGCTTCTTTCCAGATTTGAATGCAAGATATTTCCTTTTTCACCATAGCCCTCATTGGGCTTCCAAATATCCCTTTGCCAATTCCACAAGAACAGCCTTAGCGAAAGGCTTCTTGACGGGAATGATGTAACTCTGTGAGTTGAATTATCAGAAGACAGAGCCGTTTCTCAGAAAGCTTCTTTCCAGGTTTGAACGGAAGATATTTCCTTTTTCACCATAGCCCTCTATGGGCTTCCAAATATCCCTTTGCCAATTCCACAAGAACAGCCTTAGCGAAAGGCTTCTTGAATGGAAAGATGTAACCCAGTGAGATGAATTAACAGAACACAGAGCAGTTTCTCAGAAAGCTTCTTTCCAGTTTTGAACGGGAGACATTTCCTTTTTCACCATACATCTCTATGGGCTTCCAAATATCCCTTTGCCAATTCCACAAGAACAGCCTTAGCGAAAGGATTCTTGAAGGGAAACATGTAACTCTGTGAGATGAATTAACAGAACACAGATTAGTTTCTCAGAAAGCTTCTCTCCAGTTTTGAATGGAAGATATTTCCTTTTTCACCATAGCCCTCTATGGGCTTCCAAATATCCCTTTGCCAATTCCACAAGAACAGCCTTAGCGAAAGGCTTCCTGAACGGAAAGATGTAGCTCTGTGATATGAATTAACAGAACACAGAGCAGTTTCTCAGAAAGCTTCTTTCCAGTTTTGAACGGAAGATATTTCCTTTTTCACCATAGCCCTCTATGGTCTTCCAAATATCCCTTTGCCAATTCCACAAGAACAGCCTTAGCGAAAGGCTTCTTGAAGGGAAAGATGTAACTCTGTGAGATGAATTAACAGAACACAGAACAGTTTCTCAGAAAACTTCTTTCCAGATTGGAATGCAAGATATTTCCTTTTTCACCATAGCCCTCATTGGGCTTCCAAATATCCCTTTGCCAATTCCACCAGAACAGCCTTAGAGAAAGGCTTCATGAAGGGAAAGATGTAACTCTGTGAGATGAATTAACAGACACAGAGCAGTTTCTCAGAAAGCTTCTTTCCAGTTTTGAACGGAAGATATCTCCTTTTTCAACATAGCCCTCTATGGGCTTCCAAATATCCCTTTGCCAATTCCACAAGAACAGCCTTAGCGAAAGGCTTCTTGAAGGGAAAGATGTAACTCTGTGAGATGAATTAACAGAACACAGAGCAGTTTCTCAGAAGGCTTCTTTCCAGTTTTGAACGGGAGACATTTCCTTTTTCACCATAGCCCTCTAAGGGCTTCCCAATGTAACTTTTCCAATTCCACAAGAACAGCCTTAGCGAAAGGCATCTTGAAGGGAATGATGTAACTCTGTGAGATGAATTAACAGAACACAGAGCAGTTTCTCAGAAAGCTTGTTTCCAGTTTTGAACGGAAGATATTTCCTTTTTCACCATAGCCCTCTATGGTCTTCCAAATATCCCTTTGCCAATTCCACAAGAACAGCCTTAGCGAAAGGCTTCTTGAAGGGAAAGATGTAACTCTGTGAGATGAATTAACAGAACACGGAGCAGTTTCTCAGAAAGCTTCTTTCCAGTTTTGATCAGAAGATATTTCCTTTTTCACCATAGCCGTCTATGGGCTTCCAAATATCCATTTGCCAATTCCACAAGAACAGCCTTAGCGAAAGGCTTCTTGAAGGGAAAGATGTAACTCTGTGAGATGAATTCACAAAACACAGAGCAGTTTCTCAGAAAGCTTCTTTCCAGTTTGAACGGAAGATATTTCCTTTTTCACCATTGCCCTCTATGGGCTTCCAAATATCCCTTTCCCAATTCCACAAGAACAGCCTTAGCGAAAGGCTTCTTGAAGGGAAAGATGTAACTCTGTGAGATGAATTAACAGAACACAGAGCAGTTTCTCAGAAAGCTTCTTTCCAGATTTGAATGAAAGATATTTCCTTTTTCACCATAGGCCTCATTGGGCTTCCAAATATCCCTTTGCCAATTCCACAAGAACAGAATTAGCGAAAGGCTTCTTGACGGGAAAGATGTAACTCTGTGAGTTGAATTATCAGAAGACAGAGCAGTTTCTCAGAAAGCTTCTTTCCAGGTTTGAACGGAAGATATTTCCTTTTTCACCATAGCCCTCTATGGGCTTCCAAATATCCCTTTCCCAATTCCACAAGAACAGCCTTAGCGAAAGGCTTCTTGAAGGGAAAGATGTAACTCTGTGAGATGAATTTACAGAACACAGAGCCGTTTCTCAGAAAGCTTCTTTCCAGTTTTGAACGGAAGATATTTCCTTTTTCACCATAGCCCTCTAAGGGCTTCCAAATATCCCTTTGCCAATTCCTCAAGAACAGCCTTAGCGAAAGACTTCTTGAAGGGAAAGATGTAACTCTGTGAGATGAATTAACAGAACACAGAGCAGTTTCTCAGAAAACTTCTTTCCAGATTTGAATGCAAGATATTTACTTTTTCACCATAGCCCTCATTGGGCTTCCAAATATCCCTTTGCCAATTCCACCAGAACAGCCTTAGCGAAAGGCTTCATGAAGGGAAAGATGTAACTCGGTGAGATGAATTAAGAGAACACAGAGCAGTTTCTCAGAAAGCTTCTTTCCAGTTTTGAACGGAAGATATTTGCTTTTTCACCATAGCCCTCTATGGGCTTCCAAATATCCTTTTGCCAATTCCACAAGAACAGCCTTACTGAAAGGATTCTTGAAGGGAAAGATGTAACTCTGTGAGATGAATTAACAGAACACAGAGCAGTTTCAACGAAAGCTTCTTTCCAGTTTTGAACGGAAGATATTTCCTTTTTCACCATAGCCCTCTATGAGCTTCCAAATATCAATTTGCCAATTCCACAAGAACAGCCTTAGTGAAAGTCTTCTGGAAGGGAAAGATGTATCTAAGTGAGATGAATTAACAGAACACAGAGCAGTTTCTCAGAAAGCTTCTTTCCAGTTTTGAACGGAAGATATTTCCTTTTTCACCATAGCCCTCTAAGGGCTTCCAAATATCCCTTTGCCAATTCCACAAGAACAGCCTTGTCGAAAGGCATCTTGAAGGGAAAGATGTAACTCTATGAGATGAATTAACAGAACACAGAGCAGTTTCTCAGAAAGCTTCTTTCCAGTTTTGAACGGAAGATATTTCCTTTTTCACCATGGCCCTCTATGGGCTTCCAAATATCCCTTTGCCAATTCCACAAGAACAGCCTTAGCGAAAGGCTTCTTGAAGGGAAAGATGTAACTCTGTGAGATGAATTAACAGAACACAGAGCAGTTTCTCAGAAAGCTTCTTTCCAGTTTTGAACGGAAGATATTTTCTTTTTCACCATAGTCCTCTATGGTCTTCCAAATATCCCTTTGCCAATTCCTCAAGAACAGCCTTAGCGAAAGGCTTCTTGAAGGGAAAGATGTAACTCTGTGAGATGAATTCACAGAACAAAGAGCAGTTTCTCAGAAAGCTTCTTTCAAGTTTTGAACGGAAGATATTTCCTTATTAACCATAACCCTCTATGGGCTTCCAAATATCCCTTTGCCAATTCCACAAGAACAGCCTTAACGAAAGGCTTCTTGAAGGGAAAGATGTAACTCTGTGAGATGAATTAACAGAACACAGAGCAGTTTCTCAGAAAGCTTCTTTCCAGTTTTGAACGGAAGATATTTCCTTTTTCACCATAGCCCTCTAGGGGCTTCCAAATATCCCTTTGCAAAATCCACCAGAACAGCCTTAGCGAAAGGCTTCTTGAAGGGAAAGATGTAACTCTGTGAGATGAATTAACAGAACACAGAGCAGTTTCTCAGAAAGCTTCTTTCCAGTTTTGAACGGAAGATATTTCCTTTTTCACCATAGCCCTCTATGGGCTTCCAAATATCCCTTTGCCAATTCCACAAGAACAGCCTTAGCGAAAGGCTTCTTG
This sequence comes from Chlorocebus sabaeus, assembly GCF_047675955.1. Taxonomy (NCBI): domain Eukaryota; kingdom Metazoa; phylum Chordata; class Mammalia; order Primates; family Cercopithecidae; genus Chlorocebus; species Chlorocebus sabaeus. The sequence continues at coordinate 566,281 of NW_027327024.1, read as the reverse complement.
AAGGGAAAGATGTAACTCTGTGAGATGAATTAACAGAACACAGAGCAGTTTCTCAGAAAACTTCTTTCCAGATTTGAATGCAAGATATTTCCTTTTTCACCATAGCCCTCATTGGGCTTCCAAATATCCCTTTGCCAATTCCACCAGAACAGCCTTAGAGAAAGGCTTCATGAAGGGAAAGATGTAACTCTGTGAGATGAATTAACAGACACAGAGCAGTTTCTAGAAAGCTTCTTTCCAGTTTTGAACGGAAGATATTTCCTTTTTCAACATAGCCCTCTATGGGCTTCCAAATATCCCTTTGCCAATTCCACAAGAACAGCCTTAGCGAAAGGCTTCTTGAAGGGAAAGATGTAACTCTGTGAGATGAATTAACAGAACACAGAGCAGTTTCTCAGAAGGCTTCTTTCCAGTTTTGAACGGGAGACATTTCCTTTTTCACCATAGCCCTCTAAGGGCTTCCAAATATCCCTTTGCCAATTCCACAAGAACAGCCTTAGCGAAAGGCTTCTTGGAGGGAAACATGTAACTCTGTGAGATGAATTTACAGAACACAGAGCCGTTTCTCAGAAAGATTCTTTCCAGTTTTGAACGGAAGATATTTCCTTTTTCACCATAGCCCTCTATGGGCTTCCAAATATCCCTTTCCCAATTCCACAAGAACAGCCTTAGCGAAAGGCTTCTTGAAGGGAAAGATGTAACTCTGTGAGATGAATTAACAGAACACAGAGCAGTTTCTCAGAAAGCTTCTTTCCAGTATTGAACGGAAGATATTTCCTTTTTCACCATATCCCTCTATGGGCTTCCAAATATCCATTTGCCAATTCCACAAGAACAGCCTTAGCGAAAGGCTTCTTGAAGGGAAAGATGTAACTCTGTGAGATGAATTCAGAAAACACAGAGCAGTTTCTCAGAAAGCTTCCTTCCAGTTTGAACGGAAGATATTTCCTTTTTCACCATTGCCCTCTATGGGCTTCCAAATATCCCTTTGCCAATTCCACAAGAACAGCCTTAGCGAAAGGCTTCTTGAAGGGAAAGATGTAACTCTGTGAGATTAATTCACAGAACACAGAACAGTTTCTGATAAAGCTTCTTTCCAGTTTTGAACGGAAGATATTTCCCTTTTCACCATAGCCCTCTATGGGCTTCCAAATATCCCTTTGCCAATTCCACAAGAACAGACTTACCGAAAGGCTTCTTGAACGGAAAGATGTAACTCTGTGAGAGGAATTAACAGAACACAGAGCAGTTTCTCAGAAAGCTTCTTTCCAGTTTTGAACGGAAGATATTTCCTTTTTCATCATAGCACTCTATGGGCTTCCAAATATCCCTTTGCCAATTCCACAAGAACAGCCTTAGCGAAAGGCTTCTTGAAGGGAAAGATGTAACTCTGTGAGATGAATTAACAGAACACAGAGCAGTTTCTCAGAAAACTTCTTTCCAGATTTGAATGCAAGATATTTCCTTTTTCACCATAGCTCTCATTGGGCTTCCAAATATCCCTTTGCCAATTCCACAAGAACAGCCTTAGCCAAAGGCTTCTTGACGGGAAAGATGAAACTCTGTGAGTTGAATTATCAGAAGACAGAGCAGTTTCTCAGAAAGCTTCTTTCCAGGTTTGAACGGAAGATATTTCCATTTTCACCAAAGCCCTCCATGGGCTTCCAAATATCCCTTTGCCAATTCCACAAGAACAGACTTAGCGAAAGGCTTCTTGAAGGGAAAGATGTAACTCTGTGAGATGAATTAACAGAACACAGAGCAGTTTCTCAGAAAGCTTCTTTCCAGTTTTGAACGGAAGATATTTCCTTTTTCACCATAGCCTTCTAAGGGCTTCCAAATATCCCTTTGCCAATTCCACAAGAACAGCCTTGTCGAAAGGCATCTTGAAGGGAAAGATGTAACTCTATGAGATGAATTAACAGAACACAGAGCAGTTTCTCAGAAAGCTTCTTTCCAGTTTTGAACGGAAGATATTTCCTTTTTCACCATGGCCCTCTATGGGCTTCCAAATATCCCTTTGCGAACTCCACAAGAACAGCCTTAGCGAAAGGCTTCTTTAAAGGAAAGATGTAATTCTGTGAGATGAATTAACAGAGCACAGAGCAGTTTCTCAGAAAGCTTCTTTCCAGTTTTGAATGGTAGATATTTCCTTTTTCACCATAGCCCTCTATGGCCTTCAGGATATCCCTTTGCCAATTCCACAAGAACAGCCTTAGCGAAAGGCTTCTTGATGGGAAAGATGTAACTCTGTGAGATGAATTAACAGACACAGAGCAGTTTCTCAGAAAGCTTCTTTCCACTTTTGAACGGAAGATATTTCCTTTTTCACCATAGCCCTCTATGGGCTTCCAAATATCGCTTTGCCAATTCCACCAGAACAGCCTTAGCGAAAGGCTTCTTGAAGGGAAAGATGTAACTCTGTGAGATGAATTAACAGAACACAGAGCAGTTTCTCAGAAAGCTTCTTTCCAGTTTTGAACGGGAGACATTTCCTTTTTCACCTTAGCCCACTATGGGCTTCCAAATATCCCTTTCCCAATTCCACAAGAACAGCCTTAGCGAAAGGCTTCTTGAAGGGAAAGATGTAACTCGGTGAGATGAATTAACAGAACACAGAGCAGTTTCACCGAAAGCTTCTTTCCAGTTTTGAGCGGAAGATATTTCCTTTTTCAGCCTAGCCCTCTATGAGCTTCCAAATATCAATTTGCCAATTCCACAAGAACAGCCTTAGCGAAAGTCTTCTTGAAGGGAAATATGTAACTCAGTGAGATGAATTAACAGAACACAGAGCAGTTTCTCAGGAAGCTTCTTTCCAGTTTTGAACGGAAGATATTTCCTTTTTCACCATAACCATCTAAGGGCTTCCAAATATCCCTTTGCCAATTCCACAAGAACAGCCTTGTCGAAAGGCATCTAGAAGGGAAAGATGTAACTCTATGAGATGAATTAACAGAACACAGAGCAGTTTCTCAGAAAGCTTCTTTCCAGTTTTGAACGGAAGATATTTCCTTTTTCACCATGGTCCTCTATGGGCTTCCAAATATCCCTTTGCGAACTCCACAAGAACAGCCTTAGCGAAAGGCTTCTTGAAAGGAAAGATGTAACTCTGTGAGATGAATTAACAGAACACAGAGCAGTTTCTCAGAAAGCTTCTTTCCAGTTCTGAATGGGAGATATTTCCTTTTCCACCATAGCCCTCTATGGGCTTCAGAATATCCCTTTGCCAATTCCACAAGAACAGCCTTAGCGAAAGGCTTCTTGAAGGGAAAGATGTAACACTGTGAGATGAATTAACAGAACACAGAGCAGTTTCTCAGAAAACTTCTTTCCAGATCTGAATCCAAGATATTTCGTTTTTCACCATAGCCCTCATTGGGCTTCCAAATATCTCTTTGTCAATTCCAAAAGAACAGCCTTAGCGAAAGGCTTCTTGAAGGGAAAGATGTAACTCTGTGAGATGAATTAAGAGAACACAGAGCAGTTTCTCAGAAAGCTTCTTTCCAGTTTTGAACGAAAGATATTTCCTTTTTCACCATAGCCCTCTATGGGCTTCCAAATATCCCTTTGCCAATTCCACAAGAACAGCCTTAACGAAAGGCATCTTGAAGGGAAAGATGTAACTCTGTGAGATGAATTAAGAAAACACAGAGCAGTTTCTCAGAAAGCTTCTCTCCAGTTTTGAAAGGAAGATATTTCCTTTTTCACCATAGCCCTCTATTGGCTTCCAAATATCCCTTTTCCAATTCCACAGGAACAGCTTTAGCGAAAGGCTTCTTGAATGGAAAGATGTAACTCTGTGAGATGAATTAAGAGAACACAGAGCCGTTTCTCAGAAAGCTTCTTTCCAGTTTTGACAGGAAGATATATCCTTTTTCACCATAGCCCTCTATGGGCTTCCAAATATCCCTTTGCCAATTCCACAAGAACAGCCTTAGCGAAAGGCTTCTTGAACGGAAAGATGTAACTCTGTGAGATGAATTAACAGAACACAGAGCAGTTCATCAGAAAGCTTCTTTCCAGTTTTGAACGGAAGATATTTCCTTTTTCACCATAGCCCTCTATGGGCTTCCAAATATCCCTTTGCCAATTCCACAAGAACAGCCTTAGTGAAAGGCTTCTTGAAGGGAAAGACGTAACTCTGTGAGACGAATTCACAGAACACAGAGCAGTTTCTCAGAAAGCTTCTATCCAGTTTTGAACGGAATATATTTCCTTTTTCACGATAGCCCTCTATGGGCTTCCAAATATCCCTTTACCAATTCCACAAGAACAGCTTTAGCGAAAGGCTTCTTGAATGGAAAGATGTAACTCTCTGAGATGAATTAAGAGAACACAGAGCCGTTTCTCAGAAAGCTTATTTCCAGTTTTGAACGGGAGACATTTTCTTTTTCACCATAGCCCTCTATGGGCTTCCAAATATCCCTTTGCCAATTCCACAAGAACAGCCTTAGCGAAAGGCTTCTTGAAGGGAAACATGTAACTCTGTGAGATGAATTAACAGAACACAGAGCAGTTTCTCAGAAAGCTTCTTTCCAGTTTTGAACCGAAGATAATTCCTTTTTCACCGTAGTCCTCAATGGGCTTCCAAATATCCCTTTGCCAATTCCAAAAGAACAGCCTTAGCGAAAGGCTTCTTGAAGGGAAACATGAAACTCTGTGAGATGAATTTCCAGAACACAGAGCCGTTTCTCAGAAAGCTTCTTTCCAGTTTTGAACGGAAGATATTTCCTTTTTCACCATAGCCCTCTATGGGCTTCCAAATATCCCTTTCCCAATTCCACAAGAACAGCCTTAGCGAAAGGCTTCTTGAAGGGAAAGATGTAACTCTGTGAGATGAATTAACAGAACACAGAGCAGTTTCTCAGAAAGCTTCTTTCCAGTTTTGAACGGAAGATATTTGCTTTTTCACCATAGCCCTCTATGGGCTTCCAAATATCCCTTTGCCAATTCCACAAGAACAGCCTTAGCGAAAGGCTTCTTGAAGGGAAAGATGTAACTCTGTGAGATGAATTAACAGAACACAGAGCAGTTTCTCAGAAAGCTTCTTTCCAATTTTGAACGGAAGATATTTCCTTTTTCACCATAGCCCTCTATGGTCTTCCAAATATCCCTTTGCCAATTCCACAAGAACAGCCTTAGCGAAAGGCTTCTTGAAGGGAAAGATGTAACTCTGTGAGATGAATTAACAGAACACAGAGCAGTTTCTCAGAAAGCTTCTTTCCAGTTTTGATCGGAAGATATTTCCTTTTTCACCGTAGCCCTCTATGGGCTTCCAAATATCCATTTGCCAATTCCACAAGAACAGCCTTAGCGAAAGGCTTCTTGAAGGGAAAGATGTAACTCTGTGAGATGAATTCACAAAACACAGAGCAGTTTCTCAGAAAGCTTCTTTCCAGTTTGAACGGAAGATATTTCCTTTTACAACATTGCCCTCTATGGGCTTCAAAATATCCCTTTGCCAATTCCACAAGAACAGCCTTAGCGAAAGGCTTCTTGAAGGGAAAGATGTAACTCTGTGAGATGAATTCACAGAACACAGAACAGTTTCTGATAAAGCTTCTTTCCAGTTTTGAACGGAAGATATTTCCCTTTTCACTATAGCCCTCTATGGGCTTCCAAATATCCCTTTGCCAATTCCACAAGAACAGCCTTAGTGAAAGGCTTCTTGAAGGGAAAGACGTAACTCTGTGAGACGAATTCACAGAACACAGAGCAGTTTCTCAGAAAGCTTCTTTCCAGTTTTGAACGGAAGATATTTCCTTTTTCACCATAGCCCTCTATGGGCTTCCAAATATCCCTTTGCCAATTGCACAAGAACAGCCTTAGCGAGAGGATTCTTGAAGGGAAACATGTAACTCTGTGAGATGAATTAAGAGAACACAGAGCAGTTTCTCAGACAGCTTCTTTCCAGTTTTGAACGGTAGATATTTCCTTTTTCACCATAGCCCTCTATGGGCTTCCAAATATCCCTTTGCCAATTCCACAAGAACAGCCTTAGCGAAAGGCTTCTTGAAGGGAAATATGTAACTCTGTGAGATGAATTAACAGAACACAGAGCAGTTTCTCAGAAAGCTTCTTTCCAGTTTTGAACGGAAGATATTTTCTTTTTCACCATAGCCCTCTATGGTCTTCCCAATATCCCTTTGCCAATTCCTCAAGAACAGCCTTAGCGAAAGGCTTCTTGAAGGGAAAGATGTAACTCTGTGAGATGAATTCCCAGAACAAAGAGCAGTTTCTCAGAAAGCTTCTTTCAAGTTTTGAATGGAAGATATTTCCTTATTAACCATAACCCTCTATGGCCTTCCAAATATCCCTTTGCCAATTCCACAAGAACAGCCTTAGCGAAAGGCTTCTTGAAGGGAAAGATGTAACTCTGTGAGATGAATTAACAGAACACAGAACAGTTTCTCAGAAAACTTCTTTCCAGATTTGAATGCAAGATATTTCCTTTTTCACCATAGCCCTCATTGGGCTTCCAAATATCCCTTTGCCAATTCCACCAGAACAGCCTTAGAGAAAGGCTTCATGAAGGGAAAGATGTAACTCTGTGAGATGAATTAACAGTCACAGAGCAGTTTCTCAGAAATCATCTGTCCAGTTTTGAACGGAAGATATTTCCTTTTTCAACATAGCCCTCTATGGGCTTCCAAATATCCCTTTGCCAATTCCACAAGAACAGCCTTAACGAAAGGCTTCTTGAAGGGAAAGATGTAACCCTGTGAGATGAATTAACAGAACACAGAGCAGTTTCTCAGAAAGCTTCTTTCCAGTTTTGAACGGAAGATATTTCCTTTTTCACCATAGCCCTCTAGGGGCTCCAAATATCCCTTTGCAAAATCCACCAGAACAGCCTTAGCGAAAGGCTTCTTGAAGGGAAAGATGTAACTCTGTGAGATGAATTAACAGAACACAGAGCAGTTTCTCAGAAAGCTTCTTTCCAGTTTTGAACGGAAGATATTTCCTTTTTCACATAGCCCTCTATGGGCTTCCAAATATCCCTTTGCCAATTCCACAAGAACAGCCTTAGCGAAAGGCTTCTTGAAGGGAAAGATGTAACTCTGTGAGATGAATTAACAGAACACAGAGCAGTTTCTCAGAAAACTTCTTTCCAGATTTGAATGCAAGATATTTCCTTTTTCACCATAGCCCTCATTGGGCTTCCAAATATCCCTTTGCCAATTCCACCAGAACAGCCTTAGAGAAAGGCTTCATGAAGGGAAAGATGTAACTCTGTGAGATGAATTAACAGACACAGAGCAGTTTCTAGAAAGCTTCTTTCCAGTTTTGAACGGAAGATATTTCCTTTTTCAACATAGCCCTCTATGGGCTTCCAAATATCCCTTTGCCAATTCCACAAGAACAGCCTTAGCGAAAGGCTTCTTGAAGGGAAAGATGTAACTCTGTGAGATGAATTAACAGAACACAGAGCAGTTTCTCAGAAGGCTTCTTTCCAGTTTTGAACGGGAGACATTTCCTTTTTCACCATAGCCCTCTAAGGGCTTCCAAATATCCCTTTGCCAATTCCACAAGAACAGCCTTAGCGAAAGGCTTCTTGGAGGGAAACATGTAACTCTGTGAGATGAATTTACAGAACACAGAGCCGTTTCTCAGAAAGATTCTTTCCAGTTTTGAACGGAAGATATTTCCTTTTTCACCATAGCCCTCTATGGGCTTCCAAATATCCCTTTCCCAATTCCACAAGAACAGCCTTAGCGAAAGGCTTCTTGAAGGGAAAGATGTAACTCTGTGAGATGAATTAACAGAACACAGAGCAGTTTCTCAGAAAGCTTCTTTCCAGTTTTGAACGGAAGATATTTCCTTTTTCACCATAGCCCTCTAGGGGCTTCCAAATATCCCTTTGCAAAATCCACAAGAACAGCCTTAGCGAAAGGCTTCTTGAAGGGAAAGATGTAACTCTGTGAGATGAATTAACAGAACACAGAGCAGTTTCTCAGAAAACTTCTTTCCAGATTTGAATGCAAGATATTTCCTTTTTCACCATATCCCTCATTGGGCTTCCAAATATCCCTTTGCCAATTCCACCAGAACAGCCTTAGAGAAAGGCTTCATGAAGGGAAAGATGTAACTCTGTGAGATGAATTAACAGACACAGAGCAGTTTCTAGAAAGCTTCTTTCCAGTTTTGAACGGAAGATATTTCCTTTTTCAACATAGCCCTCTATGGGCTTCCAAATATCCCTTTGCCAATTCCACAAGAACAGCCTTAGCGAAAGGCTTCTTGAAGGGAAAGATGTAACTCTGTGAGATGAATTAACAGAACACAGAGCAGTTTCTCAGAAGGCTTCTTTCCAGTTTTGAACGGGAGACATTTCCTTTTTCACCATAGCCCTCTAAGGGCTTCCAAATATCCCTTTGCCAATTCCACAAGAACAGCCTTAGCGAAAGGCTTCTTGGAGGGAAACATGTAACTCTGTGAGATGAATTTACAGAACACAGAGCCGTTTCTCAGAAAGATTCTTTACAGTTTTGAACGGAAGATATTTCCTTTTTCACCATAGCCCTCTATGGGCTTCCAAATATCCCTTTCAAAATTCCACAAGAACAGCCTTAGCGAAAGGCTTCTTGAAGGGAAAGATGTAACTCTGTGAGATGAATTCACAGAACACAGAACAGTTTCTGATAAAGCTTCTTTCCAGTTTTGAACGGAAGATATTTCCCTTTTCACCATAGCCCTCTATGGGCTTCCAAATATCCCTTTGCCAATTCCACAAGAACAGACTTACCGAAAGGCTTCTTGAACGGAAAGATGTAACTCTGTGAGAGGAATTAACAGAACACAGAGCAGTTTCTCAGAAAGCTTCTTTCCAGTTTTGAACGGAAGATATTTCCTTTTTCATCATAGCACTCTATGGGCTTCCAAATATCCCTTTGCCAATTCCACAAGAACAGCCTTAGCGAAAGGCTTCTTGAAGGGAAAGATGTAACTCTGTGAGATGAATTAACAGAACACAGAGCAGTTTCTCAGAAAACTTCTTTCCAGATTTGAATGCAAGATATTTCCTTTTTCACCATAGCTCTCATTGGGCTTCCAAATATCCCTTTGCCAATTCCACAAGAACAGCCTTAGCCAAAGGCTTCTTGACGGGAAAGATGAAACTCTGTGAGTTGAATTATCAGAAGACAGAGCAGTTTCTCAGAAAGCTTCTTTCCAGGTTTGAACGGAAGATATTTCCATTTTCACCAAAGCCCTCCATGGGCTTCCAAATATCCCTTTGCCAATTCCACAAGAACAGCCTTAGCGAAAGGCTTCTTGAAGGGAAAGATGTAACTCTGTGAGATGAATTAACAGAACACAGAGCAGTTTCTCAGAAAGCTTCTTTCCAGTTTTGAACGGAAGATATTTCCTTTTTCACCATAGCCTTCTAAGGGCTTCCAAATATCCCTTTGCCAATTCCACAAGAACAGCCTTGTCGAAAGGCATCTTGAAGGGAAAGATGTAACTCTATGAGATGAATTAACAGAACACAGAGCAGTTTCTCAGAAAACTTCTTTCCAGATTTGAATGCAAGATATTTCCTTTTTCACCATAGCCCTCATTGGGCTTCCAAATATCCCTTTGCCAATTCCACCAGAACAGCCTTAGAGAAAGGCTTCATGAAGGGAAAGATGTAACTCTGTGAGATGAATTAACAGACACAGAGCAGTTTCTAGAAAGCTTCTTTCCAGTTTTGAACGGTAGATATTTCCTTTTTCAACATAGCCCTCTATGGGCTTCCAAATATCCCTTTGCCAATTCCACAAGAACAGCCTTAGCGAAAGGCTTCTTGAAGGGAAAGATGTAACTCTGTGAGATGAATTAACAGAACACAGAGCAGTTTCTCAGAAGGCTTCTTTCCAGTTTTGAACGGGAGACATTTCCTTTTTCACCATAGCCCTCTAAGGGCTTCCAAATATCCCTTTGCCAATTCCACAAGAACAGCCTTAGCGAAAGGCTTCTTGGAGGGAAACATGTAACTCTGTGAGATGAATTTACAGAACACAGAGCCGTTTCTGAGAAAGATTCTTTCCAGTTTTGAACGGAAGATATTTCCTTTTTCACCATAGCCCTCTATGGGCTTCCAAATATCCCTTTCCCAATTCCACAAGAACAGCCTTAGCGAAAGGCTTCTTGAAGGGAAAGATGTAACTCTGTGAGATGAATTAACAGAACACAGAGCAGTTTCTCAGAAAGCTTCTTTCCAGTATTGAAAGGAAGATATTTCCTTTTTCACCATATCCCTCTATGGGCTTCCAAATATCCATTTGCCAATTCCACAAGAACAGCCTTAGCGAAAGGCTTCTTGAAGGGAAAGATGTAACTCTGTGAGATGAATTCACAAAACACAGAGCAGTTTCTCAGAAAGCTTCTTTCCAGTTTGAACGAAAGATATTTCCTTTTTCACCATTGCCCTCTATGGGCTTCCAAATATCCCTTTGCCAATTCCACAAGAACAGCCTTAGCGAAAGGCTTCTTGAAGGGAAAGATTTAACTCTGTGAGATGAATTCACAGAACACAGAACAGTTTCTGATAAAGCTTCTTTCCAGTTTTGAACGGAAGATATTTCCCTTTTCACCATAGCCCTCTATGGGCTTCCAAATATCCCTTTGCCAATTCCACAAGAACAGACTTACCGAAAGGCTTCTTGAACGGAAAGATGTAACTCTGTGAGAGGAATTAACAGAACACAGAGCAGTTTCTCAGAAAGCTTCTTTCCAGTTTTGAACGGAAGATATTTCCTTTTTCATCATAGCACTCTATGGGCTTCCAAATATCCCTTTGCCAATTCCACAAGAACAGCCTTAGCGAAAGGCTTCTTGAAGGGAAAGATGTAACTCTGTGAGATGAATTAACAGAACACAGAGCAGTTTCTCAGAAAACTTCTTTCCAGATTTGAATGCAAGATATTTCCTTTTTCACCATAGCTCTCATTGGGCTTCCAAATATCCCTTTGCCAATTCCACAAGAACAGCCTTAGCCAAAGGCTTCTTGACGGGAAAGATGAAACTCTGTGAGTTGAATTATCAGAAGACAGAGCAGTTTCTCAGAAAGCTTCTTTCCAGGTTTGAACGGAAGATATTTCCATTTTCACCAAAGCCCTCCATGGGCTTCCAAATATCCCTTTGCCAATTCCACAAGAACAGCCTTAGCGAAAGGCTTCTTGAAGGGAAAGATGTAACTCTGTGAGATGAATTAACAGAACACAGAGCAGTTTCTCAGAAAGCTTCTTTCCAGTTTTGAACGGAAGATATTTCCTTTTTCACCATAGCCTTCTAAGGGCTTCCAAATATCCCTTTGCCAATTCCACAAGAACAGCCTTGTCGAAAGGCATCTTGAAGGGAAAGATGTAACTCTATGAGATGAATTAACAGAACACAGAGCAGTTTCTCAGAAAGCTTCTTTCCAGTTTTGAACGGAAGATATTTCCTTTTTCACCATGGCCCTCTATGGGCTTCCAAATATCCCTTTGCGAACTCCACAAGAACAGCCTTAGCGAAAGGCTTCTTTAAAGGAAAGATGTAATTCTGTGAGATGAATTAACAGAGCACAGAGCAGTTTCTCAGAAAGCTTCTTTCCAGTTTTGAATGGTAGATATTTCCTTTTTCACCATAGCCCTCTATGGCCTTCAGGATATCCCTTTGCCAATTCCACAAGAACAGCCTTAGCGAAAGGCTTCTTGAAGGGAAAGATGTAACTCTGTGAGATGAATTAACAGAACACAGAGTAGTTTCTCAGAAAACTTCTTTGCAGATCTGAATGCAAGATATTTCGATTTTCACCATAGCCCTCTTTGGGCTTCCAAATATCCCTTTGCCAATTCCACAAGAACAGCCTTAGCGAAAGGCTTCTTGAAGGGAAAGATGTAACTCTGTGAGATGAATTAAGAGAACACAGAGCAGTTTCTCAGAAAGCTTCTTTCCAGTTTTGAACGAAAGATATTTCCTTTTTCACCATAGCCCTCTATGGGCTTCCAAATATCCCTTTTCCAATTCCACAGGAACAGCTTTAGCGAAAGGCTTCTTGAATGGAAAGATGTAACTCTGTGTGATGAATTAAGAGAACACAGAGCCGTTTCTCAGAAAGCTTCTTTCCAGTTTTGAACGGAAGATATACCCTTTTTCACCATAGCCCTCTATGGGCTTCCAAATATCCCTTTGCCAATTCCACAAGAACAGCCTTAGCGAAAGGCTTCTTGAACGGAAAGATGTAACTCTGTGAGATGAATTAACAGAACACAGAACAGTTCATCAGAAAGCTTCTTTCCAGTTTTTAACGGAAGATATTTCCTTTTTCACCATAGCCCTCTATGGGCTTCCAAATATCCCTTTGCCAATTGCACAAGAACAGCCTTAGCGAAAGGATTCTTGAAGGGAAAGATGTAACTCTGTGAGATGAATTAAGAGAACACAGAGCAGTTTCTCAGAAAGCTTCTTTCCAGTTTTGAACGGAAGATATTTCCTTTTTCACCATAGCCCTCTAAGGGCTTCCAAATATCCCTTTGCCAATTCCACAAGATCAGCCTTAGCGAAAGGCTTCTTGAAGGGAAATATGTAACTCTGTGAGAGGAATTAACAGAACACAGAGCAGTTTCTCAGAAAGCTTCTTTCCAGTTTTGAACGGAAGATATTTCCTTTTTCATCATAGCCCTCTATGGGCTTCCAAATATCCCTTTGCCAATTCCACAAGAACAGCCTTAGCGAAAGGCTTCTTGAAGGGAAAGATGTAACTCTGTGAGATGAATTAAGAGAACACAGAGCAGTTTCTCAGAAAGCTTCTTTCCAGTTTTGAACGAAAGCTATTTCCTTTTTCACCATAGACCTCTATGGGCTTCCAAATATCCCTTTTCTAATTCCACAGGAACAGCTTTAGAGAAAGGCTTCTTGAAGGGAAAGATGTCACTCTGTGAGATGAATTAAGAGAACACAGAGCCGTTTCTCAGAAAGCTTCTTTCCAGTTTTGACCGGAAGATATATCCTTTTTCACCATAGCCCTCTATGGGCTTCCAAATATCCCTTTGCCAATTCCACAAGAACAGCCTTAGCGAAAGGCTTCTTGAACGGAAAGACGTAACTCTGTGAGATGAATTAACAGAACACAGAGCAGTTCATCAGAAAGCTTCTTTCCAGTTTTTAACGGAAGATATTTCCTTTTTCACCATAGCCCTCTATGGGCTTCCAAATATCCCTTTGCCAATTGCACAAGAACAGCCTTAGCGAAAGGATTCTTGAAGGGAAAGATGTAACTCTGTGAGATGAATTAAGAGAACACAGAGCAGTTTCTCAGAAAGCTTCTTTCCAGTTTTGAACGGAAGATATTTCCTTTTTCACCATAGCCCTCTATGGACTTCCAAATATCCCTTTGCCAATTCCACAAGGTCAGCCTTAGCGAAAGGCTTCTTGAAGGGAAATATGTAACTCTGTGAGAGGAATTAACAGAACACAGAGCAGTTTCTCAGAAAGCTTCTTTCCAGTTTTGAACGGAAGATATTTCCTTTTTCATCATAGCCCTCTATGGGCTTCCAAATATCCCTTTGCCAATTCCACAAGAACAGCCTTAGCGAAAGGCTTCTTGGAGGGAAACATGTAACTCTGTGAGATGAATTTACAGAACACAGAGCCGTTTCTCAGAAAGATTCTTTCCAGTTTTGAACGGAAGATATTTCCTTTTTCACCATAGCCCTCTATGGGCTTCCAAATATCCCTTTCCCAATTCCACAAGAACAGCCTTAGCGAAAGGCTTCTTGAAGGGAAAGATGTAACTCTGTGAGATGAATTAACAGAACACAGAGCAGTTTCTCAGAAAGCTTCTTTCCAGTATTGAACGGAAGATATTTCCTTTTTCACCATTGCCCTCTATGGGCTTCCAAATATCCCTTTGCCAATTCCACAAGAACAGCCTTAGCGAAAGGCTTCTTGAAGGGAAAGATGTAACTCTGTGAGATGAATTCACAGAACACAGAACAGTTTCTGATAAAGCTTCTTTCCAGTTTTGAACGGAAGATATTTCCCTTTTCACCATAGCCCTCTATGGGCTTCCAAATATCCCTTTGCCAATTCCACAAGAACAGACTTACCGAAAGGCTTCTTGAACGGAAAGATGTAACTCTGTGAGAGGAATTAACAGAACACAGAGCAGTTTCTCAGAAAGCTTCTTTCCAGTTTTGAACGGAAGATATTTCCTTTTTCATCATAGCACTCTATGGGCTTCCAAATATCCCTTTGCCAATTCCACAAGAACAGCCTTAGCGAAAGGCTTCTTGAAGGGAAAGATGTAACTCTGTGAGATGAATTAACAGAACACAGAGCAGTTTCTCAGAAAACTTCTTTCCAGATTTGAATGCAAGATATTTCCTTTTTCACCATAGCTCTCATTGGGCTTCCAAATATCCCTTTGCCAATTCCACAAGAACAGCCTTAGCCAAAGGCTTCTTGACGGGAAAGATGAAACTCTGTGAGTTGAATTATCAGAAGACAGAGCAGTTTCTCAGAAAGCTTCTTTCCAGGTTTGAACGGAAGATATTTCCATTTTCACCAAAGCCCTCCATGGGCTTCCAAATATCCCTTTGCCAATTCCACAAGAACAGCCTTAGCGAAAGGCTTCTTGAAGGGAAAGATGTAACTCTGTGAGATGAATTAACAGAACACAGAGCAGTTTCTCAGAAAGCTTCTTTCCAGTTTTGAACGGAAGATATTTCCTTTTTCACCATAGCCTTCTAAGGGCTTCCAAATATCCCTTTGCCAATTCCACAAGAACAGCCTTGTCGAAAGGCATCTTGAAGGGAAAGATGTAACTCTATGAGATGAATTAACAGAACACAGAGCAGTTTCTCAGAAAGCTTCTTTCCAGTTTTGAACGGAAGATATTTCCTTTTTCACCATGGCCCTCTATGGGCTTCCAAATATCCCTTTGCGAACTCCACAAGAACAGCCTTAGCGAAAGGCTTCTTTAAAGGAAAGATGTAATTCTGTGAGATGAATTAACAGAGCACAGAGCAGTTTCTCAGAAAGCTTCTTTCCAGTTTTGAATGGTAGATATTTCCTTTTTCACCATAGCCCTCTATGGCCTTCAGGATATCCCTTTGCCAATTCCACAAGAACAGCCTTAGAGAAAGGCTTCTTGAAGGGAAAGATGTAACTCTGTGAGATGAATTAACAGAACACAGAGTAGTTTCTCAGAAAACTTCTTTGCAGATCTGAATGCAAGATATTTCGATTTTCACCATAGCCCTCTTTGGGCTTCCAAATATCCCTTTGCCAATTCCACAAGAACAGCCTTAGCGAAAGGCTTCTTGAAGGGAAAGATGTAACTCTGTGAGATGAATTAAGAGAACACAGAGCAGTTTCTCAGAAAGCTTCTTTCCAGTTTTGAACGAAAGATATTTCCTTTTTCACCATAGCCCTCTATGGGCTTCCAAATATCCCTTTTCCAATTCCACAGGAACAGCTTTAGCGAAAGGCTTCTTGAATGGAAAGATGTAACTCTGTGTGATGAATTAAGAGAACACAGAGCCGTTTCTCAGAAAGCTTCTTTCCAGTTTTGAACGGAAGATATACCCTTTTTCACCATAGCCCTCTATGGGCTTCCAAATATCCCTTTGCCAATTCCACAAGAACAGCCTTAGCGAAAGGCTTCTTGAACGGAAAGATGTAACTCTGTGAGATGAATTAACAGAACACAGAACAGTGCATCAGAAAGCTTCTTTCCAGTTTTTAACGGAAGATATTTCCTTTTTCACCATAGCCCTCTATGGGCTTCCAAATATCCCTTTGCCAATTGCACAAGAACAGCCTTAGCGAAAGGATTCTTGAAGGGAAAGATGTAACTCTGTGAGATGAATTAAGAGAACACAGAGCAGTTTCTCAGAAAGCTTCTTTCCAGTTTTGAACGGAAGATATTTCCTTTTTCACCATAGCCCTCTATGGGCTTCCAAATATCCCTTTGCCAATTCCACAAGATCAGCCTTAGCGAAAGGCTTCTTGAAGGGAAATATGTAACTCTGTGAGAGGAATTAACAGAACACAGAGCAGTTTCTCAGAAAGCTTCTTTCCAGTTTTGAACGGAAGATATTTCCTTTTTCATCATAGCCCTCTATGGGCTTCCAAATATCCCTTTGCCAATTCCACAAGAACAGCCTTAGCGAAAGGCTTCTTGAAGGGAAAGATGTAACTCTGTGAGATGAATTAAGAGAACACAGAGCAGTTTCTCAGAAAGCTTCTTTCCAGTTTTGAACGAAAGCTATTTCCTTTTTCACCATAGCCCTCTATGGGCTTCCAAATATCCCTTTTCTAATTCCACAGGAACAGCTTTAGAGAAAGGCTTCTTGAAGGGAAAGATGTAACTCTGTGAGATGAATTAAGAGAACACAGAGCCGTTTCTCAGAAAGCTTCTTTCCCGTTTTGACCGGAATATATATCCTTTTTCACCATAGCCCTCTATGGGCTTCCAAATATCCCTTTGCCAATTCCACAAGAACAGCCTTAGCGAAAGGCTTCTTGAACGGAAAGATGTAACTCTGTGAGATGAATTAACAGAACACAGAGCAGTTCATCAGAAAGCTTCTTTCCAGTTTTTAACGGAAGATATTTCCTTTTTCACCATAGCCCTCTATGGGCTTCCAAATATCCCTTTGCCAATTGCACAAGAACAGCCTTAGCGAAAGGATTCTTGAAGGGAAAGATGTAACTCTGTGAGATGAATTAAGAGAACACAGAGCAGTTTCTCAGAAAGCTTCTTTCCAGTTTTGAACGGAAAATATTTCCTTTTTCACCATAGCCCTCTATGGGCTTCCAAATATCCCTTTGCCAATTCCACAAGGTCAGCCTTAGCGAAAGGCTTCTTGAAGGGAAATATGTAACTCTGTGAGAGGAATTAACAGAACACAGAGCAGTTTCTCAGAAAGCTTCTTTCCAGTTTTGAACGGAAGATATTTCCTTTTTCATCATAGCCCTCTATGGGCTTCCAAATATCCCTTTGCCAATTCCACAAGAACAGCCTTAGCGAAAGGCTTCCTGAAGGGAAAGATGTAACTCTGTGAGATGAATTAACAGAACACAGAGCAGTTTCTCAGAAAACTTCTTTCCAGATTTGAATGCAAGATATTTCCTTTTTCACCATAGCTCTCATTGGGCTTCCAAATATCCCTTTGCCAATTCCACAAGAACAGCCTTAGCGAAAGGCTTCTTGACGGGAAAGATGTAACTCTGTGAGTTGAATTATCAGAAGACAGAGCAGTTTCTCAGAAAGCTTCTTTCCAGGTTTGAACGGAAGATATTTCCTTTTTCACCAAAGCCCTCCATGGGCTTCCAAATATCCCTTTGCCAATTCCACAAGAACAGCCTTAGCGAAAGGCTTCTTGAAGGGAAAGATGTAACTCTGTGAGATGAATAAACAGAACACAGAGCAGTGTCTCAGAAAGCTTCTTTCCGGTTTTGAACCGAAGATAATTCCTTTTTCACCGTAGTCCTCAATGGGCTTCCAAAATCCCTTTGCCAATTCCAAAAGAACAGCCTTAGCGAAAGGCTTCTTGAAGGGAAACATGTAACTCTGTGAGATGAATTTACAGAACACAGAGCAGTTTCTCAGAAAACTTCTTTCCAGATCTGAATCCAAGATATTTCGTTTTTCACCATAGCCCTCATTGGGCTTCCAAATATCCCTTTGCCAATTCCAAAAGAACAGCCTTAGCGAAAGGCTTCTTGAAGGGAAAGATGTAACTCTGTGAGATGAATTAAGAGAACACAGAGCAGTTTCTCAGAAAGCTTCTTTCCAGTTTTGAACGAAAGATATTTCCTTTTTCACCATAGCCCTCTATGGGCTTCCAAATATCCCTTTGCCAATTCCACAAGAACAGCCTTAACGAAAGGCTTCTTGAAGGGAAAGATGTAACTCTGTGAGATGAATTAAGAAAACACAGAGCAGTTTCTCAGAAAGCTTCTCTCCAGTTTTGAAAGGAAGATATTTCCTTTTTCACCATAGCCCTCTATTGGCTTCCAAATATCCCTTTTCCAATTCCACAGGAACAGCTTTAGCGAAAGGCTTCTTGAATGGAAAGATGTAACTCTGTGAGATGAATTAAGAGAACACAGAGCCGTTTCTCAGAAAGCTTCTTTCCAGTTTTGACAGGAAGATATATCCTTTTTCACCATAGCCCTCTATGGGCTTCCAAATATCCCTTTGCCAATTCCACAAGAACAGCCTTAGCGAAAGGCTTCTTGAACGGAAAGATGTAACTCTGTGAGATGAATTAACAGAACACAGAGCAGTTCATCAGAAAGCTTCTTTCCAGTTTTGAACGGAAGATATTTCCTTTTTCACCATAGCCCTCTATTGGCTTCCAAATATCCCTTTGCCAATTCCACAAGAACAGCCTTAGTGAAAGGCTTCTTGAAGGGAAAGATGTAACTCTGTGAGATGAATTAACAGAACACAGAGCAGTTTCTCAGAAAACTTCTTTCCAGATTTGAATGCAAGATATTTCCTTTTTCACCATAGCCCTCATTGGGCTTCCAAATATCCCTTTGCCAATTCCAAAAGAACAGCCTTACTGAAAGGCTTCTTGAAGGGAAAGATGTAACTCTGTGAGATGAATTAACAGACACAGAGCAGTTTCTCAGAAAGCTTCTCTCCAGTTTTGAAAGGAAGATATTTCCTTTTTCACCATAGCCCTCTATTGGCTTCCAAATATCCCTTTTCCAATTCCACAGGAACAGCTTTAGCGAAAGGCTTCTTGAATGGAAAGATGTAACTCTGTGAGATGAATTAAGAGAACACAGAGCCGTTTCTCAGAAAGCTTCTTTCCAGTTTTGACAGGAAGATATATCCTTTTTCACCATAGCCCTCTATGGGCTTCCAAATATCCCTTTGCCAATTCCACAAGAACAGCTTAGCGAAAGGCTTCTTGAACGGAAAGATGTAACTCTGTGAGATGAATTAACAGAACACAGAGCAGTTCATCAGAAAGCTTCTTTCCAGTTTTGAACGGAAGATATTTCCTTTTTCACCATAGCCCTCTATGGGCTTCAAAATATCCCTTTGCCAATTCCACAAGAACAGCCTTAGTGAAAGGCTTCTTGAAGGGAAAGACGTAACTCTGTGAGACGAATTCACAGAACACAGAGCAGTTTCTCAGAAAGCTTCTTTCCAGTTTTGAATGGAAGATATTTCCTTTTTCATCATAGCCCTCTATGGGCTTCCAAATATCCCTTTGCCAATTCCACAAGAATAGCCTTAGCGAAAGGCTTCTTGAAGGAAAATATGTAACTCTGTGAGATGAATTAACAGAACACAGAGCAGTTTCTCAGAAAGCTTCTATCCAGTTTTGAACGGAAGATATTTCCTTTTTCACGATTGCCCTCTATGGGCTTCCAAATATCCCTTTACCAATTCCACAAGAACAGCTTTAGCGAAAGGCTTCTTGAATGGAAAGATGTAACTCTCTGAGATGAATTAAGAGAACACAGAGCCGTTTCTCAGAAAGCTTATTTCCAGTTTTGAACGGGAGACATTTTCTTTTTCACCATAGCCCTCTATGGGCTTCCAAATATCCCTTTGCCAATTCCACAAGAACAGCCTTAGCGAAAGGCTTCTTGAAGGGAAACATGTAACTCTGTGAGATGAATTAACAGAACACAGAGCAGTTTCTCAGAAAGCTTCTTTCCAGTTTTGAACCGAAGATAATTCCTTTTTCACCGTAGTCCTCAATGGGCTTCCAAATATCCCTTTGCCAATTCCAAAAGAACAGCCTTAGCGAAAGGCTTCTTGAAGGGAAACATGAAACTCTGTGAGATGAATTTCCAGAACACAGAGCCGTTTCTCAGAAAGCTTCTTTCCAGTTTTGAAGGGAAGATATTTCCTTTTTCACCATAGCCCTCTATGGGCTTCCAAATATCCCTTTCCCAATTCCACAAGAACAGCCTTAGCGAAAGGCTTCTTGAAGGGAAAGATGTAACTCTGTGAGATGAATTAACAGAACACAGAGCAGTTTCTCAGAAAGCTTCTTTCCAGTTTTGAACGGAAGATATTTGCTTTTTCACCATAGCCCTCTATGGGCTTCCAAATATCCCTTTGCCAATTCCACAAGAACAGCCTTAGCGAAAGGCTTCTTGAAGGGAAAGATGTAACTCTGTGAGATGAATTAACAGAACACAGAGCAGTTTCTCAGAAAGCTTCTTTCCAATTTTGAACGGAAGATATTTCCTTTTTCACCATAGCCCTCTATGGTCTTCCAAATATCCCTTTGCCAATTCCACAAGAACAGCCTTAGCGAAAGGCTTCTTGAAGGGAAAGATGTAACTCTGTGAGATGAATTAACAGAACACAGAGCAGTTTCTCAGAAAGCTTCTTTCCAGTTTTGATCGGAAGATATTTCCTTTTTCACCGTAGCCCTCTATGGGCTTCCAAATATCCATTTGCCAATTCCACAAGAACAGCCTTAGCGAAAGTCTTCTTGAAGGGAAAGATGTAACTCTGTGAGATGAATTCACAAAACACAGAGCAGTTTCTCAGAAAGCTTCTTTCCAGTTTGAACGGAAGATATTTCCTTTTACACCATTGCCCTCTATGGGCTTCCAAATATCCCTTTGCCAATTCCACAAGAACAGCCTTAGCGAAAGGCTTCTTGAAGGGAAAGATGTAACTCTGTGAGATGAATTCACAGAACACAGAACAGTTTCTGATAAAGCTTCTTTCCAGTTTTGAACGGAAGATATTTCCCTTTTCACCATAGCCCTCTATGGGCTTCCAAATATCCCTTTGCCAATTCCACAAGAACAGACTTAGCGAAAGGCTTCTTGAAGGGAACGATGTAACTCTGTGAGATGAATTAACGGAACACAGAGCAGTTTCTCAGAAAGCTTCTTTCCAGTTTTGAACAGAGGATATTTCGTTTTTCACCATAGCCCTCTATGGTCTTCCAAATATCCCTTTGCCAATTCCACCAGAACAGCCTTACCGAAAGGCTTCTTGAACGGAAAGATGTAACTCTGTGAGAGGAATTAACAGAACACAGAGCAGTTTCTCAGAAAGCTTCTTTCCAGTTTTGAACGGAAGATATTTCCTTTTTCATCATAGCCCTCTATGGGCTTCCAAATATCCCTTTGCCAGTTCCACAAGAACAGCCTTAGCGAAAGGCTTCTTGAAGGGAAAGATGTAACTCTGTGAGATGAATTAACAGAACACAGAGCAGTTTCTCAGAAAACTTCTTTCCAGATTTGAATGCAAGATATTCCCTTTTTCACCATAGCTCTCATTGGGCTTCCAAATATCCCTTTGACAATTCCACAAGAACAGCCTTAGCCAAAGGCTTCTTGACGGGAAAGATGTAACTCTGTGAGTTGAATTATCAGAAGACAGAGCAGTTTGTCAGAAAGCTTCTTTCCAGGTTTGAACGGAAGATATTTCCTTTTTCACCAAAGCCCTCCATGGGCTTCCAAATATCCCTTTGCCAATTCCACAAGAACAGCCTTAGCGAAAGGCTTCTTGAAGGGAAAGATGTAACTCTGTGAGATGAATTAACAGAACACAGAGCAGTTTCTCAGAAAGCTTCTTTCCAGTTTTGAACGGAAGATATTTCCTTTTTCACCATAGCCTTCTAAGGGCTTCCAAATATCCCTTTGCCAATTCCACAAGAACAGCCTTGTCGAAAGGCATCTTGAAGGGAAAGATGTAACTCTATGAGATGAATTAACAGAACACAGAGCAGTTTCTCAGAAAGCTTCTTTCCAGTTTTGAACGGAAGATATTTCCTTTTTCACCATGGCCCTCTATGGGCTTCCAAATATCCCTTTGCGAACTCCACAAGAACAGCCTTAGCGAAAGGCTTCTTTAATGGAAACATGTAATTCTGTGAGATGAATTAACAGAGCACAGAGCAGTTTCTCAGAAAGCTTCTTTCCAGTTTTGAATGGGAGATATTTCCTTTTTCACCATAGCCCTCTATGGCCTTCAGAATATCCCTTTGCCAATTCCACAAGAACAGCCTTAGCGAAAGGCTTCTTGAAGGGAAAGATGTAACTCTGTGAGATGAATTAACAGAACACAGAGCAGTTTCTCAGAAAACTTCTTTCCAGATCTGAATGCAAGATATTTCGTTTTTCACCATAGCCCTCTTTGGGCTTCCAAATATCCCTTTGCCAATTCCACAAGAACAGCCTTAGCGAAAGGCTTCTTGAAGGGAAAGATGTAACTCTGTGAGATGAATTAAGAGAACACAGAGCAGTTTCTCAGAAAGCTTCTTTCCAGTTTTGAACGAAAGATATTTCCTTTTTCACCATAGCCCTCTATGGGCTTCCAAATATCCCTTTTCCAATTCCACAGGAACATCTTTAGCGAAAGGCTTCTTGAATGGAAAGATGTAACTCTGTGAGATGAATTAAGAGAACACAGAGCCGTTTCTCAGAAAGCTTCTTTCCAGTTTTGAACGGAAGATATATCCTTTTTCACCATAGCCCTCTATGGGCTTCCAAATATCTCTTTGCCAATTCCACAAGAACAGCCTTAGCGTAAGGCTTCTTGAACGGAAAGATGTAACTCTGTGAGATGAATTAACAGAACACACAGCAGTTCATCAGAAAGCTTCTTTCCAGTTTTTAACGGAAGATATTTCCTTTTTCACCATAGCCCTCTATGGGCTTCCAAATATCCCTTTGCCAATTGCACAAGAACAGCCTTAGCGAAAGGCTTCTTGAAGGGAAAGATGTAACTCTGTGAGATGAATTAAGAGAACACAGAGCAGTTTCTCAGAAAGCTTCTTTCCAGTTTTGAACGGAAGATATTTCCTTTTTCACCATAGCCCTCTATGGGCTTCCAAATATCCCTTTGCCAATTCCACAAGATCAGCCTTAGCGAAAGGCTTCTTGAAGGGAAATATGTAACTCTGTGAGAGGAATTAACAGAACACAGAGCAGTTTCTCAGAAAGCTTCTTTCCAGTTTTGAACGGAAGATATTTCCTTTTTCATCATAGCCCTCTATGGGCTTCCAAATATCCCTTTGCCAATTCCACAAGAACAGCCTTAACGAAAGGCTTCTTGAAGGGAAAGATGTAACTCTGTGAGATGAATTAACAGAACACAGAGCAGTTTCTCAGAAAGCTTCTTTCCAGTTTTGAACGGAAGATATTTCCTTTTTCACCATAGCCCTCTAGGGGCTTCCAAATATCCCTTTGCAAAATCCACCAGAACAGCCTTAGCGAAAGGCTTCTTGAACGGAAAGATGTAACTCTGTGAGATGAATTAACAGAACAGAGAGCAGTTTCTCAGAAAGCTTCTTTCCAGTTTTGAACCGAAGATAATTCCTTTTTCACCGTAGTCCTCAATGGGCTTCCAAATATCCCTTTGCCAATTCCAAAAGAACAGCCTTAGCGAAAGGCTTCTTGAAGGGAAACATGTAACTCTGTGAGATGAATTTCCAGAACACAGAGCCGTTTCTCAGAAAGCTTCTTTCCAGTTTTGAACGGAAGATATTTCCTTTTTCATCATAGCCCTCTATGGGCTTCCAAATATCCCTTTCCCAATTCCACAAGAACAGCCTTAGCGAAAGGCTTCTTGAAGGGAAAGATGTAACTCTGTGAGATGAATTAACAGAACACAGAGCAGTTTCTCAGAAAGCTTCTTTCCAGTTTTGAACGGAAGATATTTGCTTTTTCACCATAGCCCTCTATGGGCTTCCAAATATCCCTTTGCCAATTCCACAAGAACAGCCTTAGCGAAAGGCTTCTTGACGGGAAAGATGTAACTCTGTGAGATGAATTAACAGAACACAGAGCAGTTCCTCAGAAAGCTTCTTTCCAGTTTTGATCGGAAGATATTTCCTTTTTCACCGTAGCCCTCTATGGGCTTCCAAATATCCATTTGCCAATTCCACAAGAACAGCCTTAGCGAAAGGCTTCTTGAAGGGAAAGATGTAACTCTGTGAGATGAATTCACAAAACACAGAGCAGTTTCTCAGAAAGCTTCTTTCCAGTTTGAACGGAAGATATTTCCTTTTACACCATTGCCCTCTATGGGCTTCCAAATATCCCTTTGCCAATTCCACAAGAACAGCCTTAGCGAAAGGCTTCTTGAAGGGAAAGATGTAACTCTGTGAGATGAATTCACAGAACACAGAACAGTTTCTGATAAAGCTTCTTTCCAGTTTTGAACGGAAGATATTTCCCTTTTCACCAAAGCCCTCTATGGGCTTCCAAATATCCCTTTGCCATTTCCACAAGAACAGACTTAGCGAAAGGCTTCTTGAAGGGAACGATGTAACTCTGTGAGATGAATTAACGGAACACAGAGCAGTTTCTCAGAAAGCTTCTTTCCAGTTTTGAACAGAGGATATTTCGTTTTTCACCATAGCCCTCTTTGGGCTTCCAAATATCCCTTTGCCAATTCCACAAGAACAGCCTTAGCGAAAGGCTTCTTGAAGGGAAAGATGTAACTCTGTGAGATGAATTAAGAGAACACAGAGCAGTTTCTCAGAAAGCTTCTTTCCAGTTTTGAACGAAAGATATTTCCTTTTTCATCATAGCCCTCTATGGGCTTCCAAATATCCCTTTTCCAATTCCACAGGAACATCTTTAGCGAAAGGCTTCTTGAATGGAAAGATGTAACTCTGTGAGATGAATTAAGAGAACACAGAGCCGTTTCTCAGAAAGCTTCTTTCCAGTTTTGAACGGAAGATATATCCTTTTTCACCATAGCCCTCTATGGGCTTCCAAATATCCCTTTGCCAATTCCACAAGAACAGCCTTAGCGTAAGGCTTCTTGAACGGAAAGATGTAACTCTGTGAGATGAATTAACAGAACACAGAGCAGTTCATCAGAAAGCTTCTTTCCAGTTTTTAACGGAAGATATTTCCTTTTTCACCATAGCCCTCTATGGGCTTCCAAATATCCCTTTGCCAATTTTACAAGAACAGCCTTAGCGAAAGGCTTCTTGAAGGGAAAGATGTAACTCTGTGAGATGAATTAAGAGAACACAGAGCAGTTTCTCAGAAAGCTTCTTTCCAGTTTTGAACGGAAGATATTTCCTTTTTCACCATAGCCGTCTATGGGCTTCCAAATATCCCTTTGCCAATTCCACAAGATCAGCCTTACCGAAAGGCTTCTTGAAGGGAAATATGTAACTCTGTGAGAGGAATTAACAGAACACAGAGCAGTTTCTCAGAAAGCTTCTTTCCAGTTTTGAACGAAAGATATTTCCTTTTTCATCATAGCCCTCTATGGGCTTCCAAATATCCCTTTGCCAATGCCACAAGAACAGCCTTAACGAAAGGCTTCTTGAAGGGAAAGATGTAACTCTGTGAGATGAATTAACAGAACACAGAGCAGTTTCTCAGAAAGCTTCTTTCCAGTTTTGAACGGAAGATATTTCCTTTTTCACCATAGCCCTCTAGGGGCTTCCAAATATCCCTTTGCAAAATCCACCAGAAAAGCCTTAGCGAAAGGCTTCTTGAACGGAAAGATGTAACTCTGTGAGATGAATTAACAGAACACAGAGCAGTTTCTCAGAAAGCTTCTTTCCAGTTTTGAACGGAAGATATTTCCTTTTTCACCATAGCCCTCTATGGGCTTCCAAATATCCCTTTGCCAATTCCACAAGAACAGCCTTAGCGAAAGGCTTCTTGAAGGGAAAGATGTAACTCTGTGAGATGAATTAACAGAACACAGAGCAGTTTCTCAGAAAACTTCTTTCCAGATTTGAATGCAAGATATTTCCTTTTTCACCATAGCCCTCATTGGGCTTCCAAATATCCCTTTGCCAATTCCACCAGAACAGCCTTAGAGAAAGGCTTCATGAAGGGAAAGATGTAACTCTGTGAGATGAATTAACAGAACACAGAGCAGTTTCTCAGAAAGCTTCTTTCCAGTTTTGATCGGAAGTTATTTCCTTTTTCACCATAGACCTCTATGGGCTTCCAAATATCCATTTGCCAATTCCACAAGAACAGCCTTAGCGAAAGGCTTCTTGAAGGGAAAGATGTAACTCTGTGAGATGAATTCACAAAACACAGAGCAGTTTCTCAGAAAGCTTCTTTCCAGTTTGAACGGAAGATATTTCCTTTTTCACCATTGCCCTCTATGGGCTTCCAAATATCCCTTTGCCAATTCCACAAGAACAGCCTTAGCGAAAGTCTTCTTGAAGGGAAAGATGTAACTCTGTGAGATGAATTCACCGAACACAGAACAGTTTCTGATAAAGCTTCTTTCCAGTTTTGAACGGAAGATATTTCATTTTTCAGCATAGCGCTCTATGGGCTTCCAAATATCCCTTTGCCAGTTCCACCAGAACAGCCTTAGCGAAAGGCTTCTTGAAGGGAAAGATGTAACTCTGTGAGATGAATTAACAGAACACAGAGCAGTTTCTCAGAAAGCTTCTTTCCAGTTTTGAACCGAAGATAATTCCGTTTTCACCGTAGTACTCTATGGGCTTCCAAATATCCCTTTGCCAATTCCTAAAGAACATCCATAGCGAAAGGCTTCTTGAAGGAAAAGATGTAACTCTGTGAGATGAATTAACAGAACACAGAGCAGTTTCTCAGAAAGCTTCTTTCCAGTTTTGAACGGAAGATATTTCCTTTTTCACCATAGCCCTCTATGGTCTTCCAAATATCCCTTTGCCAATTACACAAGAACAGCCTTAGCGAATGGCGTCTTGGAGGGAAAGATGTAACTCCGTGAGATGAATTAACAGAACACAGAGCCGTTTCTCAGAAAGCTTCTTTCCAGATTTGAATGCAAGATACTTCCTTTTTCACCATAGCACTCATTGGGCTTCCAAATATCCCTTTGCCAATTCCACAAGAACAGCCTTAGCGAAAAGCTTCTTGAAGGGAAAGATGTAACTCTGTGAGATGAATTAACAGAACACAGAGCAGTTTCTCAGAAAGCTTCTTTCCAGTTTTGAACGGAAGATATTTGCTTTTTCACCATATCCCTCTATGGGCTTCCAAATATCCCTTTGCCAATTCCACAAGAACAGCCTTAGCGAAAGGCTTCTTGAAGGGAAAGATGTAACTCTGTGAGATGAATTAACAGAACACAGAGCAGTTTCTCAGAAAGCTTCTTTCCAATTTTGAACGGAAGATATTTCCTTTTTCACCATAGCCCTCTATGGTGTTCCAAATATCCCTTTGCCAATTCCACAAGAACAGCCTTAGCGAAAGGCTTCTTGAAGGGAAAGATGTAACTCTGTGAGATGAATTAACAGAACACAGAGCAGTTTCTCAGAAAGCTTCTTTCCAGTTTTGATCGGAAGATATTTCCTTTTTCACCGTAGCCCTCTATGGGCTTCCAAATATCCATTTGCCAATTCCACAAGAACAGCCTTAGCGAAAGGCTTCTTGAAGGGAAAGATGTAACTCTGTGAGATGAATTCACAAAACACAGAGCAGTTTCTCAGAAAGCTTCTTTCCAGTTTGAACGGAAGTTATTTCCTTTTTCACCATTGCCCTCTATGGGCTTCCAAATATCCCTTTGCCAATTCCACAAGAACAGCCTTAGCGAAAGGCTTCTTGAAGGGAAAGATGTAACTCTGTGAGATGAATTCACCGAACACAGAACAGTTTCTGATAAAGCTTCTTTCCAGTTTTGAACGGAAGATATTTCATTTTTCAGCATAGCGCTCTATGGGCTTCCAAATATCCCTTTGCCAGTTCCACCAGAACAGCCTTAGCGAAAGGCTTCTTGAAGGGAAAGATGTAACTCTGTGAGATGAATTAACAGAACACAGAGCAGTTTCTCAGAAAGCTTCTTTCCAGTTTTGAACCGAAGATAATTCCGTTTTCACCGTAGTAATCTATGGGCTTCCAAATATCCCTTTGCCAATTCCAAAAGAACATCCATAGCGAAAGGCTTCTTGAAGGAAAAGATGTAACTCTGTGAGATGAATTAACAGAACACAGAGCAGTTTCTCAGAAAGCTTCTTTCCAGTTTTGAACGGAAGATATTTCCTTTTTCACCATAGCCCTCTATGGTCTTCCAAATATCCCTTTGCCAATTACACAAGAACAGCCTTAGCGAATGGCTTCTTGGAGGGAAAGATGTAACTCTGTGAGATGAATTAACAGAACACAGAGCCGTTTCTCAGAAAGCTTCTTTCCAGATTTGAATGCAAGATACTTCCTTTTTCACCATAGCACTCATGGGGCTTCCAAATATCCCTTTCCCAATTCCACAAGAACAGCCTTAGCGAAAGGCTTCTTGAAGGGAAAGATGTAACTCGGTGAGATGAATTAACAGAACACAGAGCAGTTTCACCGAAAGCTTCTTTCCAGTTTTGAACGGAAGATATTTCCTTTTTCACCATAGCCCTCATTGGGCTTCCAAATATCCCTTTGCCAATTCCACCAGAACAGCCTTAGAGAAAGGCTTCATGAAGGGAAAGATGTAACTCTGTGAGATGAATTAACAGAACACAGAGCAGTTTCTCAGAAAGCTTCTTTCCAGTTTTGATCGGAAGTTATTTCCTTTTTCACCATAGCCCTCTATGGGCTTCCAAATATCCATTTGCCAATTCCACAAGAACAGCCTTAGCGAAAGGCTTCTTGAAGGGAAAGATGTAACTCTGTGAGATGAATTCACAAAACACAGAGCAGTTTCTCAGAAAGCTTCTTTCCAGTTTGAACGGAAGTTATTTCCTTTTTCACCATTGCCCTCTATGGGCTTCCAAATATCCCTTTGCCAATTCCACAAGAACAGCCTTAGCGAAAGGCTTCTTGAAGGGAAAGATGTAACTCTGTGAGATGAATTCACCGAACACAGAACAGTTTCTGATAAAGCTTCTTTCCAGTTTTGAACGGAAGATATTTCCCTTTTCACCATAGCCCTCTATGGGCTTCCAAATATCCCTTTGCCAATTCCACAAGAACAGCCTTAGCGAAAGGCTTCTTGAAGGGAACGATGTAACTCTGTGAGATGAATTAACAGAACACAGAGCAGTTTCTCAGAAAGCTTCTTTCCAGTTTTGAACAGAGGATATTTCGTTTTTCTCCATAGCCCTCTATGGGCTTCCAAATATCCCTTTACCAATTCCACCAGAACAGCCTTACCGAAAGGCCTCTTGAACGGAAAGATGTAACTCTGTGAGAGGAATTAACAGAACACAGAGCAGTTTCTCAGAAAGCTTCTTTCCAATTTTGAACGGAAGATATTTCCTTTTTCATCATAGCCCTCTATGGGCTTCCAAATATCCCTTTGCCAATTCCACAAGAACAGCCTTAGCGAAAGGCTTCTTGAAGGGAAAGATGTAACTCTGTGAGGTGAATTAACAGAACACAGAGCAGTTTCTCAGAAAACTTCTTTCCAGATTTGAATGCAAGATATTTCCTTTTTCACCATAGCCCTCATTGGGCTTCCAAATATCCCTTTGCCAATTCCACAAGAACAGCCTTAGCGAAAGGCTTCTTGACGGGAAAGATGTAACTCTGTGAGTTGAATTATCAGAAGACAGAGCAGTTTCTCAGAAAGCTTCTTTCCAGGTTTGAACGGAAGATATTTCCTTTTTCACCATAGCCCTCTATGGGCTTCCAAATATCCCTTTGCCAATTCCACAAGAACAGCCTTAGCGAAAGGCTTCTTGAAGGGAAAGATGTAACTCTGTGTGGTGAATTAAGAGAACACAGAGCCGTTTCTCAGAAAGCTTCTTTCCAGTTTTGAACGGAAGATATTTCCTTTTTCACCATAGCCCTCTATGGGCTTCCAAATATCCCTTTGCCAATTCCACAAGAACAGCCTTACCGAAAGGCTTCTTGAAGGGAAAGATGTAACTCTGTGAGATGAATTAACAGAACACAGAGCAGTTTCTCAGAAACCTTCTTTCCAGTTTTGAACGGAAGATATTTCATTTTCCAGCATAGCGCTCTATGGGGTTCCAAATATCCCTTTGCCAGTTCCACCAGAACAGCCTTAGCGAAAGGCTTCTTGAAGGGAAAGATGTAACTCGGTGAGATGAATTAACAGAACACAGAGCAGTTTCTGATAAAGCTTCTTTCCAGTTTTGAACCGAAGATAATTCCGTTTTCACCGTAGTACTCTATGGGCTTCCAAATATCCCTTTGCCAATTCCAAAAGAACATCCATAGCGAAAGGCTTCTTGAAAGAAAAGATGTAACTCTGTGAGATGAATTAACAGAACACAGAGCAGTTTCTCAGAAAGCTTCTTTCCAGTTTTGAACAGAGGATATTTCGTTTTTCACCATAGCCCTCTATGGGCTTCCAAATATCCCTTTACCAATTCCACCAGAACAGCCTTACCGAAAGGCCTCTTGAACGGAAAGATGTAACTCTGTGAGAGGAATTAACAGAACACAGAGCAGTTTCTCAGAAAGCTTCTTTCCAGTTTTGAACGGAAGATATTTCCTTTTTCATCATAGCCCTCTATGGGCTTCCAAATATCCCTTTGCCAATTCCACAAGAACAGCCTTAGCGAAAGGCTTCTTGAAGGGAAAGATGTAACTCTGTGAGGTGAATTAACAGAACACAGAGCAGTTTCTCAGAAAACTTCTTTCCAGATTTGAATGCAAGATATTTCCTTTTTCACCATAGCCCTCATTGGGCTTCCAAATATCCCTTTGCCAATTCCACAAGAACAGCCTTAGCGAAAGGCTTCTTGACGGGAAAGATGTAACTCTGTGAGTTGAATTATCAGAAGACAGAGCAGTTTCTCAGAAAGCTTCTTTCCAGGTTTGAACGGAAGATATTTCCTTTTTCACCATAGCCCTCTATGGGCTTCCAAATATCCCTTTGCCAATTCCACAAGAACAGCCTTAGCGAAAGGCTTCTTGAAGGGAAAGATGTAACTCTGTGTGGTGAATTAAGAGAACACAGAGCCGTTTCTCAGAAAGCTTCTTTCCAGTTTTGAACGGAAGATATTTCCTTTTTCACCATAGCCCTCTATGGGCTTCCAAATATCCCTTTGCCAATTCCACAAGAACAGCCTTAGCGAAATGCTTCTTGAAGGGAAAGATGTAACTCTGTGAGATGAATTAACAGAACACAGAGCAGTTTCTCAGAAACCTTCTTTCCAGTTTTGAACGGAAGATATTTCATTTTCCAGCATAGCGCTCTATGGGCTTCCAAATATCCCTTTGCCAGTTCCACCAGAACAGCCTTAGCGAAAGGCTTCTTGAAGGGAAAGATGTAACTCTGTGAGATGAATTAACAGAACACAGAGCAGTTTCTCAGAAAGCTTCTTTCCAGTTTTGAACCGAAGATAATTCCGTTTTCACCGTAGTACTCTATGGGCTTCCAAATATCCCTTTGCCAATTCCAAAAGAACATCCATTGCGAAAGGCTTCTTGAAGGAAAAGATGTAACTCTGTGAGATGAATTAACAGAACACAGAGCAGTTTCTCAGAAAACTTCTTTCCAGATTTGAATGCAAGATATTTCCTTTTTCACCATAGCACTCATTGGGCTTCCAAATATCCCTTTGCCCATTCCACAAGAACAGCCTTAGCGAAAAGCTTCTTGAAGGGAAAGATGTAACTCTGTGAGATGAATTAACAGAACACAGAGCAGTTTCTCAGAAAGCTTCTTTCCAGTTTTGAACGGGAGACATTTCCTTTTTCACCGTAGCCCTCTATGGGCTTCCAAATATCCCTTTGCCAATTCCACAAGAACAGCCTTAGCGAAAGGCGTCTTGAAGGGAAAGATGTAACTCTGTGAGATGAATTAAGAGAACACAGAGCAGTTTCTCAGAAAGCTTCTTTCCAGTTTTGAACGGAAGATATTTCCTTTTTCACCGTAGCCCTCTATGGTCTTCCAAATATCCCTTTGCCAATTCCAAAAGAACAGCCTTACTGAAAGGTTTCTTGAAGGGAAAGATGTAACTCTGTGAGATGAATTAACAGACACAGAGCAGTTTCTCAGAAAGCTTCTTTCCAGTTTTGAACGGAAGATATTTCCTTTTTCACCATAGCCCTCTATGGGCTTCCAAATATCCCTTTGCCAATTCCACCAGAACAGCCTTAGCGAAAGGCTTCTTGAAGGGAAAGATGTAACTCTGTGAGATGAATTAACAGAACACAGAGCAGTTTCTCAGAAAGCTTCTTTCCAGTTTTGAACGGGAGACATTTCCTTTTTCACCATAGCCCACTATGGGCTTCCAAATATCCCTTTCCCAATTCCACAAGAACAGCCTTAGCGAAAGGCTTCTTGAAGGGAAAGATGTAACGCGGTGAGATGAATTAACAGAACACAGAGCAGTTTCACCGAAAGCTTCTTTCCAGTTTTGAACGGAAGATATTTCCTTTTTCACCATAGCCCTCATTGGGCTTCCAAATATCCCTTTGCCAATTCCACCAGAACAGCCTTAGAGAAAGGCTTCATGAAGGGAAAGATGTAACTCTGTGAGATGAATTAACAGAACACAGAGCAGTTTCTCAGAAAGCTTCTTTCCAGTTTTGATCGGAAGTTATTTCCTTTTTCACCATAGCCCTCTATGGGCTTCCAAATATCCATTTGCCAATTCCACAAGAACAGCCTTAGCGAAAGGCTTCTTGAAGGGAAAGATGTAACTCTGTGAGATGAATTCACAAAACACAGAGCAGTTTCTCAGAAAGCTTCTTTCCAGTTTGAACGGAAGTTATTTCCTTTTTCACCATTGCCCTCTATGGGCTTCCAAATATCCCTTTGCCAATTCCACAAGAACAGCCTTAGCGAAAAGCTTCTTGAAGGGAAAGATGTAACTCTGTGAGATGAATTCACCGAACACAGAACAGTTTCTGATAAAGCTTCTTTCCAGTTTTGAACGGAAGATATTTCATTTTTCAGCATAGCGCTCTATGGGCTTCCAAATATCCCTTTGCCAGTTCCACCAGAACAGCCTTAGCGAAAGGCTTCTTGAAGGGAAAGATGTAACTCTGTGAGATGAATTAACAGAACACAGAGCAGTTTCTCAGAAAGCTTCTTTCCAGTTTTGAACCGAAGATAATTCCGTTTTCACCGTAGTACTCTATGGGCTTCCAAATATCCCTTTGCCAATTCCAAAAGAACATCCATAGCGAAAGGCTTCTTGAAAGAAAAGATGTAACTCTGTGAGATGAATT
Source organism: Chlorocebus sabaeus (assembly GCF_047675955.1). Classification (NCBI taxonomy): domain Eukaryota; kingdom Metazoa; phylum Chordata; class Mammalia; order Primates; family Cercopithecidae; genus Chlorocebus; species Chlorocebus sabaeus. Next base: position 533,251 of record NW_027327024.1, on the reverse strand, counting down.
AACAGAACACAGAGCAGTTTCTCAGAAAGCTTCTTTCCAGTTTTGAACAGAGGATATTTCGTTTTTCACCATAGCCCTCTATGGGCTTCCAAATATCCCTTTACCAACTCCACCAGAACAGCCTTACCGAAAGGCCTCTTGAACGGAAAGATGTAACTCTGTGAGAGGAATTAACAGAACACAGAGCAGTTTCTCAGAAAGCTTCTTTCCAGTTTTGAACGGAAGATATTTCCTTTTTCATCATAGCATTCTATGGGCTTCCAAATATCCCTTTGCCAATTCCACAAGAACAGCCTTAGCGAAAGGCTTCTTGAAGGGAAAGATGTAACTCTGTGAGGTGAATTAACAGAACACAGAGCAGTTTCTCAGAAAACTTCTTTCCAGATTTGAATGCAAGATATTTCCTTTTTCACCATAGCCCTCATTGGGCTTCCAAATATCCCTTTGCCAATTCCACAAGAACAGCCTTAGCGAAAGGCTTCTTGACGGGAAAGATGTAACTCTGTGAGTTGAATTATCAGAAGACAGAGCAGTTTCTCAGAAAGCTTCTTTCCAGGTTTGAACGGAAGATATTTCCTTTTTCACCATAGCCCTCTATGGGCTTCCAAATATCCCTTTGCCAATTCCACAAGAACAGCCTTAGCGAAAGGCTTCTTGAAGGGAAGGATGTAACTCTGTGTGGTGAATTAAGAGAACACAGAGCCGTTTCTCAGAAAGCTTCTTTCCAGTTTTGAACGGAAGATATTTCCTTTTTCACCATAGCCCTCTATGGGCTTCCAAATATCCCTTTGCCAATTCCACAAGAACAGCCTTAGCGAAATGCTTCTTGAAGGGAAAGATGTAACTCTGTGAGATGAATTAACAGAACACAGAGCAGTTTCTCAGAAACCTTCTTTCCAGTTTTGAACGGAAGATATTTCATTTTCCAGCATAGCGCTCTATGGGCTTCCAAATATCCCTTTGCCAGTTCCACCAGAACAGCCTTAGCGAAAGGCTTCTTGAAGGGAAAGATGTAACTCTGTGAGATGAATTAACAGAACACAGAGCAGTTTCTCAGAAAGCTTCTTTCCAGTTTTGAACCGAAGATAATTCCGTTTTCACCGTAGTACTCTATGGGCTTCCAAATATCCCTTTGCCAATTCCAAAAGAACATCCATTGCGAAAGGCTTCTTGAAGGAAAAGATGTAACTCTGTGAGATGAATTAACAGAACACAGAGCAGTTTCTCAGAAAACTTCTTTCCAGATTTGAATGCAAGGTATTTCCTTTTTCACCATAGCACTCATTGGGCTTCCAAATATCCCTTTGCCCATTCCACAAGAACAGCCTTAGCGAAAAGCTTCTTGAAGGGAAAGATGTAACTCTGTGAGATGAATTAACAGAACACAGAGCAGTTTCTCAGAAAGCTTCTTTCCAGTTTTGAACGGGAGACATTTCCTTTTTCACCGTAGCCCTCTATGGGCTTCCAAATATCCCTTTGCCAATTCCACAAGAACAGCCTTAGCGAAAGGCGTCTTGAAGGGAAAGATGTAACTCTGTGAGATGAATTAAGAGAACACAGAGCAGTTTCTCAGAAAGCTTCTTTCCAGTTTTGAACGGAAGATATTTCCTTTTTCACCGTAGCCCTCTATGGTCTTCCAAATATCCCTTTGCCAATTCCACAAGAACAGCCTTAGCGAAAGGCTTCTTGAAGGGAAACATGTAACTCTGTGAGATGAATTAACAGAACACAGAGGAGTTTCTCAGAAAGCTTCTTTCCAGTTTTGAACGGAAGATATTTCCTTTTTCACCATAGCCCTCTATGGGCTTCCAAATATCCCTTTGCCAATTCCACAAGAACAGCCTTAGCGAAAGGCTTCTTGAAGGGAAAGATGTAACTCTGTGAGATGAATTAACAGACACAGAGCAGTTTCTCAGAAAGCTTCTTTCCAGTTTTTAACGGAAGATATTTCCTTTTTCACCATAGCCCTCTATGGGCTTCCAAATATCCCTTTGCCAATTCCACAAGAACAGCCTTAGCGAAAGGCTTCTTGAAGGGAAAGATGTAACTCTGTGAGATTAATTAACAGAACACAGAGCAGTTTCTCAGGAAGCTTCTTTCCAGTTTTGAACGGAAGTTATTTCCTTTTTCACCCTAGCCTTCTGTGGTCTTATAAAGATCCATTTGCCAATTCCACAAGAACAGCCTTAGCGAAAGGCTTCTTGAAGGGAAAGATGTAACTCGGTGAGATGAATTAACAGAACACAGAGCAGTTTCACCGAAATCTTCTTTCCAGTTTTGAGCGGAAGATATTTCCTTTTTCAGCATAGCCCTCTATGAGCTTCCAAATATCAATTTGCCAATTCCACAAGAACAGCCTTAGCGAAAGTCTTCTTGAAGGGAAATATGTAACTAAGTGAGATGAATTAATAGAACACAGAGCAGTTTCTCAGAAAGCTTCTTTCCAGTTTTGAACGGAAGATATTTCCTTTTTCACCATAGCCCTCTAAGGGCTTCCAAATATCCCTTTGCCAATTCCACAAGAACAGCCTTGTCGAAAGGCATCTTGAAGGGAAAGATGTAACTCTATGAGATGAATTAACAGAACACAGAGCAGTTTCTCAGAAAGCTTCTTTCCAGTTTTGAACGGAAGATATTTCCTTTTTCACCATGGCCCTCTATGGGCTTCCAAATATCCCTTTGCGAACGCCACAAGAACAGCCTTAGCGAAAGGCTTCTTGAAAGGAAAGATGTAACTCTGTGAGATGAATTAACAGAACACAGAGCAGTTTCTCAGAAAGCTTCTTTCCAGTTTTGAATGGGAGATATTTCCTTTTTCACCATAGCCCTCTATGGGCTTCAGAATATCCCTTTGCCAATTCCACAAGAACAGCCTTAGCGAAAGGCTTCTTGAAGGGAAAGATGTAACACTGTGAGATGAATTAACAGAACACAGAGCAGTTTCTCAGAAAACTTCTTTCCAGATCTGAATCCAAGATATTCCGTTTTTCACCATAGCCCTCATTGGGCTTCCAAATATCCCTTTGCCAATTCCAAAAGAACAGCCTTAGCGAAACGCTTCTTGAAGGGAAAGATGTAACTCTGTGAGATGAATTAAGAGAACACAGAGCAGTTTCTCAGAAAGCTTCTTTCCAGTTTTGAACGAAAGATATTTCCTTTTTCACCATAGCCCTCTATGGGCTTCCAAATATCCCTTTGCCAATTCCACAAGAACAGCCTTAACGAAAGGCTTCTTGAAGGGAAAGATGTAACTCTGTGAGATGAATTAACAAAACACAGAGCAGTTTCTCAGAAAGCTTCTCTCCAGTTTTGAAAGGAAGATATTTCCTTTTTCACCATAGCCCTCTATGGGCTTCCAAATATCCCTTTGCCAATTCCACAAGAACAGCCTTAGCGAAAGGCTTCTTGAACGGAAACATGTAACTCTGTGAGATGAATTAACAGAACACAGAGCAGTTCATCAGAAAGCTTCTTTCCAGTTTTTAACGGAAGATATTTCCTTTTTCACCATAGCCCTCTATGGGCTTCCAAATATCCCTTTGCCAATTCCACAAGAACAGCCTTAGTGAAAGGCTTCTTGAAGGGAAAGACGTAACTCTGTGAGACGAATTCACAGAACACAGAGCAGTTTCTCAGAAATCTTCTTTCCAGTTTTGAACGGAAGATATTTCCTTTTTCACCATAGCCCTCTATGGGCTTCCAAATATCCCTTTGCCAATTCCACAAGAACAGCCTTAGCGAAAGGCTTCTTGAAGGGAAAGATGTAACACCGTGAGATGAATTAACAGAACACAGAGCAGTTTCTCAGAAAACTTCTTTCCAGATCGGAATCCAAGATATTTCGTTTTTCACCATAGCCCTCATTGGGCTTCCAAATATCCCTTTTCCAATTCCACAGGAACAGGTTTAGCGAAAGGCTTCTTGAATGGAAAGATGTAACTCTGTGAGATGAATTAACAGAACACAGAGCAGTTCATCAGAAAGCTTCTTTCCAGTTTTGAACGGAAGATATTTCCTTTTTCACCATAGCCCTCTATGGGCTTCCAAATATCCCTTTGCCAATTCCACAAGAACAGCCTTAGCGAAAGGCTTCTTGAAGAGAAAGACGTAACTCTGTGAGATGAATTAACAGAACACAGAGTAGTTTCTCAGAAAGCTTCTTTCCAGTTTTGAACGGGAGACATTTCCTTTTTCACCATAGCCCACTATGGGCTTCCAAATATCCCTTTGCCAATTCCACAAGAACAGCCTTAGCGAAAGGCTTCTTGAAGGGAAAGATGTAACTCTGTGAGATGAATTAACAGAACACAGAGCAGTTTCTCAGAAAGCTTCTTTCCAGTTTTTAACGGAAGATATTTGCTTTTTCACCATAGCCCTCTATGGGCTTCCAAAGATCCCTTTGCCAATTCCACAAGAACAGCCTTAGCGAAAGGCTTCTTGAAGGGAATGATGTAACTAGGTGAGATGAATTAACAGAACACAGAGCAGTTTCACCGAAAGCTTCTTTCCAGTTTTGAACGGAAGATATTTCCTTTTTCACCATAGCCCTCTATGGGCTTCCAAATATCCATTTGCCAATTCCACAAGAACAGCCTTAGCGAAAGGCTTCTTGAAGGGAAAGATGTAACTGTGTGAGATGAATTCACAGAACACAGAACAGTTTCTGATAAAGCTTCTTTCCAGTTTTGAACGGAAGATATTTCCCTTTTCACCATAGCCCTCTATGGGCTTCCAAATATCCCTTTGCCAATTCCACAAGAACAGCCTTAGCGAAAGGCTTCTTGAAGGGAACGATGTAACTCTGTGAGATGAATTAACAGAACACAGAGCAGTTTCTCAGAAAGCTTCTTTCCAGTTTTGAACAGAGGATATTTCGTTTTTCACCATAGCCCTCTATGGGCTTCCAAATATCCCTTTGCCAATTCCACAAGAACAGCCTTACCGAAAGGCTTCTTGAACGGAAAGATGTAACTCTGTGAGAGGAATTAACAGAACACAGAGCAGTTTCTCAGAAAGCTTCTTTCCAGTTTTGAACGGAAGATATTTCCTTTTTCATCATAGCCCTCTATGGGCTTCCAAATATCCCTTTGCCAATTCCACAAGAACAGCCTTAGCGAAAGGCTTCTTGAAGGGAAAGATGTAACTCTGTGAGATGAATTAACAGAACACAGAGCAGTTTCTCAGAAAACTTCTTTCCAGATTTGAATGCAAGATATTTCCTTTTTCACCATAGCCCTCATTGGGCTTCCAAATATCCCTTTGCCAATTCCACAAGAACAGCCTTAGCGAAAGGCTTCTTGACGGGAAAGATGTAACTCTGTGAGTTGAATTATCAGAAGACAGAGCAGTTTCTCAGAAAGCTTCTTTCCAGGTTTGAACGGAAGATATTTCCTTTTTCACCATAGCCCTCTATGGGCTTCCAAATATCCCTTTGCCAATTCCAGAAGAACAGCCTTAGCGAAAGGCTTCTTGAAGGGAAAGATGTAACTCTGTGTGATGAATTAAGAGAACACAGAGCCGTTTCTCAGAAAGCTTCTTTCCAGTTTTGAACGGAAGATATTTCCTTTTTCACCATAGCCCTCTATGGGCTTCCAAATATCCCTTTGCCAATTCCACAAGAACAGCCTTAGCGAAAGGCTTCTTGAAGGGAAAGATGTAACTCTGTGAGATGAATTAACGGATCACAGAGCAGTTTCTCAGAAACCTTGTTTCCAGTTTTGAACGGAAGATATTTCATTTTTCAGCATAGCGCTCTATGGGCTTCCATATATCTCTTTGCCAGTTCCAGCAGAACAGCCTTAGCGAAAGGCTTCTTGAAGGGAAAGATGTAACTCTGTGAGATGAATTAACAGAACACAGAGCAGTTTCGCAGAAAGCTTCTTTCCAGTTTTGAACCGAAGATAATTCCGTTTTAACCGTAGTACTCTATGGGCTTCCAAATATCCCTTTGCCAATTCCAAAAGAACATCCATAGCGAAAGGCTTCTTGAAGGAAAAGATGTAACTCTGTGAGATGAATTAACAGAACACAGAGCAGTTTCTCAGAAAGCTTCTTTCCAGTTTTGAACGGAAGATATTTCCTTTTTCACCATAGCCCTCTATGGTCTTCCAAATATCCCTTTGCCAATTACACAAGAACAGCCTTAGCGAATGGCTTCTTGGAGGGAAAGATGTAACTCTGTGAGATGAAATAACAGAACACAGAGCCGTTTCTCAGAAAGCTTCTTTCCAGTTTTGAACGGAAGATATTTCCTTTTTCACCCTAGCCCTCTTTGGGCTTCCAAATATCCCTTTGCCAATTCCACAAGAACAGCCCTAGCGAAAGACTTCTTGAAGGGAAAGATGTAACTCTGTGAGATGAATTAACAGAACACAGAGCAGTTTCTCAGAAAGCTTCTTTCCAGTTTTGAACCGAAGATAATTCCGTTTTCACCGTAGTACTCTATGGGCTTCCAAATATCCCTTTGCCAATTCCAAAAGAACATCCATTGCGAAAGGCTTCTTGAAGGAAAAGATGTAACTCTGTGAGATGAATTAACAGAACACAGAGCAGTTTCTCAGAAAACTTCTTTCCAGATTTGAATGCAAGATATTTCCTTTTTCACCATAGCACTCATTGGGCTTCCAAATATCCCTTTGCCCATTCCACAAGAACAGCCTTAGCGAAAAGCTTCTTGAAGGGAAAGATGTAACTCTGTGAGATGAATTAACAGAACACAGAGCAGTTTCTCAGAAAGCTTCTTTCCAGTTTTGAACGGGAGACATTTCCTTTTTCACCGTAGCCCTCTATGGGCTTCCAAATATCCCTTTGCCAATTCCACAAGAACAGCCTTAGCGAAAGGCGTCTTGAAGGGAAAGATGTAACTCTGTGAGATGAATTAAGAGAACACAGAGCAGTTTCTCAGAAAGCTTCTTTCCAGTTTTGAACGGAAGATATTTCCTTTTTCACCGTAGCCCTCTATGGTCTTCCAAATATCCCTTTGCCAATTCCAAAAGAACAGCCTTACTGAAAGGTTTCTTGAAGGGAAAGATGTAACTCTGTGAGATGAATTAACAGACACAGAGCAGTTTCTCAGAAAGCTTCTTTCCAGTTTTGAACGGAAGATATTTCCTTTTTCACCATAGCCCTCTATGGGCTTCCAAATATCCCTTTGCCAATTCCACCAGAACAGCCTTAGCGAAAGGCTTCTTGAAGGGAAAGATGTAACTCTGTGAGATGAATTAACAGAACACAGAGCAGTTTCTCAGAAAGCTTCTTTCCAGTTTTGAACGGGAGACATTTCCTTTTTCACCATAGCCCACTATGGGCTTCCAAATATCCCTTTCCCAATTCCACAAGAACAGCCTTAGCGAAAGGCTTCTTGAAGGGAAAGATGTAACGCGGTGAGATGAATTAACAGAACACAGAGCAGTTTCACCGAAAGCTTCTTTCCAGTTTTGAACGGAAGATATTTCCTTTTTCACCATAGCCCTCATTGGGCTTCCAAATATCCCTTTGCCAATTCCACCAGAACAGCCTTAGAGAAAGGCTTCATGAAGGGAAAGATGTAACTCTGTGAGATGAATTAACAGAACACAGAGCAGTTTCTCAGAAAGCTTCTTTCCAGTTTTGATCGGAAGTTATTTCCTTTTTCACCATAGCCCTCTATGGGCTTCCAAATATCCATTTGCCAATTCCACAAGAACAGCCTTAGCGAAAGGCTTCTTGAAGGGAAAGATGTAACTCTGTGAGATGAATTCACAAAACACAGAGCAGTTTCTCAGAAAGCTTCTTTCCAGTTTGAACGGAAGTTATTTCCTTTTTCACCATTGCCCTCTATGGGCTTCCAAATATCCCTTTGCCAATTCCACAAGAACAGCCTTAGCGAAAAGCTTCTTGAAGGGAAAGATGTAACTCTGTGAGATGAATTCACCGAACACAGAACAGTTTCTGATAAAGCTTCTTTCCAGTTTTGAACGGAAGATATTTCATTTTTCAGCATAGCGCTCTATGGGCTTCCAAATATCCCTTTGCCAGTTCCACCAGAACAGCCTTAGCGAAAGGCTTCTTGAAGGGAAAGATGTAACTCTGTGAGATGAATTAACAGAACACAGAGCAGTTTCTCAGAAAGCTTCTTTCCAGTTTTGAACCGAAGATAATTCCGTTTTCACCGTAGTACTCTATGGGCTTCCAAATATCCCTTTGCCAATTCCAAAAGAACATCCATAGCGAAAGGCTTCTTGAAAGAAAAGATGTAACTCTGTGAGATGAATTAACAGAACACAGAGCAGTTTCTCAGAAAGCTTCTTTCCAGTTTTGAACAGAGGATATTTCGTTTTTCACCATAGCCCTCTATGGGCTTCCAAATATCCCTTTACCAACTCCACCAGAACAGCCTTACCGAAAGGCCTCTTGAACGGAAAGATGTAACTCTGTGAGAGGAATTAACAGAACACAGAGCAGTTTCTCAGAAAGCTTCTTTCCAGTTTTGAACGGAAGATATTTCCTTTTTCATCATAGCATTCTATGGGCTTCCAAATATCCCTTTGCCAATTCCACAAGAACAGCCTTAGCGAAAGGCTTCTTGAAGGGAAAGATGTAACTCTGTGAGGTGAATTAACAGAACACAGAGCAGTTTCTCAGAAAACTTCTTTCCAGATTTGAATGCAAGATATTTCCTTTTTCACCATAGCCCTCATTGGGCTTCCAAATATCCCTTTGCCAATTCCACAAGAACAGCCTTAGCGAAAGGCTTCTTGACGGGAAAGATGTAACTCTGTGAGTTGAATTATCAGAAGACAGAGCAGTTTCTCAGAAAGCTTCTTTCCAGGTTTGAACGGAAGATATTTCCTTTTTCACCATAGCCCTCTATGGGCTTCCAAATATCCCTTTGCCAATTCCACAAGAACAGCCTTAGCGAAAGGCTTCTTGAAGGGAAAGATGTAACTCTGTGTGGTGAATTAAGAGAACACAGAGCCGTTTCTCAGAAAGCTTCTTTCCAGTTTTGAACGGAAGATATTTCCTTTTTCACCATAGCCCTCTATGGGCTTCCAAATATCCCTTTGCCAATTCCACAAGAACAGCCTTAGCGAAATGCTTCTTGAAGGGAAAGATGTAACTCTGTGAGATGAATTAACAGAACACAGAGCAGTTTCTCAGAAACCTTCTTTCCAGTTTTGAACGGAAGATATTTCATTTTCCAGCATAGCGCTCTATGGGCTTCCAAATATCCCTTTGCCAGTTCCACCAGAACAGCCTTAGCGAAAGGCTTCTTGAAGGGAAAGATGTAACTCTGTGAGATGAATTAACAGAACACAGAGCAGTTTCTCAGAAAGCTTCTTTCCAGTTTTGAACCGAAGATAATTCCGTTTTCACCGTAGTACTCTATGGGCTTCCAAATATCCCTTTGCCAATTCCAAAAGAACATCCATTGCGAAAGGCTTCTTGAAGGAAAAGATGTAACTCTGTGAGATGAATTAACAGAACACAGAGCAGTTTCTCAGAAAACTTCTTTCCAGATTTGAATGCAAGATATTTCCTTTTTCACCATAGCACTCATTGGGCTTCCAAATATCCCTTTGCCCATTCCACAAGAACAGCCTTAGCGAAAAGCTTCTTGAAGGGAAAGATGTAACTCTGTGAGATGAATTAACAGAACACAGAGCAGTTTCTCAGAAAGCTTCTTTCCAGTTTTGAACGGGAGACATTTCCTTTTTCACCGTAGCCCTCTATGGGCTTCCAAATATCCCTTTGCCAATTCCACAAGAACAGCCTTAGCGAAAGGCGTCTTGAAGGGAAAGATGTAACTCTGTGAGATGAATTAAGAGAACACAGAGCAGTTTCTCAGAAAGCTTCTTTCCAGTTTTGAACGGAAGATATTTCCTTTTTCACCGTAGCCCTCTATGGTCTTCCAAATATCCCTTTGCCAATTCCACAAGAACAGCCTTAGCGAAAGGCTTCTTGAAGGGAAACATGTAACTCTGTGAGATGAATTAACAGAACACAGAGGAGTTTCTCAGAAAGCTTCTTTCCAGTTTTGAACGGAAGATATTTCCTTTTTCACCATAGCCCTCTATGGGCTTCCAAATATCCCTTTGCCAATTCCACAAGAACAGCCTTAGCGAAAGGCTTCTTGAAGGGAAAGATGTAACTCTGTGAGATGAATTAACAGACACAGAGCAGTTTCTCAGAAAGCTTCTTTCCAGTTTTTAACGGAAGATATTTCCTTTTTCACCATAGCCCTCTATGGGCTTCCAAATATCCCTTTGCCAATTCCACAAGAACAGCCTTAGCGAAAGGCTTCTTGAAGGGAAAGATGTAACTCTGTGAGATTAATTAACAGAACACAGAGCAGTTTCTCAGGAAGCTTCTTTCCAGTTTTGAACGGAAGTTATTTCCTTTTTCACCCTAGCCTTCTGTGGTCTTATAAAGATCCATTTGCCAATTCCACAAGAACAGCCTTAGCGAAAGGCTTCTTGAAGGGAAAGATGTAACTCGGTGAGATGAATTAACAGAACACAGAGCAGTTTCACCGAAATCTTCTTTCCAGTTTTGAGCGGAAGATATTTCCTTTTTCAGCATAGCCCTCTATGAGCTTCCAAATATCAATTTGCCAATTCCACAAGAACAGCCTTAGCGAAAGTCTTCTTGAAGGGAAATATGTAACTAAGTGAGATGAATTAATAGAACACAGAGCAGTTTCTCAGAAAGCTTCTTTCCAGTTTTGAACGGAAGATATTTCCTTTTTCACCATAGCCCTCTAAGGGCTTCCAAATATCCCTTTGCCAATTCCACAAGAACAGCCTTGTCGAAAGGCATCTTGAAGGGAAAGATGTAACTCTATGAGATGAATTAACAGAACACAGAGCAGTTTCTCAGAAAGCTTCTTTCCAGTTTTGAACGGAAGATATTTCCTTTTTCACCATGGCCCTCTATGGGCTTCCAAATATCCCTTTGCGAACGCCACAAGAACAGCCTTAGCGAAAGGCTTCTTGAAAGGAAAGATGTAACTCTGTGAGATGAATTAACAGAACACAGAGCAGTTTCTCAGAAAGCTTCTTTCCAGTTTTGAATGGGAGATATTTCCTTTTTCACCATAGCCCTCTATGGGCTTCAGAATATCCCTTTGCCAATTCCACAAGAACAGCCTTAGCGAAAGGCTTCTTGAAGGGAAAGATGTAACACTGTGAGATGAATTAACAGAACACAGAGCAGTTTCTCAGAAAACTTCTTTCCAGATCTGAATCCAAGATATTCCGTTTTTCACCATAGCCCTCATTGGGCTTCCAAATATCCCTTTGCCAATTCCAAAAGAACAGCCTTAGCGAAACGCTTCTTGAAGGGAAAGATGTAACTCTGTGAGATGAATTAAGAGAACACAGAGCAGTTTCTCAGAAAGCTTCTTTCCAGTTTTGAACGAAAGATATTTCCTTTTTCACCATAGCCCTCTATGGGCTTCCAAATATCCTTTTGCCAATTCCACAAGAACAGCCTTAACGAAAGGCTTCTTGAAGGGAAAGATGTAACTCTGTGAGATGAATTAACAAAACACAGAGCAGTTTCTCAGAAAGCTTCTCTCCAGTTTTGAAAGGAAGATATTTCCTTTTTCACCATAGCCCTCTATGGGCTTCCAAATATCCCTTTGCCAATTCCACAAGAACAGCCTTAGCGAAAGGCTTCTTGAACGGAAACATGTAACTCTGTGAGATGAATTAACAGAACACAGAGCAGTTCATCAGAAAGCTTCTTTCCAGTTTTTAACGGAAGATATTTCCTTTTTCACCATAGCCCTCTATGGGCTTCCAAATATCCCTTTGCCAATTCCACAAGAACAGCCTTAGTGAAAGGCTTCTTGAAGGGAAAGACGTAACTCTGTGAGACGAATTCACAGAACACAGAGCAGTTTCTCAGAAATCTTCTTTCCAGTTTTGAACGGAAGATATTTCCTTTTTCACCATAGCCCTCTATGGGCTTCCAAATATCCCTTTGCCAATTCCACAAGAACAGCCTTAGCGAAAGGCTTCTTGAAGGGAAAGATGTAACACCGTGAGATGAATTAACAGAACACAGAGCAGTTTCTCAGAAAACTTCTTTCCAGATCGGAATCCAAGATATTTCGTTTTTCACCATAGCCCTCATTGGGCTTCCAAATATCCCTTTTCCAATTCCACAGGAACAGGTTTAGCGAAAGGCTTCTTGAATGGAAAGATGTAACTCTGTGAGATGAATTAACAGAACACAGAGCAGTTCATCAGAAAGCTTCTTTCCAGTTTTGAACGGAAGATATTTCCTTTTTCACCATAGCCCTCTATGGGCTTCCAAATATCCCTTTGCCAATTCCACAAGAACAGCCTTAGCGAAAGGCTTCTTGAAGAGAAAGACGTAACTCTGTGAGATGAATTAACAGAACACAGAGTAGTTTCTCAGAAAGCTTCTTTCCAGTTTTGAACGGGAGACATTTCCTTTTTCACCATAGCCCACTATGGGCTTCCAAATATCCCTTTGCCAATTCCACAAGAACAGCCTTAGCGAAAGGCTTCTTGAAGGGAAAGATGTAACTCTGTGAGATGAATTAACAGAACACAGAGCAGTTTCTCAGAAAGCTTCTTTCCAGTTTTTAACGGAAGATATTTGCTTTTTCACCATAGCCCTCTATGGGCTTCCAAAGATCCCTTTGCCAATTCCACAAGAACAGCCTTAGCGAAAGGCTTCTTGAAGGGAATGATGTAACTAGGTGAGATGAATTAACAGAACACAGAGCAGTTTCACCGAAAGCTTCTTTCCAGTTTTGAACGGAAGATATTTCCTTTTTCACCATAGCCCTCTATGGGCTTCCAAATATCCATTTGCCAATTCCACAAGAACAGCCTTAGCGAAAGGCTTCTTGAAGGGAAAGATGTAACTGTGTGAGATGAATTCACAGAACACAGAACAGTTTCTGATAAAGCTTCTTTCCAGTTTTGAACGGAAGATATTTCCCTTTTCACCATAGCCCTCTATGGGCTTCCAAATATCCCTTTGCCAATTCCACAAGAACAGCCTTAGCGAAAGGCTTCTTGAAGGGAACGATGTAACTCTGTGAGATGAATTAACAGAACACAGAGCAGTTTCTCAGAAAGCTTCTTTCCAGTTTTGAACAGAGGATATTTCGTTTTTCACCATAGCCCTCTATGGGCTTCCAAATATCCCTTTGCCAATTCCACAAGAACAGCCTTACCGAAAGGCTTCTTGAACGGAAAGATGTAACTCTGTGAGAGGAATTAACAGAACACAGAGCAGTTTCTCAGAAAGCTTCTTTCCAGTTTTGAACGGAAGATATTTCCTTTTTCATCATAGCCCTCTATGGGCTTCCAAATATCCCTTTGCCAATTCCACAAGAACAGCCTTAGCGAAAGGCTTCTTGAAGGGAAAGATGTAACTCTGTGAGATGAATTAACAGAACACAGAGCAGTTTCTCAGAAAACTTCTTTCCAGATTTGAATGCAAGATATTTCCTTTTTCACCATAGCCCTCATTGGGCTTCCAAATATCCCTTTGCCAATTCCACAAGAACAGCCTTAGCGAAAGGCTTCTTGACGGGAAAGATGTAACTCTGTGAGTTGAATTATCAGAAGACAGAGCAGTTTCTCAGAAAGCTTCTTTCCAGGTTTGAACGGAAGATATTTCCTTTTTCACCATAGCCCTCTATGGGCTTCCAAATATCCCTTTGCCAATTCCAGAAGAACAGCCTTAGCGAAAGGCTTCTTGAAGGGAAAGATGTAACTCTGTGTGATGAATTAAGAGAACACAGAGCCGTTTCTCAGAAAGCTTCTTTCCAGTTTTGAACGGAAGATATTTCCTTTTTCACCATAGCCCTCTATGGGCTTCCAAATATCCCTTTGCCAATTCCACAAGAACAGCCTTAGCGAAAGGCTTCTTGAAGGGAAAGATGTAACTCTGTGAGATGAATTAACGGATCACAGAGCAGTTTCTCAGAAACCTTCTTTCCAGTTTTGAACGGAAGATATTTCATTTTTCAGCATAGCGCTCTATGGGCTTCCATATATCTCTTTGCCAGTTCCAGCAGAACAGCCTTAGCGAAAGGCTTCTTGAAGGGAAAGATGTAACTCTGTGAGATGAATTAACAGAACACAGAGCAGTTTCGCAGAAAGCTTCTTTCCAGTTTTGAACCGAAGATAATTCCGTTTTAACCGTAGTACTCTATGGGCTTCCAAATATCCCTTTGCCAATTCCAAAAGAACATCCATAGCGAAAGGCTTCTTGAAGGAAAAGATGTAACTCTGTGAGATGAATTAACAGAACACAGAGCAGTTTCTCAGAAAGCTTCTTTCCAGTTTTGAACGGAAGATATTTCCTTTTTCACCATAGCCCTCTATGGTCTTCCAAATATCCCTTTGCCAATTACACAAGAACAGCCTTAGCGAATGGCTTCTTGGAGGGAAAGATGTAACTCTGTGAGATGAAATAACAGAACACAGAGCCGTTTCTCAGAAAGCTTCTTTCCAGTTTTGAACGGAAGATATTTCCTTTTTCACCCTAGCCCTCTTTGGGCTTCCAAATATCCCTTTGCCAATTCCACAAGAACAGCCCTAGCGAAAGACTTCTTGAAGGGAAAGATGTAACTCGGTGAGATGAATTAACAGAACACAGAGCAGTTTCTCAGAAAACTTCTTTCCAGATTTGAATGCAAGATATTTCCTTTTTCACCATAGCACTCATTGGGCTTCCAAATATCCCTTTGCCCATTCCACAAGAACAGCCTTAGCGAAAAGCTTCTTGAAGGGAAAGATGTAACTCTGTGAGATGAATTAACAGAACACAGAGCAGTTTCTCAGAAAGCTTCTTTCCAGTTTTGAACGGGAGACATTTCCTTTTTCACCGTAGCCCTCTATGGGCTTCCAAATATCCCTTTGCCAATTCCACAAGAACAGCCTTAGCGAAAGGCGTCTTGAAGGGAAAGATGTAACTCTGTGAGATCAATTAAGAGAACACAGAGCAGTTTCTCAGAAAGCTTCTTTCCAGTTTTGAACGGAAGATATTTCCTTTTTCACCGTAGCCCTCTATGGTCTTCCAAATATCCCTTTGCCAAATCCACAAGAACAGCCTTAGCGAAAGGCTTCTTGAAGGGAAAGATGTAACTCTGTGAGATGAATTCACAGAACACAGACCAGTTTCTCAGAAAGATTCTTTCCAGTTTGAACGGAAGATATTTCCTTTTTCACCATAGCCCTCTATGGGCTTCCAAATAACCCATTGCCAATTTCACAAGAACAGCCTTAGCGAAAGGCTTCTTGAAGGGAAAGATGTAACTCTGTGAGATGAATAAACAGAACACAGAGCAGTTTCTCAGAAAGCTTCTTTCCAGTTTTGAACGGAGGATATTTCCTTTTTCACCGTAGCCCTCTATGGGCTTAAAAATATCCCTTTGTCAATTCCACCAGAACAGCCTTAGCGAAAGGCTTCTTGAACGGAAAGATGTAACTCTGTGAGATAAATTAACAGAACACAGAGCAGTTTCTCAGAAAGCTTCTTTCCAGTTTTGAACGGAGGATATTATCTTTTTCACCATAGCCCTCTATGGGTTTCCAAATATCCCTTTGCCAATTCCACCAGAACAGCCTTAGCGAAAGGCTGCTTGAAGGGAAAGATGTAACTCTGTGAGATGAATTAACAGAACACAGAGCAGTTTCTCAGAAAACTTCTTTCCAGATTTGAATGCAAGATATTTCCTTTTTCACCATAGCCCTCATGGTCTTCCAAATATCCCTTTGCCAATTCCACAAGAACAGCCTTAGTGAAAGGCTTCTTGAAGGGAAAGATGTAACTCTGTGAGATGAATTAACAGACACAGAGCAGTTTCTCAGAAAGCTTCTTTCCAGTTTTGAACGGAAGATATTTCCTTTTTCACCATAGCCCTCTATGGGCTTCCAAATATCCCTTTGCCAATTCCACAAGAACAGCCTTAGCGAAAGGCTTCTTGAAGGGAAAGATGTAACTCTGTGAGATTAATTAACAGAACACAGAGCAGTTTCTCAGGAAGCTTCTTTCCAGTTTTGAACGGAAGTTATTTCCTTTTTCACCCTAGCCTTCTATGGTCTTATATAGATCCCTTTGCCAATTCCACAAGAACAGCCTTAGCGAAAGGCTTCTTGAAGGGAAAGATGTAACTCGGTGAGATGAATTAACAGAACACACAGCAGTTTCACCGAAAGCTTCTTTCCAGTTTTGAGCGGAAGATATTTCCTTTTTCAGCATAGCCCTCTATGAGCTTCCAAATATCAATTTGCCAATTCCACAAGAACAGCCTTAGCGAAAGTCTTCTTGAAGGGAAATATGTAACTAAGTGAGATGAATTAATAGAACACAGAGCAGTTTCTCAGAAAGCTTCTTTCCAGTTTTGAACGGAAGATATTTCCTTTTTCACCATAGCCCTCTAAGGGCTTCCAAATATCCCTTTGCCAATTCCACAAGAACAGCCTTGTCGAAAGGCATCTTGAAGGGAAAGATGTAACTCTATGAGATGAATTAACAGAACACAGAGCAGTTTCTCAGAAAGCTTCTTTCCAGTTTTGAACGGAAGATATTTCCTTTTTCACCATGGCCCTCTATGGGCTTCCAAATATCCCTTTGCGAACGCCACAAGAACAGCCTTAGCGAAAGGCTTCTTGAAAGGAAAGATGTAACTCTGTGAGATGAATTAACAGAACACAGAGCAGTTTCTCAGAAAGCTTCTTTCCAGTTTTGAATGGGAGATATTTCCTTTTTCACCATAGCCCTCTATGGGCTTCAGAATATCCCTTTGCCAATTCCACAAGAACAGCCTTAGCGAAAGGCTTCTTGAAGGGAAAGATGTAACACTGTGAGATGAATTAACAGAACACAGAGCAGTTTCTCAGAAAACTTCTTTCCAGATCTGAATCCAAGATATTCCGTTTTTCACCATAGCCCTCATTGGGCTTCCAAATATCCCTTTGCCAATTCCACAAGAACAGCCTTACCGAAAGGCTTCTTGAACGGAAAGATGTAACTCTGTGAGAGGAATTAACAGAACACAGAGCAGTTTCTCAGAAAGCTTCTTTCCAGTTTTGAACGGAAGATATTTCCTTTTTCATCATAGCCCTCTATGGGCTTCCAAATATCCCTTTGCCAATTCCACAAGAACAGCCTTAGCGAAAGGCTTCTTGAAGGGAAAGATGTAACTCTGTGAGATGAATTAACAGAACACAGAGCAGTTTCTCAGAAAACTTCTTTCCAGATTTGAATGCAAGATATTTCCTTTTTCACCATAGCCCTCATTGGGCTTCCAAATATCCCTTTGCCAATTCCACAAGAACAGCCTTAGCGAAAGGCTTCTTGACGGGAAAGATGTAACTCTGTGAGTTGAATTATCAGAAGACAGAGCAGTTTCTCAGAAAGCTTCTTTCCAGGCTTGAACGGAAGATATTTCCTTTTTCACCATAGCCCTCTATGGGCTTCCAAATATCCCTTTGCCAATTCCACAAGAACAGCCTTAGCGAAAGGCTTCTTGAAGGGAAAGATGTAACTCTGTGTGATGAATTAAGAGAACACAGAGCCGTTTCTCAGAAAGCTTCTTTCCAGTTTTGAACGGAAGATATTTCCTTTTTCACCGTAGCCCTCTATGGGCTTCCAAATATCCCTTTGCCAATTCCACAAGAACAGCCTTAGCGAAAGGCTTCTTGAAGGGAAAGATGTAACTCTGTGAGATGAATTAACGGAACACAGAGCAGTTTCTCAGAAACCTTCTTTCCAGTTTTGAACGGAAGATATTTCATTTTTCAGCATAGCGCTCTATGGGCTTCCATATATCTCTTTGCCAGTTCCAGCAGAACAGCCTTAGCGAAAGGCTTCTTGAAGGGAAAGATGTAACTCTGTGAGATGAATTAACAGAACACAGAGCAGTTTCTCAGAAAGCTTCTTTCCAGTTTTGAACCGAAGATAATTCCGTTTTCACCGTAGTACTCTATGGGCTTCCAAATATCCCTTTGCCAATTCCAAAAGAACATCCATAGCGAAAGGCTTCTTGAAGCAAAAGATGTAACTCTGTGAGATGAATTAACAGAACACAGAGCAGTTTCTCAGAAAGCTTCTTTCCAGTTTTGAACGGAAGATATTTCCTTTTTCACCATAGCCCTCTATGGTCTTCCAAATATCCCTTTGCCAATTACACAAGAACAGGCTTAGCGAATGGCTTCTTGGAGGGAAAGATGTAACTCTGTGAGATGAATTAACAGAACACAGAGCCGTTTCTCAGAAAGCTTCTTTCCAGTTTTGAACGGAAGATATTTCCTTTTTCACCATAGCCCTCTTTGGGCTTCCAAATATCCCTTTGCCAATTCCACAAGAACAGCCCTAGCGAAAGACTTCCTGAAGGGAAAGATGTAACTCTGTGAGATGAATTAACAGAACACAGAGCAGTTTCTCAGAAAACTTCTTTCCAGATTAGAATGCAAGATATTTCCTTTTTCACCATAGCACTCATTGGGCTTCCAAATATCCCTTTGCCCATTCCACAAGAACAGCCTTAGCGAAAAGCTTCTTGAAGGGAAAGATGTAACTCTGTGAGATGCATTAACAGAACACAGAGCAGTTTCTCAGAAAGCTTCTTTCCAGTTTTGAACGGGAGACATTTCCTTTTTCACCGTAGCCCTCTATGGGCTTCCAAATATCCCTTTGCCAATTCCACAAGAACAGCCTTAGGGAAAGGCCTCTTGAAGGGAAAGATGTAACACTGTGAGATGAATTAAGAGAACACAGAGCAGTTTCTCAGAAAGCTTCTTTCCAGTTTTGAACGGAAGATATTTCCTTTTTCACCGTAGCCCTCTATGGTCTTCCAAATATCCCTTTGCCAATTCCACAAGAACAGCCTTAGCGAAAGGCTTCTTGAAGGGAAAGATGTAACTCTGTGAGATGAATTCACAGAACACAGACCAGTTTCTCAGAAAGCTTCTTTCCAGTTTGAACGGAAGATATTTCCTTTTTCACCATAGCCCTCTATGGGCTTCCAAATAACCCATTGCCAATTTCACAAGAACAGCCTTAGCGAAAGGCTTCTTGAAGGGAAAGATGTAACTCTGTGAGATGAATAAACAGAACACAGAGCAGTTTCTCAGAAATCTTCTTTCCAGTTTTGAACGGAGGATATTTCCTTTTTCACCATAGCCCTCTATGGGCTTCCAAATATCCCTTTGCCAATTCCACCAGAACAGCCTTAGCGAAAGGCTTCTTGAACGGAAACATGTAACTCTGTGAGATGAATTAACAGAACACAGAGCAGTTTCTCAGAAAGCTTCTTTCCAGTTTTGAACGGAGGATATTATCTTTTTCACCATAGCCCTCTATGGGCTTCCAAATATCCCTTTACCAATTCCACCAGAACAGCCTTAGCGAAAGGCTGCTTGAAGGGAAAGATGTAACTCTGTGAGATGAATTAACACAACACAGAGCAGTTTCTCAGAAAACTTCTTTCCAGATTTGAATGCAAGATATTTCCTTTTTCACCATAGCCCTCATGGTCTTCCAAATATCCCTTTGCCAATTCCACAAGAACAGCCTTAGTGAAAGGCTTCGTGAAGGGAAACATGTAACTCTGTGAGATGAATTAACAGACACAGAGCAGTTTCTCAGAAAGCTTCTTTCCAGTTTTGAACGGAAGATATTTCCTTTTTCACCATAGCCCTCTATGGGCTTCCAAATATCCCTTTGCCAATTCCACAAGAACAGCCTTAGCGAAAGGCTTCTTGAAGGGAAAGATGTAACTCTGTGAGATTAATTAACAGAACACAGAGCAGTTTCTCAGGAAGCTTCTTTCCAGTTTTGAACGGAAGTTATTTCCTTTTTCACCCTAGCCTTCTATGGTCTTATAAAGATCCCTTTGCCAATTCCACAAGAACAGCCTTAGCGAAAGGCTTCTTGAAGGGAAAGATGTAACTCGGTGAGATGAATTAACAGAACACAGAGCAGTTTCACCGAAAGCTTCTTTCCAGTTTTGAGCGGAAGATATTTCCTTTTTCAGCATAGCCCTCTATGAGCTTCCAAATATCAATTTGCCAATTCCACAAGAACAGCCTTAGCGAAAGTCTTCTTGAAGGGAAATATGTAACTAAGTGAGATGAATTAATAGAACACAGAGCAGTTTCTCAGAAAGCTTCTTTCCAGTTTTGAACGGAAGATATTTCCTTTTTCACCATAGCCCTCTAAGGGCTTCCAAATATCCCTTTGCCAATTCCACAAGAACAGCCTTGTCGAAAGGCATCTTGAAGGGAAAGATGTAACTCTATGAGATGAATTAACAGAACACAGAGCAGTTTCTCAGAAAGCTTCTTTCCAGTTTTGAACGGAAGATATTTCCTTTTTCACCATGGCCCTCTATGGGCTTCCAAATATCCCTTTGCGAACGCCACAAGAACAGCCTTAGCGAAAGGCTTCTTGAAAGGAAAGATGTAACTCTGTGAGATGAATTAACAGAACACAGAGCAGTTTCTCAGAAAACTTCTTTCCAGATCTGAATGCAAGATATTTCGTTTTTCACCATAGCCCTCTTTGGGCTTCCAAATATCCCTTTGCCAATTCCACAAGAACAGCCTTAGCGAAAGGCTTCTTGAAGGGAAAGATGTAACTCTGTGAGATGAATTAAGAGAACACAGAGCAGTTTCTCAGAAAGGTTCTTTCCAGTTTTGAACGAAAGATATTTCCTTTTTCACCATAGCCCTCTATGGGCTTCCAAATATCCCTTTTCCAATTCCACAGGAACATCTTTAGCGAAAGGCTTCTTGAATGGAAAGATGTAACTCTGCGAGATGAATTAAGAGAACACAGAGCCGTTTCTCAGAAAGCTTCTTTCCAGTTTTGAACGGAAGATATATCCTTTTTCACCATAGCCCTCTATGGGCTTCCAAATATCCCTTTGCCAATTCCACAAGAACAGCCTTAGCGTAAGGCTTCTTGAACGGAAAGATGTAACTCTGTGAGATGAATTAACAGAACACAGAGCAGTTCATCAGAAAGCTTCTTTCCAGTTTTTAACGGAAGATATTTCCTTTTTCACCATAGCCCTCTATGGGCTTCCAAATATCCCTTTGCCAATTGCACAAGAACAGCCTTAGCGAAAGGCTTCTTGAAGGGAAAGATGTAACTCTGTGAGATGAATTAAGAGAACACAGAGCAGTTTCTCAGAAAGCTTCTTTCCAGTTTTGAACGGAAGATATTTCCTTTTTCACCATAGCCGTCTATGGGCTTCCAAATATCCCTTTGCCAATTCCACAAGATCAGCCTTAGCGAAAGGCTTCTTGAAGGGAAATATGTAACTCTGTGAGAGGAATTAACAGAACACAGAGCAGTTTCTCAGAAAGCTTCTTTCCAGTTTTGAACGGAAGATATTTCCTTTTTCATCATAGCCCTCTATGGGCTTCCAAATATCCCTTTGCCAATTCCACAAGAACAGCCTTAACGAAAGGCTTCTTGAAGGGAAAGATGTAACTCTGTGAGATGAATTAACAGAACACAGAGCAGTTTCTCAGAAAGCTTCTTTCCAGTTTTGAACGGAAGATATTTCCTTTTTCACCATAGCCCTCTAGGGGCTTCCAAATATCCCTTTGCAAAATCCACCAGAAAAGCCTTAGCGAAAGGCTTCTTGAACGGAAAGATGTAACTCTGTGAGATGAATTAAGAGAACACAGAGCAGTTTCTCAGAAAGCTTCTTTCCAGTTTTGAACGGAAGATATTTCCTTTTTCACCATAGCCCTCTATGGGCTTCCAAATATCCCTTTGCCAATTCCACAAGAACAGCCTTAGCGAAAGGCTTCTTGAAGGGAAAGATGTAACTCTGTGAGATGAATTAACAGAACACAGAGCAGTTTCTCAGAAAACTTCTTTCCAGATTTGAATGCAAGATATTTCCTTTTTCACCATAGCCCTCATTGGGCTTCCAAATATCCCTTTGCCAATTCCACCAGAACAGCCTTAGAGAAAGGCTTCATGAAGGGAAAGATGTAACTCTGTGAGATGAATTAACAGAACACAGAGCAGTTTCTCAGAAAGCTTCTTTCCAGTTTTGATCGGAAGTTATTTCCTTTTTCACCATAGCCCTCTATGGGCTTCCAAATATCCATTTGCCAATTCCACAAGAACAGCCTTAGCGAAAGGCTTCTTGAAGGGAAAGATGTAACTCTGTGAGATGAATTCACAAAACACAGAGCAGTTTCTCAGAAAGCTTCTTTCCAGTTTGAACGGAAGATATTTCCTTTTTCACCATTGCCCTCTATGGGCTTCCAAATATCCCTTTGCCAATTCCACAAGAACAGCCTTAGCGAAAGTCTTCTTGAAGGGAAAGATGTAACTCTGTGAGATGAATTCACCGAACACAGAACAGTTTCTGATAAAGCTTCTTTCCAGTTTTGAACGGAAGATATTTCATTTTTCAGCATAGCGCTCTATGGGCTTCCAAATATCCCTTTGCCAGTTCCACCAGAACAGCCTTAGCGAAAGGCTTCTTGAAGGGAAAGATGTAACTCTGTGAGATGAATTAACAGAACACAGAGCAGTTTCTCAGAAAGCTTCTTTCCAGTTTTGAACCGAAGATAATTCCGTTTTCACCGTAGTACTCTATGGGCTTCCAAATATCCCTTTGCCAATTCCAAAAGAACATCCATAGCGAAAGGCTTCTTGAAGGAAAAGATGTAACTCTGTGAGATGAATTAACAGAACACAGAGCAGTTTCTCAGAAAGCTTCTTTCCAGTTTTGAACGGAAGATATTTCCTTTTTCACCATAGCCCTCTATGGTCTTCCAAATATCCCTTTGCCAATTACACAAGAACAGCCTTAGCGAATGGCTTCTTGGAGGGAAAGATGTATCTCTGTGAGATGAATTAACAGAACACAGAGCCGTTTCTCAGAAAGCTTCTTTCCAGATTTGAATGCAAGATACTTCCTTTTTCACCATAGCACTCATTGGGCTTCCAAATATCCCTTTGCCAATTCCACAAGAACAGCCTTAGCGAAAAGTTTCTTGAAGGGAAAGATGTAACTCTGTGAGATGAATTAACAGAACACAGAGCAGTTTCTCGGAAAGCTTCTTTCCAGTTTTGAACCGGAGACATTTCCTTTTTCACCATAGCCCTCTATGGTCTTCCAAATATCCCTTTGCCAATTCCACAAGAACAGCCTTAGCGAAAGGCTTCTTGAAGGGAAAGATGTAACTCTGTGAGATGAATTCACAGAACACAGACCAGTTTCTCATAAAGCTTCTTTCCAGTTTGAACGGAAGATATTTCCTTTTTCACCATAGCCCTCTATGGGCTTCCAAATAACCCATTGCCAATTCCACAAGAACAGCCTTAGCGAAAGGCTTCTTGAAGAGAAAGATGTAACTCTGTGAGATGAATAAACAGAACACAGAGCAGTTTCTCTGAAAGCTTCTTTCCAGTTTTGAACCGAAGATAATTCCTTTTTCACCGTAGTCCTCAATGGGCTTCCAAATATCCCTTTGCCAATTCCAAAAGAACAGCCTTAGCGAAAGGCTTCTTGAAGGGAAAGATGTAACTCTGTGAGATGAATTTACAGAACACAGAGCCGTTTCTCAGAAAGCTTCTTTCCAGTTTTGAACGGAAGATATTTCCTTTTTCACCATAGCCCTCTATGGGCTTCCAAATATCCCTTTCCCAATTCCACAAGAACAGCCTTAGCGAAAGACTTCTTGAAGAGAAAGATGTAACTCTGTGAGATGAATTAACAGAACACAGAGCAGTTTCTCAGAAAACTTCTTTCCAGATTTGAATGCAAGATATTTCCTTTTTCACCATAGCCCTCATTGGGCTTCCAAATATCCCTTTGCCAATTCCAAAAGAACAGCCTTACTGAAAGGCTTCTTGAAGGGAAAGATGTAACTCTGTGAGATGAATTAACAGACACAGAGCAGTTTCTCAGAAAGCTTCTTTCCAGTTTTGAACGGAAGATATTTCCTTTTTCACCATAGCCCTCTATGGGCTTCCAAATATCCCTTTGCCAATTCCACCAGAACAGCCTTAGCGAAAGGCTTCTTGAAGGGAAATATGTAACTCTGTGAGATGAATTAACAGAACACAGAGCAGTTTCTCAGAAAGCTTCTTTCCAGTTTTGATCGGAAGTTATTTCCTTTTTCACCATAGCCCTCTATGGGCTTCCAAATATCCATTTGCCAATTCCACAAGAACAGCCTTAGCGAAAGGCTTCTTGAAGGGAAAGATGTAACTCTGTGAGATGAATTCACAAAACACAGAGCAGTTTCTCAGAAAGCTTCTTTCCATTTTGAACGGAAGTTATTTCCTTTTTCACCATTGCCCTCTATGGGCTTCCAAATATCCCTTTGCCAATTCCACAAGAACAGCCTTAGCGAAAGGCTTCTTGAAGGGAAAGATGTAACTCTGTGAGATGAATTCACCGAACACAGAACAGTTTCTGATAAAGCTTCTTTCCAGTTTTGAACGGAAGATATTTCCCTTTTCACCATAGCCCTCTATGGGCTTCCAAATATCCCTTTGCCAATTCCACAAGAACAGCCTTAGCGAAAGGCTTCTTGAAGGGAACGATGTAACTCTGTGAGATGAATTAACAGAACACAGAGCAGTTTCTCAGAAAGCTTCTTTCCACTTTTGAACAGAGGATATTTCGTTTTTCACCATAGCCCTCTATGGGCTTCCAAATATCCCTTTTCCAATTCCACCAGAACAGCCTTACCGAAAGGCCTCTTGAACGGAAAGATGTAACTCTGTGAGAGGAATTAACAGAACACAGAGCAGTTTCTCAGAAAGCTTCTTTCCAGTTTTGAACGGAAGATATTTCCTTTTTCATCATAGCCCTCTATGGGCTTCCAAATATCCCTTTGCCAATTCCACAAGAACAGCCTTAGCGAAAGGCTTCTTGAAGGGAAAGATGTAACTCTGTGAGGTGAATTAACAGAACACAGAGCAGTTTCTCAGAAAACTTCTTTCCAGATTTGAATGCAAGATATTTCCTTTTTCACCATAGCCCTCATTGGGCTTCCAAATATCCCTTTGCCAATTCCACAAGAACAGCCTTAGCGAAAGGCTTCTTGACGGGAAAGATGTAACTCTGTGAGTTGAATTATCAGAAGACAGAGCAGTTTCTCAGAAAGCTTCTTTCCAGGTTTGAACGGAAGATATTTCCTTTTTCACCATAGCCCTCTATGGGCTTCCAAATATCCCTTTGCCAATTCCACAAGAACAGCCTTAGCGAAAGCCTTCTTGAAGGGAAAGATGTAACTCTGTGTGGTGAATTAAGAGAACACAGAGCCGTTTCTCAGAAAGCTTCTTTCCAGTTTTGAACGGAAGATATTTCCTTTTTCACCATAGCCCTCTATGGGCTTCAAAATATCCCTTTGCCAATTCCACAAGAACAGCCTTAGCGAAAGGCTTCTTGAAGGGAAAGATGTAACTCTGTGAGATGAATTAACAGAACACAGAGCAGTTTCTCAGAAACCTTCTTTCCAGTTTTGAACGGAAGATATTCCATTTTCCAGCATAGCGCTCTATGGGCTTCCAAATATCCCTTTGCCAGTTCCACCAGAACAGCCTTAGCGAAAAGCTTCTTGAAGGGAAAGATGTAACTCTGTGAGATGAATTAACAGAACACAGAGCAGTTTCTCAGAAAGCTTCTTTCCAGTTTTGAACCGAAGATAATTTCGTTTTCACCGTAGTACTCTATGGGCTTCCAAATATCCCTTTGCCATTTCCAAAAGAACATCCATTGCGAAAGGCTTCTTGAAGGAAAAGATGTAACTCTGTGAGATGAATTAACAGAACACAGAGCAGTTTCTCAGAAAGCTTCTTTCCAGTTTTGAACCGAAGATAATTCCTTTTTCACCGTAGTCCTCAATGGGCTTCCAAATATCCCTTTGCCAATTCCAAAAGAACAGCCTTAGCGAAAGGCTTCTTGAAGGGAAAGATGTAACTCTGTGAGATGAATTTACAGAACACAGAGCCGTTTCTCAGAAAGCTTCTTTCCAGTTTTGAACGGAAGATATTTCCTTTTTCACCATAGCCCTCTATGGGCTTCCAAATATCCCTTTGCCAATTCCACAAGAACAGTCTTAGCGAAAGACTTCTTGAAGGGAAAGATGTAACTCTGTGAGTTGAATTAACAGAACACAGAGCAGTTTCTCAGAAAACTTCTTTCCAGATTTGAATGCAAGATATTTCCTTTTTCACCATAGCCCTCATTGGGCTTCCAAATATCCCTTTGCCAATTCCAAAAGAACAGCCTTACTGAAAGGTTTCTTGAAGGGAAAGATGTAACTCTGTGAGATGAATTAACAGACACAGAGCAGTTTCTCAGAAAGCTTCTTTCCAGTTTTGAACGGAAGATATTTCCTTTTTCACCATAGCCCTCTATGGGCTTCCAAATATCCCTTTGCCAATTCCACCAGAACAGCCTTAGCGAAAGGCTTCTTGAAGGGAAAGATGTAACTCTGTGAGATGAATTAAGAGAACACAGAGCAGTTTCTCAGAAAGCTTCTTTCCAGTTTTGAACGGGAGACATTTCCTTTTTCACCATAGCCCACTATGGGCTTCCAAATATCCCTTTCCCAATTCCACAAGAACAGCCTTAGCGAAAGGCTTCTTGAAGGGAAAGATGTAACGCGGTGAGATGAATTAACAGAACACAGAGCAGTTTCACCGAAAGCTTCTTTCCAGTTTTGAACGGAAGATATTTCCTTTTTCACCATAGCCCTCATTGGGCTTCCAAATATCCCTTTGTCAATTCCACCAGAACAGCCTTAGAGAAAGGCTTCATGAAGGGAAAGATGTAACTCTGTGAGATGAATTAACAGAACACAGAGCAGTTTCTCAGAAAGCTTCTTTCCAGTTTTGATCGGAAGTTATTTCCTTTTCCACCATAGCCCTCTATGGGCTTCCAAATATCCATTTGCCAATTCCACAAGAACAGCCTTAGCGAAAGGCTTCTTGAAGGGAAAGATGTAACTCTGTGAAATGAATTCACAAAACACAGAGCAGTTTCTCAGAAAGCTTCTTTCCAGTTTGAACGGAAGTTATTTCCTTTTTCACCATTGCCCTCTATGGGCTTCCAAATATCCCTTTGCCAATTCCACAAGAACAGCCTTAGCGAAAGGCTTCTTGAAGGGAAAGATGTAACTCTGTGAGATGAATTCACCGAACACAGAACAGTTTCTGATAAAGCTTCTTTCCAGTTTTGAACGGAAGATATTTCATTTTTCAGCATAGCGCTCTATGGGCTTCCAAATATCCCTTTGCCAGTTCCACCAGAACAGCCTTAGCGAAAGGCTTCTTGAAGGGAAAGATGTAACTCTGTGAGATGAATTAACAGAACACAGAGCAGTTTCTCAGAAAGCTTCTTTCCAGTTTTGAACCGAAGATAATTCCGTTTTCACCGTAGTACTCTATGGGCTTCCAAATATCCCTTTGCCAATTCCAAAAGAACATCCATAGCGAAAGGCTTCTTGAAGGAAAAGATGTAACTCTGTGAGATGAATTAACAGAACACAGAGCAGTTTCTCAGAAAGCTTCTTTCCAGTTTTGAACGGAAGTTATTTCCTTTTTCACCATAGCCCTCTATGGTCTTCCAAATATCCCTTTGCCAATTACACAAGAACAGCCTTAGCGAATGGCTTCTTGGAGGGAAAGATGTAACTCTGTGACATGAATTAACAGAACACAGAGCCGTTTCTCAGAAAGCTTCTTTCCAGATTTGAATGCTAGATACTTCCTTTTTCACCATAGCACTCATTGGGCTTCCAAATATCCCTTTGCCAATTCCACAAGAACAGCCTTAGCGAAAAGCTTCTTGAAGGGAAAGATGTAACTCTGTGAGATGAATTAACAGAACACAGAGCAGTTTCTCGGAAAGCTTCTTTCCAGTTTTGAACGGGAGACATTTCCTTTTTCACCATAGCCCTCTATGGGCTTCCAAATATCCCTTTGCCAATTCCACAAGAACAGCCTTAGCGAAAGGCTTCTTGAAGGGAAAGATGTAACTCTGTGAGATGAATTCACAGAACACAGACCAGTTTCTCATAAAGCTTCTTTCCAGTTTGAACGGAAGATATTTCCTTTTTCACCATAGCCCTCTATGGGATTCCAAATAACCCATTGCCAATTCCACAAGAACAGCCTTAGCGAAAGGCTTCTTGAAGAGAGAGATGTAACTCTGTGAGATGAATAAACAGAACACAGAGCAGTTTCTCAGAAAGCTTCTTTCCAGTTTTGAACCGAAGATAATTCCTTTTTCACCGTAGTCCTCAATGGGCTTCCAAATATCCCTTTGCCAATTCCAAAAGAACAGCCTTAGCGAAAGGCTTCTTGAAGGGAAAGATGTAACTCTGTGAGATGAATTTACAGAACACAGAGCCGTTTCTCAGAAAGCTTCTTTCCAGTTTTGAACGGAAGATATTTCCTTTTTCACCATAGCCCTCTATGGGCTTCCAAATATCCCTTTGCCAATTCCACAAGAACAGCCTTAGCGAAAGACTTCTTGAAGGGAAAGATGTAACTCTGTGAGATGAATTAACAGAACACAGAGCAGTTTCTCAGAAAACTTCTTTCCAGATTTGAATGCAAGATATTTCCTTTTTCACCATAGCCCTCATTGGGCTTCCAAATATCCCTTTGCCAATTCCAAAAGAACAGCCTTACTGAAAGGCTTCTTGAAGGGAAAGATGTAACTCTGTGAGATGAATTAACAGACACAGAGCAGTTTCTCAGAAAGCTTCTTTCCAGTTTTGAACGGAAGATATTTCCTTTTTCACCATAGCCCTCTATGGGCTTCCAAATATCCCTTTGCCAATTCCACCAGAACAGCCTTAGCGAAAGGCTTCTTGAAGGGAAAGATGTAACTCTGTGAGATGAATTAACAGAACACAGAGCAGTTTCTCAGAAAGCTTCTTTCCAGTTTTGAACGGGAGACATTTCCTTTTTCACCATAGCCCACTATGGGCTTCCAAATATCCCTTTCCCAATTCCACAAGAACAGCCTTAGCGAAAGGCTTCTTGAAGGGAAAGATGTAACTCGGTGAGATGAATTAACAGAACACAGAGCAGTTTCACCGAAAGCTTCTTTCCAGTTTTGAACGGAAGATATTTCCTTTTTCACCATAGCCCTCATTGGGCTTCCAAATATCCCTTTGCCAATTCCACCAGAACAGCCTTAGAGAAAGGCTTCATGAAGGGAAAGATGTAACTCTGTGAGATGAATTAACAGAACACAGAGCAGTTTCTCAGAAAGCTTCTTTCCAGTTTTGATCAGAAGTTATTTCCTTTTTCACCATAGCCCTCTATGGGCTTCCAAATGTCCATTTGCCAATTCCACAAGAACAGCCTTAGCGAAAGGCTTCTTGAAGGGAAAGATGTAACTCTGTGAGATGAATTCACAAAACACAGAGCAGTTTCTCAGAAAGCTTCTTTCCAGTTTGAACGGAAGTTATTTCCTTTTTCACCATTGCCCTCTATGGGCTTCCAAATATCCCTTTGCCAATTCCACAAGAACAGCCTTAGCGAAAGGCTTCTTGAAGGGAACGATATAACTCTGTGAGATGAATTAACAGAACACAGAGCAGTTTCTCAGAAAGCTTCTTTCCAGTTTTGAACAGAGGATATTTCGTTTTTCACCATAGCCCTCTATGGGCTTCCAAATATCCCTTTACCAATTCCACCAGAACAGCGTTACCGAAAGGCCTCTTGAACGGAAAGATGTAACTCTGCGAGAGGAATTAACAGAACACAGAGCAGTTTCTCAGAAAGCTTCTTTCCAGTTTTGAACGGAAGATATTTCCTTTTTCACCATAGCCCTCTATGGGCTTCCAAATATCCCTTTGCCAATTCCACAAGAACAGCCTTAGCGAAAGGCTTCTTGAAGGGAAATATGTAACTCTGTGAGGTGAATTAACAGAACACAGAGCAGTTTCACAGAAAACTTCTTTCCAGATTTGAAAGCAAGATATTTCCTTTTTCACCATAGCCCTCATTGGGCTTCCAAATATCCCTTTGCCAATTCCACAAGAACAGCCTTAGCGAAAGGCTTCTTGACGGGAAAGATGTAACTCTGTGAGTTGAATTATCAGAAGACAGAGCAGTTTCTCAGAAAGCTTCTTTCCAGGTTTGAACGGAAGATATTTCCTTTTTCACCATAGCCCTCTATGGGCTTCCAAATATCCCTTTGCCAATTCCACAAGAACAGCCTTAGCGAAAGGCTTCTTGAAGGGAAAGATGTAACTCTGTGTGGTGAATTAAGAGAACACAGAGCAGTTTCTCAGAAAGCTTCTTTCCAGTTTTGAACCGAAGATATTTCCTTTTTCACCATAGCCCTCTATGGTCTTCCAAATATCCCTTTGCCAATTCCACAAGAACAGCCTTAGCGAAAGGCTTCTTGAAGGGAAAGATGTAACTCTGTGAGATGAATTCACAGAACACAGACCAGTTTCTCAGAAAGCTTCTTTCCAGTTTGAACGGAAGATATTTCCTTTTTCACCATAGCCCTCTA
Source organism: Chlorocebus sabaeus (assembly GCF_047675955.1). Classification (NCBI taxonomy): domain Eukaryota; kingdom Metazoa; phylum Chordata; class Mammalia; order Primates; family Cercopithecidae; genus Chlorocebus; species Chlorocebus sabaeus. Next base: position 502,746 of record NW_027327024.1, on the reverse strand, counting down.
TGGGCTTCCAAATAACCCATTGCCAATTTCACAAGAACAGCCTTAGCGAAAGGCTTCTTGAAGGGAAAGATGTAACTCTGTGAGATTAATTAACAGAACACAGAGCAGTTTCTCAGGAAGCTTCTTTCCAGTTTTGAACGGAAGTTATTTCCTTTTTCACCCTAGCCTTCTATGGTCTTATAAAGATCCCTTTGCCAATTCCACAAGAACAGCCTTAGCGAAAGGCTTCTTGAAGGGAAAGTTGTAACTCGGTGAGATGAATTAACAGAACACAGAGCAGTTTCACCGAAAGCTTCTTTCCAGTTTTGAGCGGATGATATTTCCTTTTTCAGCATAGCCCTCTATGAGCTTCCAAATATCAATTTGCCAATTCCACAAGAACAGCCTTAGCGAAAGTCTTCTTGAAGGGAAATATGTAACTAAGTGAGATGAATTAACAGAACACAGAGCAGTTTCTCAGAAAGCTTCTTTCCAGTTTTGAACGGAAGATATTTCCTTTTTCACCATAGCCCTCTAAGGGCTTCCAAATATCCCTTTGCCAATTCCACAAGAACAGCCTTGTCGAAAGGCATCTTGAAGGGAAAGATGTAACTCTATGAGATGAATTAACAGAACACAGAGCAGTTTCTCAGAAAGCTTCTTTCCAGTTTTGAACGGAAGATATTTCCTTTTTCACCATGGCCCTCTATGGGCTTCCAAATATCCCTTTGCGAACGCCACAAGAACAGCCTTAGCGAAAGGCTTCTTGAAAGGAAAGATGTAACTCTGTGAGATGAATTAACAGAACACAGAGCAGTTTCTCAGAAAGCTTCTTTCCAGTTTTGAATGGGAGATATTTCCTTTTTCACCATAGCCCTCTATGGGCTTCAGAATATCCCTTTGCCAATTCCACAAGAACAGCCTTAGCGAAAGGCTTCTTGAACGGAAAGATGTAACACTGTGAGATGAATTAACAGAACACAGAGCAGTTTCTCAGAAAACTTCTTTCCAGATCTGAATCCAAGGTATTCCGTTTTTCACCATAGCCCTCATTGGGCTTCGAAATATCCCTTTGCCAATTCCACAAGAACAGCCTTACCGAAAGGCTTCTTGAACGAAAAGATGTAACTCTGTGAGAGGAATTAACAGAACACAGAGCAGTTTCTCAGAAAACTTCTTTCCAGTTTTGAACGGAAGATATTTCCTTTTTCATCATAGCCCTCTATGGGCTTCCAAATATCCCTTTGCCAATTCCAAAAGAACAGCCTTAGCGAAAGGCTTCTTGAAGGGAAAGATGTAACTCTGTGAGATGAATTAACAGAACACAGAGCAGTTTCTCAGAAAACTTCTTTCCAGATTTGAATGCAAGATATTTCCTTTTTCACCATAGCCCTCATTGGGCTTCCAAATATCCCTTTGCCAATTCCACAAGAACAGCCTTAGCGAAAGGCTTCTTGAAGGGAAAGATGTAACTCTGTGAGTTGAATTATCAGAAGACAGAGCAGTTTCTCAGAAAGCTTCTTTCCAGGTTTGAACGGAAGATATTTCCTTTTTCACCATAGCCCTCTATGGGCTTCCAAATATCCCTTTGCCAATTCCACAAGAACAGCCTTAGCGAAAGGCTTCTTGAAGGGAAAGATGTAACTCTGTGTGATGAATTATCAGAAGACAGAGCCGTTTCTCAGAAAGCTTCTTTCCAGTTTTGAACGGAAGATATTTCCTTTTTCACCATAGCCCTCTATGGGCTTCCAAATATCCCTTTGCCAATTCCACAAGAACAGCCTTAGCGAAAGGCTTCTTGAAGGGAAAGATGTAACTCTGTGAGATGAATTAACGGAACACAGAGCAGTTTCTCAGAAACCTTCTTTCCAGTTTTGAACGGAAGATATTTCATTTTTCAGCATAGCGCTCTATGGGCTTCCATATATCTCTTTGCCAGTTCCCGCAGAACAGCCTTAGGGAAAGGCTTCTTGAAGGGAAAGATGTAACTCTGTGAGATGAATTAACAGAACACAGAGCAGTTTCTCAGAAAGCTTCTTTCCAGTTTTGAACGGAAGATATTTCATTTTTCAGCATAGCGCTCTATGGGCTTCCATATATCTCTTTGCCAGTTCCAGCAGAACAGCCTTAGGGAAAGGCTTCTTGACGGGAAAGATGTAACTCTGTGAGATGAATTAACAGAACACAGAGCAGTTTCTCAGAAAGCTTCTTTCCAGTTTTGAACCGAAGATATTTCCTTTTTCACCATAGCCCTCTATGGTCTTCCAAATATCCCTTTGCCAATTCCACAAGAACAGCCTTAGCGAATGGCTTCTTGGAGGGAAAGATGTAACTCTGTGAGATGAATTAACAGAACACAGAGCCGTTTCTCAGAAAGCTTCTTTCCAGTTTTGAACGGAAGATATTTCCTTTTTCACCATAGCCCTCTTTGGGCTTCCAAATATCCCTTTGCCAATTCCAGAAGAACAGACCTAGCGAAAGACTTCTTGAAGGGAAAGATGTAACTCTGTGAGATGAATTAACAGAACACAGAGCAGTTTCTCAGAAAATTTCTTTCCAGATTAGAATGCAAGATATTTCCTTTTTCACCATAGCACTCATTGGGCTTCCAAATATCCCTTTGCCCATTCCACAAGAACAGCCTTAGCGAAAAGCTTCTTGAAGGGAAAGATGTAACTCTGTGAGATGAATTAACAGAACACAGAGCAGTTTCTCAGAAAGCTTCTTTCCAGTTTTGAACGGGAGACATTTCCTTTTTCACCGTAGCCCTCTATGGGCTTCCAAATATCCCTTTGCCAATTCCACAAGAACAGCCTTAGCGAAAGGCTTCTTGAAGGGAAAGATGTAACTCTGTGAGATGAATTCACAGAACACAGACCAGTTTCTCAGAAAGCTTCTTTCCAGTTTGAACGGAAGATATTTCCTTTTTCACCATAGCCCTCTATGGGCTTCCAAATAACCCATTGCCAATTTCACAAGAACAGCCTTAGCGAAAGGCTTCTTGAAGGGAAAGATGTAACTCTGTGAGATGAATAAACAGAACACAGAGCAGTTTCTCAGAAAGCTTCTTTCCAGTTTTGAACGGAGGATATTTCCTTTTTCACCATAGCCCTCTATGGGCTTCCAAATATCCCTTTGCCAATTCCACCAGAACAGCCTTAGCGAAAGGCTTCTTGAACGGAAAGATGTAACTCTGTGAGATGAATTAACAGAACACAGAGCAGTTTCTCAGAAAGCTTCTTTCCGGTTTTGAACGGAGGATATTATCTTTTTCACCATAGCCCTCTATGGGCTTCCAAATATCCCTTTACCTATTCCACCAGAACAGCCTTAGCGAAAGGCTGCTTGAAGGGAAAGATGTAACTCTGTGAGATGAATTAACAGAACACAGAGCAGTTTCTCAGAAAACTTCTTTCCAGATTTGAATGCAAGATATTTCCTTTTTCACCATAGCCCTCATGGTCTTCCAAATATCCCTTTGCCAATTCCACAAGAACAGCCTTAGTGAAAGGCTTCTTGAAGGGAAAGATGTAACTCTGTGAGATGAATTAACAGACACAGAGCAGTTTCTCAGAAAGCTTCTTTCCAGTTTTGAACGGAAGATATTTCCTTTTTCACCATAGCCCTCTATGGGCTTCCAAATATCCCTTTGCCAATTCCACAAGAACAGCCTTAGCGAAAGGCTTCTTGAAGGGAAAGATGTAACTCTGTGAGATTCATTAACAGAACACAGAGCAGTTTCTCAGGAAGCTTCTTTCCAGTTTTGAACGGAAGTTATTTCCTTTTTCACCCTAGCCTTCTATGGTCTTATAAAGATCCCTTTGCCAATTCCACAAGAACAGCCTTAGCGAAAGGCTTCTTGAAGGGAAAGATGTAACTCGGTGAGATGAATTAACAGAACACAGAGCAGTTTCACCGAAAGCTTCTTTCCAGTTTTGAGCGGAAGATATTTCCTTTTTCAGCATAGCCCTCTATGAGCTTCCAAATATCAATTTGCCAATTCCACAAGAACAGCCTTAGCGAAAGTCTCCTTGAAGGGAAATATGTAACTAAGTGAGATGAATTAATAGAACACAGAGCAGTTTCTCAGAAAGCTTCTTTCCAGTTTTGAACGGAAGATATTTCCTTTTTCACCATAGCCCTCTAAGGTCTTCCAAATATCCCTTTGCCAATTCCACAAGAACAGCCTTGTCGAAAGGCATCTTGAAGGGAAAGATGTAACTCTATGAGATGAATTAACAGAACACAGAGCAGTTTCTCAGAAAGCTTCTTTCCAGTTTTGAACGGAAGATATTTCCTTTTTCACCATGGCCCTCTATGGGCTTCCAAATATCCCTTTGCGAACGCCACAAGAACAGCCTTAGCGAAAGGCTTCTTGAAAGGAAAGATGTAACTCTGTGAGATGAATTAACAGAACACAGAGCAGTTTCTCAGAAAGCTTCTTTCCAGTTTTGAATGGGAGATATTTCCTTTTTCACCATAGCCCTCTATGGGCTTCAGAATATCCCTTTGCCAATTCCACAAGAACAGCCTTAGCGAAAGGCTTCTTGAAGGGAAAGATGTAACACTGTGAGATGAATTAACAGAACACAGAGCAGTTTCTCAGAAAACTTCTTTCCAGATCTGAATCCAAGATATTCCGTTTTTCACCATAGCCCTCATTGGGCTTCCAAATATCCCTTTGCCAATTCCAAAAGAACAGCCTTAGCGAAACGCTTCTTGAAGGGAAAGATGTAACTCTGTGAGATGAATTAAGAGAACACAGAGCAGTTTCTCAGAAAGCTTCTTTCCAGTTTTGAAAGAAAGATATTTCCTTTTTCACCATAGCCCTCTATGGGCTTCCAAATATCCCTTTGCCAATTCCACAAGAACTGCCTTAGCGAAAGGCTTCTTGAACGGAAACATGTAACTCTGTGAGATGAATTAACAGAACACAGAGCAGTTCATCAGAAAGCTTCTTTCCAGTTTTTAACGGAAGATATTTCCTTTTTCACCATAGCCCTCTATGGGCTTCCAAATATCCCTTTGCCAATTCCACAAGAACAGCCTTAGTGAAAGGCTTCTTGAAGGGAAAGACGTAACTCTGTGAGACGAATTCACAGAACACAGAACAGTTTCTCAGAAAGCTTCTTTCCAGTTTTGAACGGAAGATATTTCCTTTTTCACCATAGCCCTCTATGGGCTTCCAAATATCCCTTTGCCAATTCCACAAGAACAGCCTTAGCGAAAGGCTTCTTGAAGGGAAAGATGTAACACCGTGAGATGAATTAACAGAACACAGAGCAGTTTCTCAGAAAACTTCTTTCCAGATCGGAATCCAAGATATTTCGTTTTTCACCATAGCCCTCATTGGGCTTCCAAATATCCCTTTTCCAATTCCACAGGAACAGCTTTAGCGAAAGGCTTCTTGAATGGAAAGATGTAACTCTGTGAGATGAATTAACAGAACACAGAGCAGTTCATCAGAAAGCTTCTTTCCAGTTTTGAACGGAAGATATTTCCTTTTTCACCATAGCCCTCTATGGGCTTCCAAATATCCCTTTGCCAATTCCACAAGAACAGCCTTAGCGAAAGGCTTCTTGAAGGGAAAGACGTAACTCTGTGAGATGAATTAACAGAACACAGAGCAGTTTCTCAGAAAGCTTCTTTCCAGTTTTGAACGGGAGACATTTCCTTTTTCACCATAGCCCACTATGGGCTTCCAAATATCCCTTTGCCAATTCCACAAGAACAGCCTTAGCGAAAGGCTTCTTGAAGGGAAAGATGTAACTCTGTGAGATGAATTAACAGAACACAGAGCAGTTTCTCAGAAAGCTTCTTTCCAGTTTTTAACGGAAGATATTTGCTTTTTCACCATAGCCCTCTATGGGCTTCCAAATATCCCTTTGCCAATTCCACAAGAACAGCCTTAGCGAAAGGCTTCTTGAAGGGAATGATGTAACTAGGTGAGATGAATTAACAGAACACAGAGCAGTTTCACCGAAAGCTTCTTTCCAGTTTTGAACGGAAGATATTTCCTTTTTCACCATAGCCCTCTATGGGCTTCCAAATAACCATTTGCCAATTCCACAAGAACAGCCTTAGCGAAAGGCTTCTTGAAGGGAAAGATGTAACTCTGTGAGATGAATTCACAAAACACAGAGCAGTTTCTCAGAAATCTTCTTTCCAGTTTGAACGGAAGATATTTCCTTTTTCACCATTGCCCTCTATGGGCTTCCAAATATCCCTTTGCCAATTCCACAAGAACAGCCTTAGCGAAAGGCTTCTTGAAGGGAAAGATGTAACTGTGTGAGATGAATTCACAGAACACAGAACAGTTTCTGATAAAGCTTCTTTCCAATTTTGAACGGAAGATATTTCCCTTTTCACCATAGCCCTCTATGGGCTTCCAAATATCCCTTTGCCAATTCCACAAGAACAGCCTTAGCGAAAGGCTTCTTGAAGGGAACGATGTAACTCTGTGAGATGAATTAACAGAACACAGAGCAGTTTCTCAGAAAGCTTCTTTCCAGTTTTGAACAGAGGATATTTCGTTTTTCACCATAGCCCTCTATGGGCTTCCAAATATCCCTTTGCCAATTCCACCAGAACAGCCTTACCGAAAGGCTTCTTGAACGGAAAGATGTAACTCTGTGAGAGGAATTAACAGAACACAGAGCAGTTTCTCAGAAAGCTTCTTTCCAGTTTTGAACGGAAGATATTTCCTTTTTCATCATAGCCCTCTATGGGCTTCCAAATATCCCTTTGCCAATTCCACAAGAACAGCCTTAGCGAAAGGCTTCTTGAAGGGAAAGATGTAACTCTGTGAGATGAATTAACAGAACACAGAGCAGTTTCTCAGAAAACTTCTTTCCAGATTTGAATGCAAGATATTTCCTTTTTCACCATAGCCCTCATTGGGCTTCCAAATATCCCTTTGCCAATTCCACAAGAACAGCCTTAGCGAAAGGCTTCTTGACGGGAAAGATGTAACTCTGTGAGTTGAATTATCAGAAGACAGAGCAGTTTCTCAGAAAGCTTCTTTCCAGGTTTGAACGGAAGATATTTCCTTTTTCACCATAGCCCTCTATGGGCTTCCAAATATCCCTTTGCCAATTCCACAAGAACAGCCTTAGCGAAAGGCTTCTTGAAGGGAAAGATGTAACTCTGTGTGATGAATTAAGAGAACACAGAGCCGTTTCTCAGAAAGCTTCTTTCCAGTTTTGAACGGAAGATATTTCCTTTTTCACCATAGCCCTCTATGGGCTTCCAAATATCCCTTTGCCAATTCCACAAGAACAGCCTTAGCGAAAGGCTTCTTGAAGGGAAAGATGTATCTCTGTGAGATGAATTAACGGATCACAGAGCAGTTTCTCAGAAACCTTCTTTCCAGTTTTGAACGGAAGATATTTCATTTTTCAGCATAGCGCTCTATGGGCTTCCATATATCTCTTTGCCAGTTCCAGCAGAACAGCCTTAGCGAAAGGCTTCTTGAAGGGAAAGATGTAACTCTGTGAGATGAATTAACAGAACACAGAGCAGTTTCTCAGAAAGCTTCTTTCCAGTTTTGAACCGAAGATAATTCCGTTTTCACCGTAGTACTCTATGGGCTTCCAAATATCCCTTTGCCAATTCCAAAAGAACATCCATAGCGAAAGGCTTCTTGAAGGAAAAGATGTAACTCTGTGAGATGAATTAACAGAACACAGAGCAGTTTCTCAGAAAGCTTCTTTCCAGTTTTGAACGGAAGATATTTCCTTTTTCACCTTAGCCCTCTATGGTCTTCCAAATATCCCTTTGCCAATTACACAAGAACAGCCTTAGCGAATGGCTTCTTGGAGGGAAAGATGTAACTCTGTGAGATGAATTAACAGAACACAGAGCCGTTTCTCAGAAAGCTTCTTTCCAGTTTTGAACGGAAGATATTTCCTTTTTCACCATAGCCCTCTTTGGGCTTCCAAATATCCCTTTGCCAATTCCACAAGAACAGCCCTAGCGAAAGACTTCTTGAAGGGAAAGATGTAACTCTGTGAGATGAATTAACAGAACACAGAGCAGTTTCTCAGAAAACTTCTTTCCAGATTTGAATGCAAGATATTTCCTTTTTCACCATAGCACTCATTGGGCTTCCAAATATTCCTTTGCCCATTCCACAAGAACAGCCTTAGCGAAAAGCTTCTTGATGGGAAAGATGTAACTCTGTGAGATGAATTAACAGAACACAGAGCAGTTTCTCAGAAAGCTTCTTTCCAGTTTTGAACGGGAGACATTTCCTTTTTCACCGTAGCCCTCTATGGGCTTCCAAATATCCCTTTGCCAATTCCACAAGAACAGCCTTAGCGAAAGGCGTCTTGAAGGGAAAGATGTAACTCTGTGAGATGAATTAAGAGAACACAGAGCAGTTTCTCAGAAAGCTTCTTTCCAGTTTTGAACGGAAGATATTTCCTTTTTCACCGTAGCCCTCTATGGGCTTCCAAATAACCCATTGCCAATTTCACAAGAACAGCCTTAGCGAAAGGCTTCTTGAAGGGAAAGATGTAACTCTGTGAGATGAATAAACAGAACACAGAGCAGTTTCTCAGAAAGCTTCTTTCCAGTTTTGAACGGAGGATATTTCCTTTTTCACCATAGCCCTCTATGGTCTTCCAAATATCCCTTTGCCAATTCCACAAGAACAGCCTTAGCGAAAGGCTTCTTGAAGGGAAAGCCGTAACTCTGTGAGACGAATTCACAGAACACAGAGCAGTTTCTTAGAAAGCTTCTTTCCAGTTTTGAACGGAAGATATTTCCTTTTTCACCATAGCCCTCTATGGGCTTCCAAATATCCCTTTGCCAATTGCACAAGAACAGCCTTAGCGAAAGGATTCTTGAGGGGAAAGATGTAACTCTGTGAGATGAATTAACAGAACACAGAGCAGTTTCTCAGAAAACTTCTTTCCAGATTTGAATGCAAGATATTTCCTTTTTCACCATAGCCCTCATGGTCTTCCAAATATCCCTTTGCCAATTCCACAAGAACAGCCTTAGTGAAAGGCTTCTTGAAGGGAAAGATGTAACTTTGTGAGATGAATTAACAGACACAGAGCAGTTTCTCAGAAAGCTTCTTTCCAGTTTTGAACGGAAGATATTTCCTTTTTCACCATAGCCCTCTATGGGCTTCCAAATATCCCTTTGCCAATTCCACAAGAACAGCCTTAGCGAAAGGCTTCTTGAAGGGAAAGATGTAACTCTGTGAGATTAATTAACAGAACACAGAGCAGTTTCTCAGGAAGCTTCTTTCCAGTTTTGAACGGAAGTTATTTCCTTTTTCACCCTAGCCTTCTATGGTCTTATATAGATCCCTTTGCCAATTCCACAAGAACAGCCTTAGCGAAAGGCTTCTTGAAGGGAAAGATGTAACTCGGTGAGATGAATTAACAGAACACAGAACAGTTTCACCGAAAGCTTCTTTCCAGTTTTGAGCGGAAGATATTTCCTTTTTCAGCATAGCCCTCTATGAGCTTCCAAATATCAATTTGCCAATTCCACAAGAACAGCCTTAGCGAAAGTCTTCTTGAAGGGAAATATGTAACTAAGTGAGATGAATTAATAGAACACAGAGCAGTTTCTCAGAAAGCTTCTTTCCAGTTTTGAACGGAAGATATTTCCTTTTTCACCATAGCCCTCTAAGGGCTTCCAAATATCCCTTTGCCAATTCCACAAGAACAGCCTTGTCGAAAGGCATCTTGAAGGGAAAGATGTAACTCTATGAGATGAATTAACAGAACACAGAGCAGTTTCTCAGAAAGCTTCTTTCCAGTTTTGAACGGAAGATATTTCCTTTTTCACCATGGCCCTCTATGGGCTTCCAAATATCCCTTTGCGAACGCCACAAGAACAGCCTTAGCGAAAGGCTTCTTGAAAGGAAAGATGTAACTCTGTGAGATGAATTAACAGAACACAGAGCAGTTTCTCAGAAAGCTTCTTTCCAGTTTTGAATGGGAGATATTTCCTTTTTCACCATAGCCCTCTATGGGCTTCAGAATATCCCTTTGCCAATTCCACAAGAACAGCCTTAGCGAAAGGCTTCTTGAAGGGAAAGATGTAACACTGTGAGATGAATTAACAGAACACAGAGCAGTTTCTCAGAAAACTTCTTTCCAGATCTGAATCCAAGATATTCCGTTTTTCACCATAGCCCTCATTGGGCTTCCAAATATCCCTTTGCCAATTCCACAAGAACAGCCTTACCGAAAGGCTTCTTGAACGGAAAGATGTAACTCTGTGAGAGGAATTAACAGAACACAGAGCAGTTTCTCAGAAAGCTTCTTTCCAGTTTTGAACGGAAGATATTTCCTTTTTCATCATAGCCCTCTATGGGCTTCCAAATATCCCTTTGCCAATTCCACAAGAACAGCCTTAGCGAAAGGCTTCTTGAAGGGAAAGATGTAACTCTGTGAGATGAATTAACGGAACACAGAGCAGTTTCTCAGAAACCTTCTTTCCAGTTTTGAACGGAAGATATTTCATTTTTCAGCATAGCGCTCTATGGGCTTCCATATATCTCTTTGCCAGTTCCAGCAGAACAGCCTTAGCGAAAGGCTTCTTGAAGGGAAAGATGTAACTCTGTGAGATGAATTAACAGAACACAGAGCAGTTTCTCAGAAAGCTTCTTTCCAGTTTTGAACCGAAGATAATTCCGTTTTCACCGTAGTACTCTATGGGCTTCCAAATATCCCTTTGCCAATTCCAAAAGAACATCCATAGCGAAAGGCTTCTTGAAGGAAAAGATGTAACTCTGTTAGATGAATTAACAGAACACAGAGCAGTTTCTCAGAAAGCTTCTTTCCAGTTTTGAACGGAAGATATTTCCTTTTTCACCATAGCCCTCTATGGTCTTCCAAATATCCCTTTGCCAATTACACAAGAACAGCCTTAGCGAATGGCTTCTTGGAGGGAAAGATGTAACTCTGTGAGATGAATTAACAGAACACAGAGCCGTTTCTCAGAAAGCTTCTTTCCAGTTTTGAACGGAAGATATTTCCTTTTTCACCATAGCCCTCTTTGGGCTTCCAAATATCCCTTTGCCAATTCCACAAGAACAGCCCTAGCGAAAGACTTCTTGAAGGGAAAGATGTAACTCTGTGAGATGAATTAACAGAACACAGAGCAGTTTCTCAGAAAACTTCTTTCCAGATTAGAATGCAAGATATTTCCTTTTTCACCATAGCACTCATTGGGCTTCCAAATATCCCTTTGCCCATTCCACAAGAACAGCCTTAGCGAAAAGCTTCTTGAAGGGAAAGATGTAACTCTGTGAGATGAATTAACAGAACACAGAGCAGTTTCTCAGAAAGCTTCTTTCCAGTTTTGAACGGAAGATATTTCCTTTTTCACCATAGCCCTCTATGGGCTTCCAAATATCCCTTTGCCAATTCCACAAGAACAGCCTTAGCGAAAGGCTTCTTGAAGGGAAAGATGTAACTCTGTGAGATGAATTAACAGAACACAGAGCAGTTTCTCAGAAAGCTTCTTTCCAGTTTTGAACGGAAGATATTTCCTTTTTCACCGTAGCCCTCTATGGTCTTCCAAATATCCCTTTGCCAATTCCACAAGAACAGCCTTAGCGAAAGGCTTCTTGAAGGGAAAGATGTAACTCTGTGAGATGAATTCACAGAACACAGACCAGTTTCTCAGAAAGCTTCTTTCCGGTTTGAACGGAAGATATTTCCTTTTTCACCATAGCCCTCTATGGGCTTCCAAATAACCCATTGCCAATTTCACAAGGACAGCCTTAGCGAAAGGCTTCTTGAAGGGAAAGATGTAACTCTGTGAGATGAATAAACAGAACACAGAGCAGTTTCTCAGAAAGCTTCTTTCCAGTTTTGAACGGAGGATATTTCCTTTTTCACCATAGCCCTCTATGGGCTTCCAAATATCCCTTTGCCAATTCCACCAGAACAGCCTTAGCGAAAGGCTTCTTGAACGGAAAGATGTAACTCTGTGAGATGAATTAACAGAACACAGAGCAGTTTCTCAGAAAGCTTCTTTCCAGTTTTGAACGGAGGATATTATCTTTTTCACCATAGCCCTCTATGGGCTTCCAAATATCCCTTTACCAATTCCACCAGAACAGCCTTAGCGAAAGGCTGCTTGAAGGGAAAGATGTAACTCTGTGAGATGAATTAACAGAACACAGAGCAGTTTCTCAGAAAACTTCTTTCCAGATTTGAATGCAAGATATTTCCTTTTTCACCATAGCCCTCATGGTCTTCCAAATATCCCTTTGCCAATTCCACAAGAACTGCCTTAGTGAAAGGCTTCTTGAAGGGAAAGATGTAACTCTGTGAGATGAATTAACAGACACAGAGCAGTTTCTCAGAAAGCTTCTTTCCAGTTTTGAACGGAAGATATTTCCTTTTTCACCATAGCCCTCTATGGGCTTCCAAATATCCCTTTGCCAATTCCACAAGAACAGCCTTAGCGAAAGGCTTCTTGAAGGGAAAGATGTAACTCTGTGAGATTAATTAACAGAACACAGAGCAGTTTCTCAGGAAGCTTCTTTCCAGTTTTGAACGGAAGTTATTTCCTTTTTCACCCTAGCCTTCTATGGTCTTATAAAGATCCCTTTGCCAATTCCACAAGAACAGCCTTAGCGAAAGGCTTCTTGAAGGGAAAGATGTAACTCGGTGAGATGAATTAACAGAACACAGAGCAGTTTCACCGAAAGCTTCTTTCCAGTTTTGAGCGGAAGATATTTCCTTTTTCAGCATAGCCCTCTATGAGCTTCCAAATATCAATTTGCCAATTCCACAAGAACAGCCTTAGCGAAAGTCTTCTTGAAGGGAAATATGTAACTAAGTGAGATGAATTAATAGAACACAGAGCAGTTTCTCAGAAAGCTTCTTTCCAGTTTTGAACGGAAGATATTTCCTTTTTCACCATAGCCCTCTAAGGGCTTCCAAATATCCCTTTGCCAATTCCACAAGAACAGCCTTGTCGAAAGGCATCTTGAAGGGAAAGATGTGACTCTATGAGATGAATTAACAGAACACAGAGCAGTTTCTCAGAAAGCTTCTTTCCAGTTTTGAACGGAAGATATTTCCTTTTTCACCATGGCCCTCTATGGGCTTCCAAATATCCCTTTGCGAACGCCACAAGAAAGCCTTAGCGAAAGGCTTCTTGAAAGGAAAGATGTAACTCTGTGAGATGAATTAACAGAACACAGAGCAGTTTCTCAGAAAGCTTCTTTCCAGTTTTGAATGGGAGATATTTCCTTTTTCACCATAGCCCTCTATGGGCTTCAGAATATCCCTTTGCCAATTCCACAAGAACAGCCTTAGCGAAAGGCTTCTTGAAGGGAAAGATGTAACACTGTGAGATGAATTAACAGAACACAGAGCAGTTTCTCAGAAAACTTCTTTCCAGATCTGAATCCAAGATATTCCGTTTTTCACCATAGCCCTCATTGGGCTTCCAAATATCCCTTTGCCAATTCCAAAAGAACAGCCTTAGCGAAACGCTTCTTGAAGGGAAAGATGTAACTCTGTGAGATGAATTAAGAGAACACAGAGCAGTTTCTCAGAAAGCTTCTTTCCAGTTTTGAACGAAAGATATTTCCTTTTTCACCATAGCCCTCTATGGGCTTCCAAATATCCCTTTGCCAATTCCACAAGAACAGCCTTAACGAAAGGCTTCTTGAAGGGAAAGATGTAACTCTGTGAGATGAATTAACAAAACACAGAGCAGTTTCTCAGAAAGCTTCTCTCCAGTTTTGAAAGGAAGATATTTCCTTTTTCACCATAGCCCTCTATGGGCTTCCAAATATCCCTTTGCCAATTCCACAAGAACAGCCTTAGCGAAAGGCTTCTTGAACGGAAACATGTAACTCTGTGAGATGAATTAACAGAACACAGAGCAGTTCATCAGAAAGCTTCTTTCCAGTTTTTAACGGAAGATATTTCCTTTTTCACCATAGCCCTCTATGGGCTTCCAAATATCCCTTTGCCAATTCCACAAGAACAGCCTTAGTGAAAGGCTTCTTGAAGGGAAAGACGTAACTCTGTGAGACGAATTCACAGAACACAGAGCAGTTTCTCAGAAAGCTTCTTTCCAGTTTTGAACGGAAGATATTTCCTTTTTCACCATAGCCCTCTATGGGCTTCCAAATATCCCTTTGCCAATTCCACAAGAACAGCCTTAGCGAAAGGCTTCTTGAAGGGAAATATGTATCTCTGTGAGATGAATTAACAGAACACAGAGCAGTTTCTCAGAAAGCTTCTATCCAGTTTTGAACGGAAGATATTTCCTTTTTCACGATAGCCCTCTATGGGCTTCCAAATATCCCTTTACCAAATCCACAAGAACAGCTTTAGCGAAAGGCTTCTTGAATGGAAAGATGTAACTCTCTGAGATGAATTAAGAGAACACAGAGCCGTTTCTCAGAAAGCTTCTTTCCAGTTTTGAACGGAAGATATTTCCTTTTTCACCATAGCCCTCTATGGGCTTCCAAATATCCCTTTGCCAATTCCACAAGAACAGCCTTAGCGAAAGGCTTCTTGAAGGGAAAGATGTAACTCTGTGAGATGAATTAACAGAACACAGAGCAGTTTCTCAGAAAGCTTCTTTCCAGTTTTGAACCGAAGATATTTGCTTTTTCACCATAGCCCTATATGGGCTTCCAAATATCCCTTTGACAATTCCACAAGAACAGCCTTAGCGAAAGGCTTCTTGAAGGGAAAGATGTAACTCTGTGAGATGAATTAACAGAACACAGAGCCGTTTCTCAGAAAGCTTCTTTCCAGTTTTGAACGGAAGATATTTCCTTTTTCACCATCGCCCTCTAAGGGCTTCCAAATATCCCTTTGCCAATTCAACAAGAACAGCCTTGTCGAAAGGCATCTTGAAGGGAAAGATGTAACTCTATGAGATGAATTAACAGAACACAGAGCAGTTTCTCAGAAAGCTTCTTTCCAGTTTTGAACGGAAGATATTTCCTTTTTCACCATGGCCCTCTAAGGGCTTCCAAATATCCCTTTGCGAACTCCACAAGAACAGCCTTAACGAAAGGCTTCTTGAAAGGAAAGATGTAACTCTGTGAGATGAATTAACAGAACACAGAGCAGTTTCTCAGAAAGCTTCTTTCCAGTTTTGAATGGGAGATATTTCCTTTTTCACGATAGCCCTCTATGGGCTTCAGAATATCCCTTTGCCAATTCCACAAGAACAGCCTTAGCGAAAGGCTTCTTGAAGGGAAAGATGTAACTCTGTGAGATGAATTAAGAGAACACAGAGCAGTTTCTCAGAAAGCTTCTTTCCAGTTTTGAACGAAAGATATTTCCTTTTTCACCATAGCCCTCTATGGGCTTCCAAATATCCCTTTGCCAATTCCACAAGAACAGCCTTAACGAAAGGCTTCTTAAAGGGAAAGATGTAACTCTGTGAGATGAATTAAGAAAACACAGAGCAGTTTCTCAGAAAGCTTCTCTCCAGTTTTGAAAGGAAGATATTTCCTTTTTCACCATAGCCCTCTATGGGCTTCCAAATATCCCTTTTCCAATTCCACAGGAACAGCTTTAGCGAAAGGCTTGCTGAATGGAAAGATGTAACTCTGTGAGATGAATTAAGAGAACACAGAGCCGTTTCTCAGAAAGCTTCTTTCCAGTTTTGACAGGAAGATATTTATTTTTCACCATCGCCCTCTAAGGGCTTCCAAATATCCCTTTGCCAATTCAACAAGAACAGCCTTGTCGAAAGGCATCTTGAAGGGAAAGATGTATCTCTATGAGATGAATTAACAGAACACAGAGCAGTTTCTCAGAAAGCTTCTTTCCAGTTTTGAACGGAAGATATTTCCTTTTTCACCGTGGCCCTCTATGGGCTTCCAAATATCCCTTTGCGAACTCCACAAGAACAGCCTTAGCGAAAGGCTTCTTGAAAGGAAAGATGTAACTCTGTGAGATGAATTAACAGAACACAGAGCAGTTTCTCAGAAACCTTCTTTCCAGTTTTGAATGGGAGATATTTCCTTTTTCACGATAGCCCTCTATGGGCTTCAGAATATCCCTTTGCCAATTCCACAAGAACAGCCTTAGCGAAAGGCTTCTTGAAGGGAAAGATGTAACACTGTGAGATGAATTAACAGAACACAGAGCAGTTTCTCAGAAAACTTCTTTCCAGATCTGAATCCAAGATATTTCGTCTTTCACCATAGCCCTCATTGGGCTTCCAAATATCCCTTTGCCAATTCCACAAGAACAGCCTTAGCGAAAGGCTTCTTGAAGGGAAAGATGTAACTCTGTGAGATGAATTAAGAGAACACAGAGCAGTTTCTCAGAAAGCTTCTTTCCAGTTTTGAACGAAAGATATTTCCTTTTTCACCATAGCCCTCTATGGGCTTCCAAATATCCCTTTGCCAATTCCACAAGAACAGCCTTAACGAAAGGCTTCTTAAAGGGAAAGATGTAACTCTGTGAGATGAATTAAGAAAACACAGAGCAGTTTCTCAGAAAGCTTCTCTCCAGTTTTGAAAGGAAGATATTTCCTTTTTCACCATAGCCCTTTATGGGCTTCCAAATATCCCTTTTCCAATTCCACAGGAACAGCTTTAGCGAAAGGCTTGCTGAATGGAAAGATGTAACTCTGTGAGATGAATTAAGAGAACACAGAGCCGTTTCTCAGAAAGCTTCTTTCCAGTTTTGACAGGAAGATATATCCTTTTTCACCATAGCCCTCTATGGGCTTCCAAATATCCCTTTGCCAATTCCACAAGAACAGCCTTAGTGAAAGGCTTCTTGAAGGGAAAGACGTAACTCTGTGAGACGAATTCACATAACACAGAGCAGTTTCTCAGAAAGCTTCTTTCCAGTTTTGAACGGAAGATATTTCCTTTTTCACCATAGCCCTCTATGGGCTTCCAAATATCCCTTTGCCAATTGCACAAGAACAGCCTTAGCGAAAGGCTTTTTGAAGGGAAAGATGTAACTCTGTGTGGTGAATTAAGAGAACACAGAGCTGTTTCTCAGAAAGCTTCTTTCCAGTTTTGAACGGAAGATATTTCCTTTTTCACCATAGCCCTCTAAGGGCTTCCAAATATCCCTTTGCCAATTCCACAAGAACAGCCTTAGCGAAAGGCTTCTTGAAGGAAAAGATGTAACTCTGTGAGATGAATTAACAGAACACAGAGCAGTTTCTCAGAAACCTTCTTTCCAGTTTTGAACGGAAGATATTTCATTTTCCAGCATAGCGCTCTATGGGCTTCCAAATATCCCTTTGCCAGTTCCACCAGAACAGCCTTAGCGAAAGGCTTCTTGAAGGGAAAGATGTAACTCTGTGAGATGAATTAACAGAACACAGAGCAGTTTCTCAGAAAGCTTCTTTCCAGTTTTGAACCGAAGATAATTCCGTTTTCACCGTAGTACTCTATGGGCTTCCAAATATCCCTTTGCCAATTCCAAAAGAACATCCATAGCGAAAGGCTTCTTGAAGGAAAAGATGTAACTCTGTGAGATGAATTAACAGAACACAGAGCAGTTTCTCAGAAAGCTTCTTTCCAGTTTTGAACGGAAGATATTTCCTTTTTCACCATAGCCCTCTATGGTCTTCCAAATATCCCTTTGCCAATTACACAAGAACAGCCTTAGCGAATGGCTTCTTGGAGGGAAAGATGTAACTCTGTGAGATGAATTAACAGAACACAGAGCCGTTTCTCAGAAAGCTTCTTTCCAGATTTGAATGCAAGATACTTCCTTTTTCACCATAGCCCTCATTGGGCTTCCAAATATCCCTTTGCCAATTCCAAAAGAACAGCTTTAGCGAAAGGCTTCTTGAATGGAAAGATGTAACTCTGTGAGATGAATTAAGAGAACACAGAGCCGTTTCTCAGAAAGCTTCTTTCCAGTTTTGACAGGAAGATATATCCTTTTTCACCATAGCCCTCTATGGGCTTCCAAATATCCCTTTGCCAATTCCACAAGAACAGCCTTAGCGAAAGGCTTCTTGAAGGGAAAGATGTACCTCTGTGAGATGAATTAACAGAACACAGAGCAGTTCATCAGAAAGCTTCTTTCCAGTTTTGAACGGAAGATATTTGCTTTTTCACCATTGCCCTCTATGGGCTTCCAAATATCCCTTTGCCAATTCCACAAGAACAGCCTTAGCGAAAGGCTTCTTGTAGGGAATGATGTAACTAGGTGAGATGAATTAACAGAACACAGAGCAGTTTCACCGAAAGCTTCTTTCCAGTTTTGAACGGAAGATATTTCCTTTTTCACCATAGCCCTCTATGGGCTTCCAAATATCCCTTTGACAATTCCACAAGAACAGCCTTAGCGAAAGGCTTCTTGAAGGGAAAGATGTAACTCTGTGAGATGAATTCACAAAACACAGAGCAGTTTCTCAGAAAGCTTCTTTCCAGTTTGAACGGAAGATATTTCCTTTTTCACCATTGCCCTCAATGGGCTTCCAAATATCCCTTTGCCAATTCCACAAGAACAGCCTTAGCGAAAGGCTTCTTGAAGGGAAAGATGTAACTCTGTGAGATGAATTCACAGAACACAGAACAGTTTCTGATAAAGCTTCTTTCCAGTTTTGAATGGAAGATATTTCCCTTTTCACCATAGCCCTCTATGGGCTTCCAAATATCCCTTTGCCAATTCCACAAGAACAGCCTTAGCGAAAGGCTTCTTGAAGGGAACGATGTAACTCTGTGAGATGAATTAACAGAACACAGAGCAGTTTCTCAGAAAGCTTCTTTCCAGTTTTGAACAGAGGATATTTCGTTTTTCACCGTAGCCCTCTATGGGCTTCCAAATATCCCTTTGCCAATTCCACCAGAACAGCCTTACCGAAAGGCTTCTTGAACGGAAAGATGTAACTCTGTGAGAGGAATTAACAGAACACAGAGCAGTTTCTCAGAAAGCTTCTTTCCAGTTTTGAACGGAAGATATTTCCTTTTTCATCATAGCCCTCTATGGGCTTCCAAATATCCCTTTGCCAATTCCACAAGAACAGCCTTAGCGAAAGGCTTCTTGAAGGGAAAGATGTAACACTGTGAGATGAATTAACAGAACACAGAGCAGTTTCTCAGAAAACTTCTTTCCAGATCTGAATCCAAGATATTTCGTTTTTCACCATAGCCCTCATTGGGCTTCCAAATATCCCTTTGCCAATTCCAAAAGAACAGCCTTAGCGAAAGGCTTCTTAAGATGTAAATCTGTGAGATGAATTAAGAGAACACAGAGCAGTTTCTCAGAAAGCTTCTTTCCAGTTTTGAACGACAGATATTTCCTTTTTCACCATAGCCCTCTATGGGCTTCCAAATATCCCTTTGCCAATTCCACAAGAACAGCCTTAACGAAAGGCTTCTTGAAGGGAAAGATGTAACTCTGTGAGATGAATTAACAGAACACAGAGCAGTTTCTCCGAAAGCTTCTCTCCAGTTTTGAAAGGAAGATATTTCCTTTTTCACCATAGCCCTCTATGGGCTTCCAAATATCCCTTTTCCAATTCCACAGGAACAGCTTTAGCGAAAGGCTTCTTGAATGGAAAGATGTAACTCTGTGAGATGAATTAAGAGAACACAGAGCCGTTTCTCAGAAAGCTTCTTTCCAGTTTTGACAGGAAGATATATCCTTTTTCACCATAGCCCTATATGGGCTTCCAAATATCCCTTTGCCAATTCCACAAGAACAGCCTTAGCGAAAGGCTTCTTGAAGGGAAAGATGTAACTCTGTGAGATGAATTAACAGAACACAGAGCAGTTTCTCAGAAAGCTTCTTTCCAGTTTTGAACGGAAGATATTTGCTTTTTCACCATAGCCCTCTATGGGCTTCCAAATATGCCTTGGCCAATTCCACAAGAACAGCCTTAGCGAAAGGCTTCTTGAAGGGAAAGATGTAACTCGGTGAGATGAATTAACAGAACACAGAGCAGTTTCACCGAAAGCTTCTTTCCAGTTTTGAACGGAAGATATTTCCTTTTTCACCATAGCCCTCTAAGAGCATCCAAATATCAATTTGCCAATTCCACAAGAACAGCCTTAGCGAAACTCTTCTTGAAGGGAAAGATGTAACTAAGTGAGATGAATTAACAGAACACAGAGCCGTTTCTCAGAAAGCTTCTTTCCAGTTTTGAACGGAAGATATTTCCTTTTTCACCATCGCCCTCTAAGGGCTTCCAAATATCCCTTTGCCAATTCAAAAAGAACAGCCTTGTCGAAAGGCATCTTGAAGGGAAAGATGTAACTCTATGAGATGAATTAACAGAACACAGAGCAGTTTCTCAGAAAGCTTCTTTCCAGTTTTGAACGGAAGATATTTCCTTTTTCACCATGGCCCTCTATGGGCTTCCAAATATCCCTTTGCGAACTCCACAAGAACAGCCTTAGCGAAAGGCTTCTTGAAAGGAAAGATGTAACTCTGTGAGATGAATTAACAGAACACAGAGCAGTTTCTCAGAAAGCTTCTTTCCAGTTTTGAATGGGAGATATTTCCTTTTTCACGATAGCCCTCTATGGGCTTCAGAATATCCCTTTGCCAATTCCACAAGAACAGCCTTAGCGAAAGGCTTCCTGAAGGGAAAGATGTAACACTGTGAGATGAATTAACAGAACACAGAGCAGTTTCTCAGAAATCTTCTTTCCAGATCTGAATCCAAGATACTTCGTTTTTCACCATAGCCCTCATTGGGCTTCCAAATATCCCTTTGCCAATTCCAAAAGAACAGCCTTAGCGAAAGGCTTCTTGAAGGGAAAGATGTAACTCTGTGAGATGAATTAAGAGAACACAGAGCAGTTTCTCAGAAAGCTTCTTTCCAGTTTTGAACGAAAGATATTTCCTTTTTCACCATAGCCCTCTATGGGCTTCCAAATATCCCTTTGCCAATTCCACAAGAACAGCCTTAACGAAAGGCTTCTTGAAGGGAAAGACGTAACTCTGTGAGACGAATTCACAGAACACAGAGCAGATTCTCAGAAAGCTTCTTTCCAGTTTTGAACGGAAGATATTTCCTTTTTCACCATAGCCCTCTATGGGCTTCCAAATATCCCTTTGCCAATTCCACAAGAACAGCCTTAGCGAAAGGCTTCTTGAAGGGAAATATGTAACTCTGTGAGATGAATTAACAGAACACAGAGCAGTTTCTCAAAGAGCTTCTATCCAGTTTTGAACGGAAGATATTTCCTTTTTCACGATAGCCCTCTATGGGCTTCCAAATATCCCTTTACCAATTCCACAAGAACAGCCTTAGCGAAAGGCTTCTTGAAGAGAAAGATGTAACTCTGTGAGATGAATTAACAGAACACAGAGCAGTTTCTCAGAAAGCTTCTTTCCAGTTTTGAACGGAAGATATTTCCTTTTTCACCATAGCCCTCTATGGGCTTCCAAATATCCCTTTGCCAATTCCACCAGAACAGCCTTAGCGAAAGGCTTCTTGAAGGGAAAGATGTAACTCTGTGAGATGAATTAACAGAACACAGAGCAGTTTCTCAGAAAGCTTCTTTCCAGTTTTGAACGGGAGACATTTCCTTTTTCACCATAGCCCACTATGGGCTTCCAAATATCCCTTTGCCAATTCCACAAGAACAGCCTTAGCGAAAGGCTTCTTGAAGGGAAAGATGTAACTCTGTGAGATGAATTCACAGAACACAGAACAGTTTCTGATAAAGCTTCTTTCCAGTTTTGAACGGAAGAGATTTCCCTTTTCACCATAGCCCTCTATGGGCTTCCAAATATCCCTTTGCCAATTCCACAAGAACAGCCTTAGCGAAAGGCTTCTTGAAGGGAACGATGTAACTCTGTGAGATGAATTAACAGAACACAGAGCAGTTTCTCAGAAAGCTTCTTTCCAGTTTTGAACAGTGGATATTTCGTTTTTCACCATAGCCCTCTATGGGCTTCCAAATATCCCTTTGCCAATTCCACCAGAACAGCCTTAACGAAAGGCTTCTTGAACGGAAAGATGTAACTCTGTGAGAGGAATTAACAGAACACAGAGCAGTTTCTCAGAAAGCTTCTTTCCAGGTTTGAACGGAAGATATTTCCTTTTTCATCGTAGCCCTCTATGGGCTTCCAAATATCCCTTTGCCAATTCCACAAGAACAGCCTTAGCGAAAGGTTTCTTGAAGAGAAAGATGTAACTCTGTGAGATGAATTAACAGAACACAGAGCAGTTTCTCAGAAAACTTCCTTCCAGAGTTGAATGCAAGATATTTCCTTTTCCACCATAGCCCTCATTGGGCTTCCAAATATCCCTTTGCCAATTCCACAAGAACAGCCTTAGCGAAAGACTTCTTGACGGGAAAGATGTAACTCTGTGAGATGAATTAACAGAACACAGAGCAGTTTCTCAGAAATCTTCTTTCCAGATCTGAATCCAAGATACTTCGTTTTTCACCATAGCCCTCATTGGGCTTCCAAATATCCCTTTGCCAATTCCAAAAGAACAGCCTTAGCGAAAGGCTTCTTGAAGGGAAAGATGTAACTCTGTGAGATGAATTAAGAGAACACAGAGCAGTTTCTCAGAAAGCTTCTTTCCAGTTTTGAACGAAAGATATTTCCTTTTTCACCATAGCCCTCTATGGGCTTCCAAATATCCCTTTGCCAATTCCACAAGAACAGCCTTAACGAAAGGCTTCTTGAAGGGAAAGACGTAACTCTGTGAGACGAATTCACAGAACACAGAGCAGATTCTCAGAAAGCTTCTTTCCAGTTTTGAACGGAAGATATTTCCTTTTTCACCATAGCCCTCTATGGGCTTCCAAATATCCCTTTGCCAATTCCACAAGAACAGCCTTAGCGAAAGGCTTCTTGAAGGGAAATATGTAACTCTGTGAGATGAATTAACAGAACACAGAGCAGTTTCTCAGAGAGCTTCTATCCAGTTTTGAACGGAAGATATTTCCTTTTTCACGATAGCCCTCTATGGGCTTCCAAATATCCCTTTACCAATTCCACAAGAACAGCCTTAGCGAAAGGCTTCTTGAAGAGAAAGATGTAACTCTGTGAGATGAATTAACAGAACACAGAGCAGTTTCTCAGAAAGCTTCTTTCCAGTTTTGAACGGAAGATATTTCCTTTTTCACCATAGCCCTCTATGGGCTTCCAAATATCCCTTTGCGAACTCCACAAGAACAGCCTTAGCGAAAGGCTTCTTGAAAGGAAAGATGTAATTCTGTGAGATGAATTAACAGAACACAGAGCAGTTTCTCAGAAAGCTTCTTTCCAGTTTTGAATGGGAGATATTTCCTTTTTCACCATAGCCCTCTATGGCCTTCAGAATATCCCTTTGCCAATTCCACAAGAACAGCCTTAGCGAAAGGCTTCTTGAAGGGAAAGATGTAACTCTGTGAGATGAATTAACAGAACACAGAGCAGTTTCTCAGAAAACTTCTTTCCAGATCTGAATACAAGATATTTCGTTTTTCACCATAGCCCTCTTTGGGCTTCCAAATATCCCTTTGCCAATTCCACAAGAACAGCCTTAGCGAAAGGCTTCTTGAAGGGAAAGATGTAACTCTGTGAGATTAATTAAGAGAACACAGAGCAGTTTCTCAGAAAGCTTCTTTCCAGTTTTGAACGAAAGATATTTCCTTTTTCACCATAGCCCTCTATGGGCTTCCAAATATCCCTTTGCCAATTCCACAAGAACAGCCTTAACGAAAGGCTTCTTGAAGGGAAAGACGTAACTCTGTGAGACGAATTCACAGAACACAGAGCAGATTCTCAGAAAGCTTCTTTCCAGTTTTGAACGGAAGATATTTCCTTTTTCACCATAGCCCTCTATGGGCTTCCAAATATCCCTTTGCCAATTCCACAAGAACAGCCTTAGCGAAAGGCTTCTTGAAGGGAAATATGTAACTCTGTGAGATGAATTAACAGAACACAGAGCAGTTTCTCAAAGAGCTTCTATCCAGTTTTGAACGGAAGATATTTCCTTTTTCACGATAGCCCTCTATGGGCTTCCAAATATCCCTTTACCAATTCCACAAGAACAGCCTTAGCGAAAGGCTTCTTGAAGAGAAAGATGTAACTCTGTGAGATGAATTAACAGAACACAGAGCAGTTTCTCAGAAAGCTTCTTTCCAGTTTTGAACGGAAGATATTTCCTTTTTCACCATAGCCCTCTATGGGCTTCCAAATATCCCTTTGCCAATTCCACCAGAACAGCCTTAGCGAAAGGCTTCTTGAAGGGAAAGATGTAACTCTGTGAGATGAATTAACAGAACACAGAGCAGTTTCTCAGAAAGCTTCTTTCCAGTTTTGAACGGGAGACATTTCCTTTTTCACCATAGCCCACTATGGGCTTCCAAATATCCCTTTGCCAATTCCACAAGAACAGCCTTAGCGAAAGGCTTCTTGAAGGGAAAGATGTAACTCTGTGAGATGAATTCACAGAACACAGAACAGTTTCTGATAAAGCTTCTTTCCAGTTTTGAACGGAAGAGATTTCCCTTTTCACCATAGCCCTCTATGGGCTTCCAAATATCCCTTTGCCAATTCCACAAGAACAGCCTTAGCGAAAGGCTTCTTGAAGGGAACGATGTAACTCTGTGAGATGAATTAACAGAACACAGAGCAGTTTCTCAGAAAGCTTCTTTCCAGTTTTGAACAGTGGATATTTCGTTTTTCACCATAGCCCTCTATGGGCTTCCAAATATCCCTTTGCCAATTCCACCAGAACAGCCTTAACGAAAGGCTTCTTGAACGGAAAGATGTAACTCTGTGAGAGGAATTAACAGAACACAGAGCAGTTTCTCAGAAAGCTTCTTTCCAGGTTTGAACGGAAGATATTTCCTTTTTCATCGTAGCCCTCTATGGGCTTCCAAATATCCCTTTGCCAATTCCACAAGAACAGCCTTAGCTAAAGGTTTCTTGAAGAGAAAGATGTAACTCTGTGAGATGAATTAACAGAACACAGAGCAGTTTCTCAGAAAACTTCCTTCCAGAGTTGAATGCAAGATATTTCCTTTTCCACCATAGCCCTCATTGGGCTTCCAAATATCCCTTTGCCAATTCCACAAGAACAGCCTTAGCGAAAGACTTCTTGACGGGAAAGATGTAACTCTGTGAGATGAATTAACAGAACACAGAGCAGTTTCTCAGAAATCTTCTTTCCAGATCTGAATCCAAGATACTTCGTTTTTCACCATAGCCCTCATTGGGCTTCCAAATATCCCTTTGCCAATTCCAAAAGAACAGCCTTAGCGAAAGGCTTCTTGAAGGGAAAGATGTAACTCTGTGAGATGAATTAAGAGAACACAGAGCAGTTTCTCAGAAAGCTTCTTTCCAGTTTTGAACGAAAGATATTTCCTTTTTCACCATAGCCCTCTATGGGCTTCCAAATATCCCTTTGCCAATTCCACAAGAACAGCCTTAACGAAAGGCTTCTTGAAGGGAAAGACGTAACTCTGTGAGACGAATTCACAGAACACAGAGCAGATTCTCAGAAAGCTTCTTTCCAGTTTTGAACGGAAGATATTTCCTTTTTCACCATAGCCCTCTATGGGCTTCCAAATATCCCTTTGCCAATTCCACAAGAACAGCCTTAGCGAAAGGCTTCTTGAAGGGAAATATGTAACTCTGTGAGATGAATTAACAGAACACAGAGCAGTTTCTCAGAGAGCTTCTATCCAGTTTTGAACGGAAGATATTTCCTTTTTCACGATAGCCCTCTATGGGCTTCCAAATATCCCTTTACCAATTCCACAAGAACAGCCTTAGCGAAAGGCTTCTTGAAGAGAAAGATGTAACTCTGTGAGATGAATTAACAGAACACAGAGCAGTTTCTCAGAAAGCTTCTTTCCAGTTTTGAACGGAAGATATTTCCTTTTTCACCATAGCCCTCTATGGGCTTCCAAATATCCCTTTGCGAACTCCACAAGAACAGCCTTAGCGAAAGGCTTCTTGAAAGGAAAGATGTAATTCTGTGAGATGAATTAACAGAACACAGAGCAGTTTCTCAGAAAGCTTCTTTCCAGTTTTGAATGGGAGATATTTCCTTTTTCACCATAGCCCTCTATGGCCTTCAGAATATCCCTTTGCCAATTCCACAAGAACAGCCTTAGCGAAAGGCTTCTTGAAGGGAAAGATGTAACTCTGTGAGATGAATTAACAGAACACAGAGCAGTTTCTCAGAAAACTTCTTTCCAGATCTGAATACAAGATATTTCGTTTTTCACCATAGCCCTCTTTGGGCTTCCAAATATCCCTTTGCCAATTCCACAAGAACAGCCTTAGCGAAAGGCTTCTTGAAGGGAAAGATGTAACTCTGTGAGATGAATTAAGAGAACACAGAGCAGTTTCTCAGAAAGCTTCTTTCCAGTTTTGAACGAAAGATATTTCCTTTTTCACCATAGCCCTCTATGGGCTTCCAAATATCCCTTTGCGAACTCCACAAGAACAGCCTTAACGAAAGGCTTCTTGAAAGGAAAGATGTAATTCTGTGAGATGAATTAACAGAACACAGAGCAGTTTCTCAGAAAGCTTCTTTCCAGTTTTGAATGGGAGATATTTCCTTTTTCACCATAGCCCTCTATGGCCTTCAGAATATCCCTTTGCCAATTCCACAAGAACAGCCTTAGCGAAAGGCTTCTTGAAGGGAAAGATGTAACTCTGTGAGATGAATTAACAGAACACAGAGCAGTTTCTCAGAAAACTTCTTTCCAGATCTGAATGCAAGATATTTCGTTTTTCACCATAGCCCTCTTTGGGCTTCCAAATATCCCTTTGCCAATTCCACAAGAACAGCCTTAGCGAAAGGCTTCTTGAAGGGAAAGATGTAACTCTGTGAGATGAATTAAGAGAACACAGAGCAGTTCATCAGAAAGCTTCTTTCCAGTTTTTAACGGAAGATATTTCCTTTTTCACCATAGCCCACTATGGGCTTCCAAATATCCCTTTGCCAATTGCACAAGAACAGCCTTAGCGAAAGGATTCTTGAAGGGCAAGATGTAACTCTGTGAGATGAATTAAGAGACCACAGAGCAGTTTCTCAGAAAGCTTCTTTCCAGTTTTGAACGGAAGATATTTCCTTTTTCACCATAGCCATCTATGGGCTTCCAAATATCCCTTTGCCAATTCCACAAGAACATCCTTAGCGAAAGGCTTCTTGAAGGGAAATATGTAACTCTGTGAGATGAATTAACAGAACACAGAGCAGTTTCTCAGAAAGCTTCTTTCCAGTTTTGAACGGAAGATATTTTCTTTTTCACCATAGCCCTCTATGGTCTTCCAAATATCCCTTTGCCAATTCCACAAGAACAGCCTTAGCGAAAGGCTTCTTGAAGGGAAAGATGTAACTCTGTGAGATGAATTCACAGAACAAAGAGCAGTTTCTCAGAAAGCTTCTTTCAAGTTTTGAACGGAAGATATTTCCTTATTAACCATAACCCTCTATGGGCTTCCAAATATCCCTTTGCCAATTCCACAAGAACAGCCTTAGCGAAAGGCTTCTTGAAGGGAAAGATGTAACTCTGTGAGATGAATTAACAGAACACAGAGCAGTTTCTCAGAAAGCGTCTTTCCAGTTGTGAACGGAAGATATTTCCTTTTTCACCATAGCCCTCTAGGGGCTTCCAAATATCCCTTTGCAAAATCCACCAGAAAACCCTTAGCGAAAGGCTTCTTGAACGGAAAGATGTAACTCTGTGAGATGAATTAACAGAACACAGAGCAGTTTCTCAGAAAGCTTCTTTCCAGTTTTGAACGGAAGATATTTCCTTTTTCACCATAGCCCTCTATGGTCTTCCAAATATCCCTTTGCCAATTCCACAAGAACAGCCTTAGCGAAAGGCTTCTTGAAGGGAAAGATGTAACTCTGTGTGATGAATTAACAGAACACAGAGCAGTTTCTCAGAAAGCTTCTTTCCAGTTTTGATCGGAAGATATTTCCTTTTTCACCATAGCCCTCTATGGGCTTCCAAATATCCATTTGCCAATTTCACAACAACAGCCTTAGCGAAAGGCTTCTTGAAGGGAGAGATATAACTCTGTGAGATGAATTCACAAAACACAGAGCAGTTTCTCAGAAAGCTTCTTTCCAGTTTGAACGGAAGATATTTCCTTTTTCACCATTGCCCTCTATGGGCTTCCAAATATCCCTTTGCCAATTCCACAAGAACAGCCTTAGCGAAAGGCTTCTTGAAGGGAAAGATGTAACTCTGTGAGATGAATTCACAGAACACAGAACAGTTTCTGATAAAGCTTCTTTCCAGTTTTGAACGGAAGAGATTTCCCTTTTCACCATAGCCCTCTATGGGCTTCCAAATATCCCTTTGCCAATTCCACAAGAACAGCCTTAGCGAAAGGCTTCTTGAAGGGAACGATGTAACTCTGTGAGATGAATTAACAGAACACAGAGCAGTTTCGCAGAAAGCTTCTTTCCAGTTTTGAACAGTGGATATTTCGTTTTTCACCATAGCCCTCTATGGGCTTGCAAATATCCCTTTGCCAATTCCACCAGAACATCCTTAACGAAAGGCTTCTTGAACGGAAAGATGTAACTCTGTGAGAGGAATTAACAGAACACAGAGCAGTTTCTCAGAAAGCTTCTTTCCAGTTTTGAACGGAAGATATTTCCTTTTTCATCGTAGCCCTCTATGGGCTTCCAAATATCCCTTTGCCAATTCCACAAGAACAGCCTTAGCGAAAGGTTTCTTGAAGAGAAAGATGTAACTCTGTGAGATGAATTAACAGAACACAGAGCAGTTTCTCAGAAAACTTCCTTCCAGAGTTGAATGCAAGATATTTCCTTTTCCACCATAGCCCTCATTGGGCTTCCAAATATCCCTTTGCCAATTCCACAAGAACAGCCTTAGCGAAAGACTTCTTGACGGGAAAGATGTAACTCTGTGAGTTGAATTATCAGAAGACAGAGCAGTTTCTCAGAAAGCTTCTTTTCAGGTTTGAACGGAAGATATTTCCTTTTTCACCATAGCCCTTTATGGGCTTCCAAATATCCCTTTGCCAATTCCACAAGAACAGCCTTAGCGAAAGGCTTCTTGAAGGGAAAGATGTAACTCTGTGTGGTGAATTAAGAGAACACAGAGCCGTTTCTCAGAAAGCTTCTTTCCAGTTTTGAACGGAAGATATTTCCTTTTTCACCATAGCCCTCTATGGGCTTCCAAATATCCCTTTGCCAATTGCACAAGAACAGCCTTAGCGAAAGGATTCTTGAAGGGAAAGATGTAACTCTGTGAGATGAATTAAGAGACCACAGAGCAGTTTCTCAGAAAGCTTCTTTCCAGTTTTGAACGGAAGATATTTCCTTTTTCACCATAGCCCTCTATGGGCTTCCAAATATCCCTTTGCCAATTCCACAAGAACAGCCTTAGCGAAAGGCTTCTTGAAGGGAAATATGTAACTCTGTGAGATGAATTAACAGAACACAGAGCAGTTTCTCAGAAAGCTTCTTTCCAGTTTTGAACGGAAGATATTTTCTTTTTCACCATAGCCCTCTATGGTCTTCCAAATATCCCTTTGCCAATTCCACAAGAACAGCCTTAGCGAAAGGCTTCTTGAAGGGAAAGATGTAACTCTGTGAGATGAATTCACAGAACAAAGAGCAGTTTCTCAGAAAGCTTCTTTCAAGTTTTGAACGGAAGATATTTCCTTATTAACCATAACCCTCTATGGGCTTCCAAATATCCCTTTGCCAATTCCACAAGAACAACCTTAACGAAAGGCTTCTTGAAGGAAAAGATGTAACTCTGTGAGATGAATTAACAGAACACAGAGCAGTTTCTCAGAAAGCTTCTTTCCAGTTTTGAACGGAAGATATTTCCTTTTTCACCATAGCCCTCTAGGGGCTTCCAAATATCCCTTTGCAAAATCCACCAGAACAGCCTTAGCGAAAGGCTTCTTGAAGGGAACGATGTAATTCTGTGAGATGAATTAACAGAACACAGAGCAGTGTCTCAGAAAGCTTCTTTCCAGTTTTGAACAGAGGATATTTCGTTTTTCACCATAGCCCTCTATGGGCTTCCAAATATCCCTTTGCCAATTCCACCAGAACAGCCTTACCGAAACGCTTCTTGAACGGAAAGATGTAACTCTGTGAGAGGAATTAACAGAACACAGAGCAGTTTCTCAGAAAGCTTCTTTCCAGTTTTGAACGGAAGATATTTCCTTTTTCATCGTAGCCCTCTATGGGCTTCCAAATATCCCTTTGCCAATTCCACAAGAACAGCCTTAGCGAAAGGTTTCTTGAAGAGAAAGATGTAACTCTGTGAGATGAATTATCAGAACACAGAGCAGTTTCTCAGAAAACTTCCTTCCAGAGTTGAATGCAAGGTATTTCCTTTTTCACCATAGCCCTCATTGGGCTTCCAAATATCCCTTTGCCAATTCCACAAGAACAGCCTTAGCGAAAGGCTTCTTGACGGGAAAGATGTAACTCTGTGAGTTGAATTATCAGAAGACAGAGCAGTTTCTCAGAAAGCTTCTTTCCAGGTTTGAACGGAAGATATTTCCTTTTTCACCATAGCCCTTTATGGGCTTCCAAATATCCCTTTGCCAATTCCACAAGAACAGCCTTAGCGAAAGGCTTCTTGAAGGGAAAGATGTAACTCTGTGAGATGAATTAACAGAACACAGAGCAGTTTCTCAGAAACCTTCTTTCCAGTTTTGAACGGAAGATATTTCATTTTTCAGCATAGCGCTCTATGGGCTTCCAAATATCCCTTTGCCAGTTCCACCAGAACAGCCTTACCGAAAGGCTTCTTGAAGGGAAAGATGTAACTCTGTGAGATGAATTAACAGAACACAGAGCAGTTTCTCAGAAAGCTTCTTTCCAGTTTTGAACCGAAGATAATTCCGTTTTCACCGTAGTACTCTATGGGCTTCCAAATATCCCTTTGCCAATTCCAAAAGAACATTCATAGCGAAAGGCTTCTTGAAGGAAAAGATGTAACTCTGTGAGATGAATTAACAGAACACAGAGCAGTTTCTCAGAAAGCTTCTTTCCAGTTTTGAAGGGAAGATATTTCATTTTTCACCATAGCCCTCTATGGTCTTCCAAATATCCCTTTGCCAATTACACAAGAACAGCCTTAGCGAATGGCTTCTTTGAGGGAAAGATGTAACTTTGTGAGATGAATTAACAGAACACAGAGCCGTTTCTCAGAAAGCTTCTTTCCAGTTTTGAACGGAAGATGTTTCCTTTTTCATCATAGCCCTCATTGGGCTTCCAAATATCCCTTTGCCAATTCCACAAGAACAGTCCTAGCGAAAGACTTCTTGAAGGGAAAGATGTAACTCTGTGAGATGAATTAACAGAACACAGAGCAGTTTCTCAGAAAACTTCTTTCCAGATTTGAATGCAAGATACTTCCTTTTTCACCATAGCACTCATTGGGCTTCCAAATATCCCTTTGCCAATTCCACAAGAACAGCCTTAGCGAAAAGCTTCTTGAAGGGAAAGATGTAACTCTGTGAGATGAATTAACAGAACACAGAGCAGTTTCTCAGAAAGCTTCTTTCCAGTTTTGAACGGGAGACATTTCCTTTTTCACCATAGCCCTCTATGGGCTTCCAAATATCCCTTTGCCAATTCCACAAGAACAGCCTTAGCGAAAGGCTTCTTGAAGGGAAAGATGTAACTCTGTGAGATGAATTAAGAGAACACAGAACAGTTTCTCAGAAAGCTTCTTTCCAGTTTTGAACGGAAGATATTTGCTTTTTCACCATAGCCCTCTATGGGCTTCCAAATATCCCTTTGCCAATTCCACAAGAACAGCCTTAGCGAAAGGCTTCTTGAAGGGAAAGATGTAACTCTGTGAGATGAATTCACAGAACAAAGAGCAGTTTCTCAGAAAGCTTCTTTCCAGTTTTGAACGGAAGATATTTCCTTTTTCACCATAGCCCTCTATGGTCTTCCAAATATCCCTTTGCCAATTCCACAAGAACAGCCTTAGCGAAAGGCTTCTTGAAGGGAAAGATGTAACTCTGTGAGATGAATTCACAGAACACAGACCAGTTTCTCATAAAGCTTCTTTCCAGTTTGAACGGAAGATATTTCCTTTTTCACCATAGCCTTCTATGGGCTTCCAAATAACCCATTGCCAATTCCACAAGAACAGCCTTAGCGAAAGGCTTCTTGAAGGGAAAGATGTAACTCTGTGAGATGAATAAACAGAACACAGAGCAGTTTCTCAGAAAGCTTCTTTCCAGTTTTGAACGGAGGATATTTCCTTTTTCACCATAGCCCTCTATGGGCTTCCAAATATCCCTTTGCCAATTCCACCAGAACAGCCTTAGCGAAAGGCTTCTTGAACGGAAAGATGTAACTCTGTGAGATGAATTAACAGAACACAGAGCAGTTTCTCAGAAACCTTCTTTCCAGTTTTGAACGGAGGATATTATCTTTTTCACCATAGCCCTCTATGGGCTTCCAAATATCCCTTTGCCAATTCCACCAGAACAGCCTTAGCGAAAGGCTGCTTGAAGGGAAAGATGTAACTCTGTGAGATGAATTAACAGAACACAGAGCAGTTTCTCAGAAAGCTTCTTTCCAGTTTTGAACGGAAGATATTTCCTTTTTCACCATAGCCTTCTAAGGGCTTCCAAATATCCCTTTGCCAATTCCACAAGAACAGCCTTGTCGAAAGGCATCTTGAAGGGAAAGATGTAACTCTATGAGATGAATTAACAGAACACAGAGCAGTTTCTCAGAAAGCTTCATTCCAGTTTTGAACGGAAGATATTTCCTTTTTCACCATGGCCCTCTATGGGCTTCCAAATATCCCTTTGCGAACTCCACAAGAACAGCCTTAGCGAAAGGCTTCTTGAAAGGAAAGATGTAATTCTGTGAGATGAATTAACAGAACACAGAGCAGTTTCTCAGAAAGCTTCTTTCCAGTTTTGAATGGGAGATATTTCCTTTTTCACCATAGACCTCTATGGCCTTCAGAATATCCCTTTGCCAATTCCACAAGAACAGCCTTAGCGAAAGGCTTCTTGAAGGGAAAGATGTAACTCTGTGAGATGAATTCACAGAACACAGAACAGTTTCTGATAAAGCTTCTTTCCAGTTTTGAACGGAAGATATTTCCCTTTTCACCATAGCCCTCTATGGGCTTCCAAATATCCCTTTACCAATTCCACAAGAACAGCCTTAGCGAAAGGCTTCTTGAAGGGAACGATGTAACTCTGTGAGATGAATTAACAGAACACAGAGCAGTTTCTCAGAAAGCTTCTTTCCAATTTTGAACAGAGGATATTTCGTTTTTCACCATAGCCCTCTCTGGGCTTCCAAATATCCCTTTGCCAATTCCACCAGAACAGCCTTACCGAAAGGCTTCTTGAACGGAAAGATGTAACTCTGTGAGAGGAATTAACAGAACACAGAGCAGTTTCTCAGAAAGCTTCTTTCCAGTTTTGAACGGAAGATATTTCCTTTTTCATCATAGCCCTCTATGGGCTTCCAAATATCCCTTTGCCAATTCCACAAGAACAGCCTTAGAGAAAGGCTTCTTGAAGGGAAAGATGTAACTCTGTGAGATGAATTAACAGAACACAGAGCAGTTTCTCAGAAAACTTCTTTCCAGATTTGAATGCAAGATATTTCCTTTTTCACCATAGCTCTCATTGGGCTTCCAAATATCCCTTTGCCAATTCCACAAGAACAGCCTTAGCGAAAGGCTTCTTGACGGGAAAGAGGTAACTCTGTGAGTTGAATTATCAGAAGACAGAGCAGTTTCTCAGAAAGCTTCTTTCCAGGTTTGAACGGAAGTTATTTCCTTTTTCACCAAAGCCCTCTATGGTCTTCCAAATATCCCTTTGCCAATTCCACAAGAACAGCCTTAGCGAAAGGCTTCTTGAAGGGAAAGATGTAACTCTGTGAGATGAATTAACAGAACACAGAGCAGTTTCTCAGAAAGCTTCTTTCCAGTTTTGAACGGAAGATATTTCCTTTTTCACCATAGCACTCTATGGGCTTCCAAATATCCCTTTGCGAACTCCACAAGAACAGCCTTAGCGAAAGGCTTCTTGAAAGGAAAGATGTAATTCTGTGAGATGAATTAACAGAACACAGAGCAGTTTCTCAGAAAGCTTCTTTCCAGTTTTGAATGGGAGATATTTCCTTTTTCACCATAGCCCTCTATGGCCTTCAGAATATCCCTTTGCCAATTCCACAAGAACAGCCTTAGCGAAAGGCTTCTTGAAGGGAAAGATGTAACTCTGTGAGATGAATTAACAGAACACAGAGCAGTTTCTCAGAAAACTTCTTTACAGATCTGAATGCAAGATATTTCGTTTTTCACCATAGCCCTCTTTGGGCTTCCAAATATCCCTTTGCCAATTCCACAAGAACAGCCTTAACGAAAGGCTTCTTGAAGGGAAAGATGTAACTCTGCGAGATGAATTAAGAGAACACAGAGCAGTTTCTCAGAAAGCTTCTTTCCAGTTTTGAACGAGAGATATTTCCTTTTTCACCATAGCCCTCTATGGGCTTCCAAATATCCCTTTGCCAATTCCACAACAACAGCCTTAACGAAAGGCTTCTTGAAGGGAAAGATGTAACTCTGTGAGATGAATTAACAAAACACAGAGCAGTTTCTCAGAAAGCTTCTCTCCAGTTTTGAAAGGAAGATATTTCCTTTTTCACCATAGCCCTGTATGGGCTTCCAAATATCCCTTTTCCAATTCCACAGGAACAGCTTTAGCGAAAGGCTTCTTGAATGGAAAGATGTAACTCTGTGAGATGAATTAAGAGAACACAGAGCCGTTTCTCAGAAAGCTTCTTTCCAGTTTTGACCGGAAGATATATCCTTTTTCACCATAGCCCTCTAAGGGCTTCCAAATATCCCTTTGCCAATTCCACAAGAACAGCCTTAGCGAAAGGCTTCTTGAACGGTAAGATGTAACTCTGTGAGATGAATTAAGAGACCACAGAGCAGTTTCTCAGAAAGCGTCTTTCCAGTTTTGAACCGAAGATATTTCCTTTTTCACCATAGCCCTCTATGGGCTTCCAAATATCCCTTTGCCAATTCCACAAGAACAGCCTTAGCGAAAGGCTTCTTGAAGGGAAATATGTAACTCTGTGAGATGAATTAACAGAACACAGAGCAGTTTCTCAGAAAGCTTCTTTCCAGTTTTGAACGGAAGATATTTTCTTTTTCACCATAGCCCTCTATGGTCTTCCAAATATCCCTTTGCCAATTCCACAAGAACAGCCTTAGCGAAAGGCTTCTTGAAGGGAAAGATGTAACTCTGTGAGATGAATTCACAGAACAAAGAGCAGTTTCTCAGGAAGCTTCTTTCAAGTTTTGAACGGAAGATATTTCCTTATTAACCATAACCCTCTATGGGCTTCCAAATATCCCTTTGCCAATTCCACAAGAACAGCCTTAACGAAAGGCTTCTTGAAGGGAAAGATGTAACTCTGTGAGATGAATTAACAGAACACAGAGCAGTTTCTCAGAAAGCTTCTTTCCAGTTTTGAACGGAAGATATTTCCTTTTTCACCATAGCCCTCTAGGGGCTTCCAAATATCCCTTTGCAAAATCCACCAGAAAAGCCTTAGCGAAAGGCTTCTTGAACGGAAAGATGTAACTCTGTGAGATGAATTCACAAAACACAGAGCAGTTTCTCCGAAAGCTTCTGTCCAGTTTGAACGGAAGATATTTCCTTTTTCACCATTGCCCTCTATGGGCTTCCAAATATCCCTTTGCCAATTCCACAAGAACAGCCTTAGCGAAAGGCTTCTTGAAGGGAAAGATGTAACTCTGTGAGATGAATTCACAGAACACAGAACAGTTTCTGATAAAGCTTCTTTCCAGTTTTGAACGGAAGATATTTCCCTTTTCACCATAGCCCTCTATGGGCTTCCAAATATCCCTTTGCCAATTCCACAAGAACAGCCTTAGCGAAAGGCTTCTTGAAGGGAACGATGTAACTCTGTGAGATGAATTAACAGAACACAGAGCAGTTTCTCAGAAAGCTTCTTTCCAGTTTTGAACAGAGGATATTTCGTTTTTCACCATAGCCCTCTATGGGCTTCCAAATATCCCTTTGCCAATTCCACCAGAACAGCCTTAACGAAAGGCTTCTTGAACGGAAAGATGTAACTCTGTGAGAGGAATTAACAGAACACAGAGCAGTTTCTCAGAAAGCTTCTTTCCAGTTTTGAACGGAAGATATTTCCTTTTTCATCGTAGCCCTCTATGGGCTTCCAAATATCCCTTTGCCAATTCCACAAGAACAGCCTTAGCGAAAGGTTTCTTGAAGAGAAAGATGTAACTCTGTGAGATGAATTAACAGAACACAGAGCAGTTTCTCAGAAAACTTCCTTCCAGAGTTGAATGCAAGATATTTCCTTTTTCACCCTAGCCCTCATTGGGCTTCCAAATATCCCTTTGCCAATTCCACAAGAACAGCCTTAGCGAAAGACTTCTTGACGGGAAAGATGTAACTCTGTGAGTTGAATTATCAGAAGACAGAGCAGTTTCTCAGAAAGCTTCTTTTCAGGTTTGAACGGAAGATATTTCCTTTTTCACCATAGCCCTTTATGGGCTTCCAAATATCCCTTTGCCAATTCCACAAGAACAGCCTTAGCGAAAGGCTTCTTGAAGGGAAAGATGTAACTCTGTGTGGTGAATTAAGAGAACACAGAGCCGTTTCTCAGAAAGCTTCTTTCCAGTTTTGAACGGAAGATATTTCCTTTTTCACCATAGCCCTCTATGGGCTTCCAAATATCCCTTTGCCAATTGCACAAGAACAGCCTTAGCGAAAGGATTCTTGAAGGGAAAGATGTAACTCTGTGAGATGAATTAAGAGACCACAGAGCAGTTTCTCAGAAAGCTTCTTTCCAGTTTTGAACGGAAGATATTTCCTTTTTCACCATAGCCCTCTATGGGCTTCCAAATATCCCTTTGCCAATTCCACAAGAACAGCCTTAGCGAAAGGCTTCTTGAAGGGAAATATGTAACTCTGTGAGATGAATTAACAGAACACAGAGCAGTTTCTCAGAAAGCTTCTTTCCAGTTTTGAACGGAAGATATTTTCTTTTTCACCATAGCCCTCTATGGTCTTCCAAATATCCCTTTGCCAATTCCACAAGAACAGCCTTAGCGAAAGGCTTCTTCAAGGGAAAGATGTAACTCTGTGAGATGAATTCACAGAACAAAGAGCAGTTTCTCAGAAAGCTTCTTTCAAGTTTTGAACGGAAGATATTTCCTTATTAACCATAACCCTCTATGGGCTTCCAAATATCCCTTTGCCAATTCCACAAGAACAACCTTAACGAAATGCTTCTTGAAGGAAAAGATGTAACTCTGTGAGATGAATTAACACAACACAGAGCAGTTTCTCAGAAAGCTTCTTTCCAGTTTTGAACGGAAGATATTTCCTTTTTCACCATAGCCCTCTAGGGGCTTCCAAATATCCCTTTGCAAAATCCACCAGAACAGCCTTAGCGAAAGGCTTCTTGAAGGGAAAGATGTAACTCTGTGAGATGAATTAACAGAACACAGAGCAGTTTCTCAGAAACCCTCTTTCCAGTTTTGAACGGAAGATATTTCATTTTTCAGCATAGCGCTCTATGGGCTTCCAAATATCCCTTTGCCAGTTCCACCAGAACAGCCTTAGCGAAAGGCTTCTTGAAGGGAAAGATGTAACTCTGTGAGATGAATTAACAGAACACAGAGCAGTTTCTCAGAAAGCTTCTTTCCAGTTTTGAACCGAAGATAATTCCGTTTTCACCGTAGTACTCTATGGGCTTCCAAATATCCCTTTGCCAATTCCAAAAGAACATCCATAGCGAAAGGCTTCTTGAAGGAAAAGATGTAACTCTGTGAGATGAATTAACAGAACACAGAGCAGTTTCTCAGAAAGCTTCTTTCCAGTTTTGAACGGAAGATATTTCATTTTTCACCATAGCCCTCTATGGTCTTCCAAATATCCCTTTGCCAATTCCACAAGAACAGCCTTAGCGAATGGCTTCTTTGAGGGAAAGATGTAACTCTGTGAGATGAATTAACAGAACACAGAGCCGTTTCTCAGAAAGCTTCTTTCCAGTTTTGAACGGAAGATGTTTCCTTTTTCATCATAGCCCTCATTGGGCTTCCAAATATCCCTTTGCCAATTCCACAAGAACAGTCCTAGCGAAAGACTTCTTGAAGGGAAAGATGTAACTCTGTGAGATGAATTAACAGAACACAGAGCAGTTTCTCAGAAAACTTCTTTCCAGATTTGAATGCAAGATACTTCCTTTTTCACCATAGCACTCATTGGGCTTCCAAATATCCCTTTGCCAATTCCACAAGAACAGCCTTAGCGAAAAGCTTCTTGAAGGGAAAGATGTAACTCTGTGAGATGAATTAACAGAACACAGAGCAGTTTCTCAGAAAGCTTCTTTCCAGTTTTGAACGGGAGACATTTCCTTTTTCACCATAGCCCTCTATGGGCTTCCAAATATCCCTTTGCCAATTCCACAAGAACAGCCTTAGCGAAAGGCTTCTTGAAGGGAAAGATGTAACTCTGTGAGATGAATTAAGAGAACACAGAGCAGTTTCTCAGAAAGCTTCTTTCCAGTTTTGAACGGAAGATATTTGCTTTTTCACCATAGCCCTCTATGGGCTTCCAAATATCCCTTTGCCAGTTCCACCAGAACAGCCTTAGCGAAAGGCTTCTTGAAGGGAAAGATGTAACTCTGTGAGATGAATTCACAGAACAAAGAGCAGTTTCTCAGAAAGCTTCTTTCCAGTTTTGAACGGAAGATATTTCCTTTTTCACCATAGCCCTCTATGGTCTTCCAAATATCCCTTTGCCAATTCCACAAGAACAGCCTTAGCGAAAGGCTTCTTGAAGGGAAAGATGTAACTCTGTGAGATGAATTCACAGAACACAGACCAGTTTCTCATAAAGCTTCTTTCCAGTTTGAACGGAAGATATTTCCTTTTTCACCATAGCCCTCTATGGGCTTCCAAATAATCCATTGCCAATTCCACAAGAACAGCCTTAGCGAAAGGCTTCTTGAAGGGAAAGATGTAACTCTGTGAGATGAATAAACAGAACGCAGAGCAGTTTCTCAGAAAGCTTCTTTCCAGTTTTGAACGGAGGATATTTCCTTTTTCACCATAGCCCTCTATGGGCTTCCAAATATCCCTTTGCCAATTCCACCAGAACAGCCTTAGCGAAAGGCTTCTTGAACGGAAAGATGTAACTCTGTGAGATGAATTAACAGAACACAGAGCAGTTTCTCAGAAAGCTTCTTTCCAGTTTTGAACGGAGGATATTATCTTTTTCACCATAGCCCTCTATGGGCTTCCAAATATCCCTTTGCCAATTCCACCAGAACAGCCTTAGCGAAAGGCTGCTTGAAGGGAAAGATGTAACTCTGTGAGATGAATTAACAGAACACAGAGCAGTTTCTCAGAAAGCTTCTTTCCAGTTTTGAACGGAAGATATTTCCTTTTTCACCATAGCCTTCTAAGGGCTTCCAAATATCCCTTTGCCAATTCCACAAGAACAGCCTTGTCGAAAGGCATCTTGAAGGGAAAGATGTAACTCTATGAGATGAATTAACAGAACACAGAGCAGTTTCTCAGAAAGCTTCTTTCCAGTTTTGAACGGAAGATATTTCCTTTTTCACCATGGCCCTCTATGGGCTTCCAAATATCCCTTTGCGAACTCCACAAGAACAGCCTTAGCGAAAGGCTTCTTGAAAGGAAAGATGTAATTCTGTGAGATGAATTAACAGAACACAGAGCAGTTTCTCAGAAAGCTTCTTTCCAGTTTTGAATGGGAGATATTTCCTTTTTCACCATAGACCTCTATGGCCTTCAGAATATCCCTTTGCCAATTCCACAAGAACAGCCTTAGCGAAAGGCTTCTTGAAGGGAAAGATGTAACTCTGTGAGATGAATTCAGAGAACACAGAACAGTTTCTGATAAAGCTTCTTTCCAGTTTTGAACGGAAGATATTTCCCTTTTCACCATAGCCCTCTATGGGCTTCCAAATATCCCTTTGCCAATTCCACAAGAACAGCCTTAGCGAAAGGCTTCTTGAAGGGAACGATGTAACTCTGTGAGATGAATTAACAGAACACAGAGCAGTTTCTCAGAAAGCTTCTTTCCAATTTTGAACAGAGGATATTTCGTTTTTCACCATAGCCCTCTATGGGCTTCCAAATATCCCTTTGCCAATTCCACCAGAACAGCCTTACCGAAAGGCTTCTTGAACGGAAAGATGTAACTCTGTGAGAGGAATTAACAGAACACAGAGCAGTTTCTCAGAAAGCTTCTTTCCAGTTTTGAACGGAAGATATTTCCTTTTTCATCATAGCCCTCTATGGGCTTCCAAATATCCCTTTGCCAATTCCACAAGAACAGCCTTAGAGAAAGGCTTCTTGAAGGGAAAGATGTAACTCTGTGAGATGAATTAACAGAACACAGAGCAGTTTCTCAGAAAACTTCTTTCCAGATTTGAATGCAAGATATTTCCTTTTTCACCATAGCTCTCATTGGGCTTCCAAATATCCCTTTGCCAATTCCACAAGAACAGCCTTAGCGAAAGGCTTCTTGACGGGAAAGAGGTAACTCTGTGAGTTGAATTATCAGAAGACAGAGCAGTTTCTCAGAAAGCTTCTTTCCAGGTTTGAACGGAAGTTATTTCCTTTTTCACCAAAGCCCTCTATGGTCTTCCAAATATCCCTTTGCCAATTCCACAAGAACAGCCTTAGCGAAAGGCTTCTTGAAGGGAAAGATGTAACTCTGTGAGATGAATTAACAGAACACAGAGCAGTTTCTCAGAAAGCTTCTTTCCAGTTTTGAACGGAAGATATTTCCTTTTTCACCATAGCACTCTATGGGCTTCCAAATATCCCTTTGCGAACTCCACAAGAACAGCCTTAGCGAAAGGCTTCTTGAAAGGAAAGATGTAATTCTGTGAGATGAATTAACAGAACACAGAGCAGTTTCTCAGAAAGCTTCTTTCCAGTTTTGAATGGGAGATATTTCGTTTTTCACCATAGCCCTCTATGGCCTTCAGAATATCCCTTTGCCAATTCCACAAGAACAGCCTTAGCGAAAGGCTTCTTGAAGGGAAAGATGTAACTCTGTGAGATGAATTAACAGAACACAGAGCAGTTTCTCAGAAAACTTCTTTACAGATCTGAATGCAAGATATTTCGTTTTTCACCATAGCCCTCTTTGGGCTTCCAAATATCCCTTTGCCAATTCCACAAGAACAGCCTTAACGAAAGGCTTCTTGAAGGGAAAGATGTAACTCTGTGAGATGAATTAACAAAACACAGAGCAGTTTCTCAGAAAGCTTCTCTCCAGTTTTGAAAGGAAGATATTTCCTTTTTCACCATAGCCCTGTATGGGCTTCCAAATATCCCTTTTCCAATTCCACAGGAACAGCTTTAGCGAAAGGCTTCTTGAATGGAAAGATGTAACTCTGTGAGATGAATTAAGAGAACACAGAGCCGTTTCTCAGAAAGCTTCTTTCCAGTTTTGACCGGAAGATATATCCTTTTTCACCATAGCCCTCTAAGGGCTTCCAAATATCCCTTTGCCAATTCCACAAGAACAGCCTTAGCGAAAGGCTTCTTGAACGGAAAGATGTAACTCTGTGAGATGAATTAAGAGACCACAGAGCAGTTTCTCAGAAAGCGTCTTTCCAGTTTTGAACCGAAGATATTTCCTTTTTCACCATAGCCCTCTATGGGCTTCCAAATATCCCTTTGCCAATTCCACAAGAACAGCCTTAGCGAAAGGCTTCTTGAAGGGAAATATGTAACTCTGTGAGATGAATTAACAGAACACAGAGCAGTTTCTCAGAAAGCTTCTTTCCAGTTTTGAACGGAAGATATTTTCTTTTTCACCATAGCCCTCTATGGTCTTCCAAATATCCCTTTGCCAATTCCACAAGAACAGCCTTAGCGAAAGGCTTCTTGAAGGGAAAGATGTAACTCTGTGAGATGAATTCACAGAACAAAGAGCAGTTTCTCAGAAAGCTTCTTTCAAGTTTTGAACGGAAGATATTTCCTTATTAACCATAACCCTCTATGGGCTTCCAAATATCCCTTTGCCAATTCCACAAGAACAGCCTTAACGAAAGGCTTCTTGAAGGGAAAGATGTAACTCTGTGAGATGAATTAACAGAACACAGAGCAGTTTCTCAGAAAGCTTCTTTCCAGTTTTGAACGGAAGATATTTCCTTTTTCACCATAGCCCTCTAGGGGCTTCCAAATATCCCTTTGCAAAATCCACCAGAAAAGCCTTAGCGAAAGGCTTCTTGAACGGAAAGATGTAACTCTGTGAGATGAATTAACAGAACACAGAGCAGTTTCTCAGAAAGCTTCTTTCCAGTTTTGAACGGAAGATATTTCCTTTTTCACCATAGCCCTCTATGGTCTTCCAAATATCCCTTTGCCAATTCCACAAGAACAGCCTTAGCGAAAGGCTTCTTGAAGGGAAAGATGTAACTC
Source organism: Chlorocebus sabaeus (assembly GCF_047675955.1). Taxonomy (NCBI): domain Eukaryota; kingdom Metazoa; phylum Chordata; class Mammalia; order Primates; family Cercopithecidae; genus Chlorocebus; species Chlorocebus sabaeus. The sequence continues at coordinate 460,379 of NW_027327024.1, read as the reverse complement.
TGTGAGATGAATTAACAGAACACAGAGCAGTTTCTCAGAAAGCTTCTTTCCAGTTTTGATAGGAAGATATTTCCTTTTTCACCATAGCCCTCTATGGGCTTCCAAATATCCATTTGCCAATTTCACAACAACAGCCTTAGAGAAAGGCTTCTTGAAGGGAGAGATGTAACTCTGTGAGATGAATTCACAAAACACAGAGCAGTTTCTCAGAAAGCTTCTTTCCAGTTTGAACGGAAGATATTTCCTTTTTCACCATTGCCCTCTATGGGCTTCCAAATATCCCTTTGCCAATTCCACAAGAACAGCCTTAGCGAAAGGCTTCTTGAAGGGAAAGATGTAACTCTGTGAGATGAATTCACAGAACACAGAACAGTTTCTGATAAAGCTTCTTTCCCGTTTTGAACGGAAGATATTTCCCTTTTCACCATAGCCCTCTATGGGCTTCCAAATATCCCTTTGCCAATTCCACAAGAACAGCCTTAGCGAAAGGCTTCTTGAAGGGAACGATGTAACTCTGTGAGATGAATTAACAGAACACAGAGCAGTTTCTCAGAAAGCTTCTTTCCAGTTTTGAACAGAGGATATTTCGTTTTTCACCATAGCCCTCTATGGGCTTCCAAATATCCCTTTGCCAATTCCACCAGAACAGCCTTAACGAAAGGCTTCTTGAACGGAAAGATGTAACTCTGTGAGAGGAATTAACAGAACACAGAGCAGTTTCTCAGAAAGCTTCTTTCCAGTTTTGAACGGAAGATATTTCCTTTTTCATCGTAGCCCTCTATGGGCTTCCAAATATCCCTTTGCCAATTCCACAAGAACAGCCTTAGCGAAAGGTTTCTTGAAGAGAAAGATGTAACTCTGTGAGATGAATTAACAGAACACAGAGCAGTTTCTCAGAAAACTTCCTTCCAGAGTTGAATGCAAGATATTTCCTTTTTCACCCTAGCCCTCATTGGGCTTCCAAATATCCCTTTGCCAATTCCACAAGAACAGCCTTAGCGAAAGACTTCTTGACGGGAAAGATGTAACTCTGTGAGTTGAATTATCAGAAGACAGAGCAGTTTCTCAGAAAGCTTCTTTTCAGGTTTGAACGGAAGATATTTCCTTTTTCACCATAGCCCTTTATGGGCTTCCAAATATCCCTTTGCCAATTCCACAAGAACAGCCTTAGCGAAAGGCTTCTTGAAGGGAAAGATGTAACTCTGTGTGGTGAATTAAGAGAACACAGAGCCGTTTCTCAGAAAGCTTCCTTCCAGTTTTGAACGGAAGATATTTCCTTTTTCACCATAGCCCTCTATGGGCTTCCAAATATCCCTTTGCCAATTGCACAAGAACAGCCTTAGCGAAAGGATTCTTGAAGGGAAAGATGTAACTCTGTGAGATGAATTAAGAGACCACAGAGCAGTTTCTCAGAAAGCTTCTTTCCAGTTTTGAACGGAAGATATTTCCTTTTTCACCATAGCCCTCTATGGGCTTCCAAATATCCCTTTGCCAATTCCACAAGAACAGCCTTAGCGAAAGGCTTCTTGAAGGGAAATATGTAACTCTGTGAGATGAATTAACAGAACACAGAGCAGTTTCTCAGAAAGCTTCTTTCCAGTTTTGAACGGAAGATATTTTCTTTTTCACCATAGCCCTCTATGGTCTTCCAAATATCCCTTTGCCAATTCCACAAGAACAGCCTTAGCGAAAGGCTTCTTCAAGGGAAAGATGTAACTCTGTGAGATGAATTCACAGAACAAAGAGCAGTTTCTCAGAAAGCTTCTTTCAAGTTTTGAACGGAAGATATTTCCTTATTAACCATAACCCTCTATGGGCTTCCAAATATCCCTTTGCCAATTCCACAAGAACAACCTTAACGAAAGGCTTCTTGAAGGAAAAGATGTAACTCTGTGAGATGAATTAACAGAACACAGAGCAGTTTCTCAGAAAGCTTCTTTCCAGTTTTGAACGGAAGATATTTCCTTTTTCACCATAGCCCTCTAGGGGCTTCCAAATATCCCTTTGCAAAATCCACCAGAACAACCTTAGCGAAAGGCTTCTTGAAGGGAACGATGTAACTCTGTGAGATGAATTAACAGAACACAGAGCAGTGTCTCAGAAAGCTTCTTTCCAGTTTTGAACAGAGGATATTTCGTTTTTCACCATAGCCCTCTATGGGCTTCCAAATATCCCTTTGCCAATTCCACCAGAACAGCCTTACCGAAACGCTTCTTGAACGGAAAGATGTAACTCTGTGAGAGGAATTACCAGAACACAGAGCAGTTTCTCAGAAAGCTTCTTTCCAGTTTTGAACGGAAGATATTTCCTTTTTCATCGTAGCCCTCTATGGGCTTCCAAATATCCCTTTGCCAATTCCACAAGAACAGCCTTAGCGAAAGGTTTCTTGAAGAGAAAGATGTAACTCTGTGAGATGAATTAACAGAACACAGAGCAGTTTCTCAGAAAACTTCCTTCCAGAGTTGAATGCAAGATATTTCCTTTTTCACCATAGCCCTCATTGGGCTTCCAAATATCCCTTTGCCAATTCCACAAGAACAGCCTTAGCAAAAGGCTTCTTGACGGGAAAGATGTAACTCTGTGAGTTGAATTATCAGAAGACAGAGCAGTTTCTCAGAAAGCTTCTTTCCAGGTTTGAACGGAAGATATTTCCTTTTTCACCATAGCCCTTTATGGGCTTCCAAATATCCATTTGCCAATTCCACAAGAACAGCCTTAGCGAAAGGCTTCTTGAAGGGAAAGATGTAACTCTGTGTGGTGAATTAAGAGAACACAGAGCCGTATCTCAGAAAGCTTCTTTCCAGTTTTGAACGGAAGATATTTCCTTTTTCACCATAGCCCTCTATGGGCTTCCAAATATCCCTTTGCCAATTCCACCAGAACAGCCTTAGCGAAAGGCTTCTTGAACGGAAAGATGTAACTCTGTGAGATGAATTAACAGAACACAGAGCAGTTTCTCAGAAAGCTTCTTTCCAGTTTTGAACGGAGGATATTATCTTTTTCACCATAGCCCTCTATGGGCTTCCAAATATCCCTTTGCCAATTCCACCAGAACAGCCTTAGCGAAAGGCTGCTTGAAGGGAAAGATGTAACTCTGTGAGATGAATTAACAGAACACAGAGCAGTTTCTCAGAAAGCTTCTTTCCAGTTTTGAACGGAAGATATTTCCTTTTTCACCATAGCCTTCTAAGGGCTTCCAAATATCCCTTTGCCAATTCCACAAGAACAGCCTTGTCGAAAGGCATCTTGAAGGGAAAGATGTAACTCTATGAGATGAATTAACAGAACACAGAGCAGTTTCTCAGAAAGCTTCTTTCCAGTTTTGAATGGGAGATATTTCCTTTTTCACCATAGACCTCTATGGCCTTCAGAATATCCCTTTGCCAATTCCACAAGAACAGCCTTAGCGAAAGGCTTCTTGAAGGGAAAGATGTAACTCTGTGAGATGAATTCAGAGAACACAGAACAGTTTCTGATAAAGCTTCTTTCCAGTTTTGAACGGAAGATATTTCCCTTTTCACCATAGCCCTCTATGGGCTTCCAAATATCCCTTTGCCAATTCCACAAGAACAGCCTTAGCGAAAGGCTTCTTGAAGGGAACGATGTAACTCTGTGAGATGAATTAACAGAACACAGAGCAGTTTCTCAGAAAGCTTCTTTCCAATTTTGAACAGAGGATATTTCGTTTTTCACCATAGCCCTCTATGGGCTTCCAAATATCCCTTTGCCAATTCCACCAGAACAGCCTTACCGAAAGGCTTCTTGAACGGAAAGATGTAACTCTGTGAGAGGAATTAACAGAACACAGAGCAGTTTCTCAGAAAGCTTCTTTCCAGTTTTGAACGGAAGATATTTCCTTTTTCATCATAGCCCTCTATGGGCTTCCAAATATCCCTTTGCCAATTCCACAAGAACAGCCTTAGAGAAAGGCTTCTTGAAGGGAAAGATGTAACTCTGTGAGATGAATTAACAGAACACAGAGCAGTTTCTCAGAAAACTTCTTTCCAGATTTGAATGCAAGATATTTCCTTTTTCACCATAGCTCTCATTGGGCTTCCAAATATCCCTTTGCCAATTCCACAAGAACAGCCTTAGCGAAAGGCTTCTTGACGGGAAAGAGGTAACTCTGTGAGTTGAATTATCAGAAGACAGAGCAGTTTCTCAGAAAGCTTCTTTCCAGGTTTGAACGGAAGTTATTTCCTTTTTCACCAAAGCCCTCTATGGTCTTCCAAATATCCCTTTGCCAATTCCACAAGAACAGCCTTAGCGAAAGGCTTCTTGAAGGGAAAGATGTAACTCTGTGAGATGAATTAACAGAACACAGAGCAGTTTCTCAGAAAGCTTCTTTCCAGTTTTGAACGGAAGATATTTCCTTTTTCACCATAGCACTCTATGGGCTTCCAAATATCCCTTTGCGAACTCCACAAGAACAGCCTTAGCGAAAGGCTTCTTGAAAGGAAAGATGTAATTCTGTGAGATGAATTAACAGAACACAGAGCAGTTTCTCAGAAAGCTTCTTTCCAGTTTTGAATGGGAGATATTTCCTTTTTCACCATAGCCCTCTATGGCCTTCAGAATATCCCTTTGCCAATTCCACAAGAACAGCCTTAGCGAAAGGCTTCTTGAAGGGAAAGATGTAACTCTGTGAGATGAATTAACAGAACGCAGAGCAGTTTCTCAGAAAACTTCTTTACAGATCTGAATGCAAGATATTTCGTTTTTCACCATAGCCCTCTTTGGGCTTCCAAATATCCCTTTGCCAATTCCACAAGAACAGCCTTAACGAAAGGCTTCTTGAAGGGAAAGATGTAACTCTGTGAGATGAATTAACAAAACACAGAGCAGTTTCTCAGAAAGCTTTTCTCCAGTTTTGAAAGGAAGATATTTCCTTTTTCACCATAGCCCTGTATGGGCTTCCAAATATCCCTTTTCCAATTCCACAGGAACAGCTTTAGCGAAAGGCTTCTTGAATGGAAAGATGTAACTCTGTGAGATGAATTAAGAGAACACAGAGCCGTTTCTCAGAAAGCTTCTTTCCAGTTTTGACCGGAAGATATATCCTTTTTCACCATAGCCCTCTAAGGGCTTCCAAATATCCCTTTGCCAATTCCACAAGAACAGCCTTAGCGAAAGGCTTCTTGAACGGAAAGATGTAACTCTGTGAGATGAATTAAGAGACCACAGAGCAGTTTCTCAGAAAGCGTCTTTCCAGTTTTGAACCGAAGATATTTCCTTTTTCACCATAGCCCTCTATGGGCTTCCAAATATCCCTTTGCCAATTCCACAAGAACAGCCTTAGCGAAAGGCTTCTTGAAGGGAAATATGTAACTCTGTGAGATGAATTAACAGAACACAGAGCAGTTTCTCAGAAAGCTTCTTTCCAGTTTTGAACGGAAGATATTTTCTTTTTCACCATAGCCCTCTATGGTCTTCCAAATATCCCTTTGCCAATTCCACAAGAACAGCCTTAGCGAAAGGCTTCTTGAAGGGAAAGATGTAACTCTGTGAGATGAATTCACAGAACAAAGAGCAGTTTCTCAGAAAGCTTCTTTCAAGTTTTGAACGGAAGATATTTCCTTATTAACCATAACCCTCTATGGGCTTCCAAATATCCCTTTGCCAATTCCACAAGAACAGCCTTAACGAAAGGCTTCTTGAAGGGAAAGATGTAACTCTGTGAGATGAATTAACAGAACACAGAGCAGTTTCTCAGAAAGCTTCTTTCCAGTTTTGAACGGAAGATATTTCCTTTTTCACCATAGCCCTCTAGGGGCTTCCAAATATCCCTTTGCAAAATCCACCAGAAAAGCCTTAGCGAAAGGCTTCTTGAACGGAAAGATGTAACTCTGTGAGATGAATTAACAGAACACAGAGCAGTTTCTCAGAAAGCTTCTTTCCAGTTTTGAACGGAAGATATTTCCTTTTTCACCATAGCCCTCTATGGTCTTCCAAATATCCCTTTGCCAATTCCACAAGAACAGCCTTAGCGAAAGGCTTCTTGAAGGGAAAGATGTAACTCTGTGAGATGAATTAACAGAACACAGAGCAGTTTCTCAGAAAGCTTCTTTCCAGTTTTGATCGGAAGATATTTCCTTTTTCACCATAGCCCTCTATGGGCTTCCAAATATCCATTTGCCAATTTCACAACAACAGCCTTAGAGAAAGGCTTCTTGAAGGGAGAGATGTAACTCTGTGAGATGAATTCACAAAACACAGAGCAGTTTCTCAGAAAGCTTCTTTCCAGTTTGAACGGAAGATATTTCCTTTTTCACCATTGCCCTCTATGGGCTTCCAAATATCCCTTTGCCAATTCCACAAGAACAGCCTTAGCGAAAGGCTTCTTGAAGGGAAAGATGTAACTCTGTGAGATGAATTCACAGAACACAGAACAGTTTCTGATAAAGCTTCTTTCCAGTTTTGAACGGAAGATATTTCCCTTTTCACCATAGCCCTCTATGGGCTTCCAAATATCCCTTTGCCAATTCCACAAGAACAGCCTTAGCGAAAGGCTTCTTGAAGGGAACGATGTAACTCTGTGAGATGAATTAACAGAACACAGAGCAGTTTCTCAGAAAGCTTCTTTCCAGTTTTGAACAGAGGATATTTCGTTTTTCACCATAGCCCTCTATGGGCTTCCAAATATCCCTTTGCCAATTCCACCAGAACAGCCTTAACGAAAGGCTTCTTGAACGGAAAGATGTAACTCTGTGAGAGGAATTAACAGAACACAGAGCAGTTTCTCAGAAAGCTTCTTTCCAGTTTTGAACGGAAGATATTTCCTTTTTCATCGTAGCCCTCTATGGGCTTCCAAATATCCCTTTGCCAATTCCACAAGAACAGCCTTAGCGAAAGGTTTCTTGAAGAGAAAGATGTAACTCTGTGAGATGAATTAACAGAACACAGAGCAGTTTCTCAGAAAACTTCCTTCCAGAGTTGAATGCAAGATATTTCCTTTTTCACCCTAGCCCTCATTGGGCTTCCAAATATCCCTTTGCCAATTCCACAAGAACAGCCTTAGCGAAAGACTTCTTGACGGGAAAGATGTAACTCTGTGAGTTGAATTATCAGAAGACAGAGCAGTTTCTCAGAAAGCTTCTTTTCAGGTTTGAACGGAAGATATTTCCTTTTTCACCATAGCCCTTTATGGGCTTCCAAATATCCCTTTGCCAATTCCACAAGAACAGCCTTAGCGAAAGGCTTCTTGAAGGGAAAGATGTAACTCTGTGTGGTGAATTAAGAGAACACAGAGCCGTTTCTCAGAAAGCTTCTTTCCAGTTTTGAACGGAAGATATTTCCTTTTTCACCATAGCCCTCTATGGGCTTCCAAATATCCCTTTGCCAATTGCACAAGAACAGCCTTAGCGAAAGGATTCTTGAAGGGAAAGATGTAACTCTGTGAGATGAATTAAGAGACCACAGAGCAGTTTCTCAGAAAGCTTCTTTCCAGTTTTGAACGGAAGATATTTCCTTTTTCACCATAGCCCTCTATGGGCTTCCAAATATCCCTTTGCCAATTCCACAAGAACAGCCTTAGCGAAAGGCTTCTTGAAGGGAAATATGTAACTCTGTGAGATGAATTAACAGAACACAGAGCAGTTTCTCAGAAAGCTTCTTTCCAGTTTTGAACGGAAGATATTTTCTTTTTCACCATAGCCCTCTATGGTCTTCCAAATATCCCTTTGCCAATTCCACAAGAACAGCCTTAGCGAAAGGCTTCTTCAAGGGAAAGATGTAACTCTGTGAGATGAATTCACAGAACAAAGAGCAGTTTCTCAGAAAGCTTCTTTCAAGTTTTGAACGGAAGATATTTCCTTATTAACCATAACCCTCTATGGGCTTCCAAATATCCCTTTGCCAATTCCACAAGAACAACCTTAACGAAAGGCTTCTTGAAGGAAAAGATGTAACTCTGTGAGATGAATTAACAGAACACAGAGCAGTTTCTCAGAAAGCTTCTTTCCAGTTTTGAACGGAAGATATTTCCTTTTTCACCATAGCCCTCTAGGGGCTTCCAAATATCCCTTTGCAAAATCCACCAGAACAGCCTTAGCGAAAGGCTTCTTGAAGGGAACGATGTAACTCTGTGAGATGAATTAACAGAACACAGAGCAGTGTCTCAGAAAGCTTCTTTCCAGTTTTGAACAGAGGATATTTCGTTTTTCACCATAGCCCTCTATGGGCTTCCAAATATCCCTTTGCCAATTCCACCAGAACAGCCTTACCGAAAGGCTTCTTGAACGGAAAGATGTAACTCTGTGAGAGGAATTAACAGAACACAGAGCAGTTTCTCAGAAAGCTTCTTTCCAGTTTTGAACGGAAGATATTTCCTTTTTCATCGTAGCCCTCTATGGGCTTCCAAATATCCCTTTGCCAATTCCACAAGAACAGCCTTAGCGAAAGGTTTCTTGAAGAGAAAGATGTAACTCTGTGAGATGAATTAACAGAACACAGAGCAGTTTCTCAGAAAACTTCCTTCCAGAGTTGAATGCAAGATATTTCCTTTTTCACCATAGCCCTCATTGGGCTTCCAAATATCCCTTTGCCAATTCCACAAGAACAGCCTTAGCAAAAGGCTTCTTGACGGGAAAGATGTAACTCTGTGAGTTGAATTATCAGAAGACAGAGCAGTTTCTCAGAAAGCTTCTTTCCAGGTTTGAACGGAAGATATTTCCTTTTTCACCATAGCCCTTTATGGGCTTCCAAATATCCCTTTGCCAATTCCACAAGAACAGCCTTAGCAAAAGGCTTCTTGAAGGGAAAGGTGTAACTCTGTGTGGTGAATTAAGAGAACACAGAGCCGTATCTCAGAAAGCTTCTTTCCAGTTTTGAACGGAAGATATTTCCTTTTTCACCATAGCCCTCTATGGGCTTCCAAATATCCCTTTGCCAATTCCACAAGAACAGCCTTAGCGAAAGGCTTCTTGAAGGGAAAGATGTAACTCTGTGAGATGAATTAACAGAACACAGAGCAGTTTCTCAGAAACCTTCTTTCCAGTTTTGAACGGAAGATATTTCATTTTTCAGCATAGCGCTCTATGGGCTTCCAAATATCCCTTTGCCAGTTCCACCAGAACAGCCTTAGCGAAAGGCTTCTTGAAGGGAAAGATGTAACTCTGTGAGATGAATTAACAGAACACAGAGCAGTTTCTCAGAAAGCTTCTTTCCAGTTTTGAACGGAAGATAATTCCGTTTTCACCGTAGTACTCTATGGGCTTCCAAATATCCCTTTGAAAATTCCAAAAGAACATCCATAGCGAAAGGCTTCTTGAAGGAAAAGATGTAACTCTGTGATATGAATTAACAGAACACAGAGCAGTGTCTCAGAAAGCTTCTTTCCAGTTTTGAACGGAAGATATTTCATTTTTCACCATAGCCCTCTATGGTCTTCCAAATATCCCTTTGCCAATTACACAAGAACAGCCTTAGCGAATGGCTTCTTTGAGGGAAAGATGTAACTCTGTGAGATGAATTAACAGAACACAGAGCCGTTTCTCAGAAAGCTTCTTTCCAGTTTTGAACGGAAGATGTTTCCTTTTTCACCATAGCCCTCATTGGGCTTCCAAATATCCCTTTGCCAATTCCACAAGAACAGTCCTAGCGAAAGACTTCTTGAAGGGAAAGATGTAACTCTGTGAGATGAATTAACAGAACACAGAGCAGTTTCTCAGAAAACTTCTTTCCAGATTTGAATGCAAGATACTTCCTTTTTCACCATAGCACTCATTGGGCTTCCAAATATCCCTTTGCCAATTCCACAAGAACAGCCTTAGCGAAAAGCTTCTTGAAGGGAAAGATGTAACTCTGTGAGATGAATTAACAGAACACAGAGCAGTTTCTCAGAAAGCTTCTTTCCAGTTTTGAACGGGAGACATTTCCTTTTTCACCATAGCCCTCTATGGGCTTCCAAATATCCCTTTGCCAATTCCACAAGAACAGCCTTAGCGAAAGGCTTCTTGAAGGGAAAGATGTAACTCTGTGAGATGAATTAAGAGAACACAGAGCAGTTTCTCAGAAAGCTTCTTCCCAGTTTTGAACGAAAGATATTTGCTTTTTCACCATAGCCCTCTATGGGCTTCCAAATATCCCTTTGCCAATTCCACAAGAACAGCCTTAGCGAAAGGCTTCTTGAAGGGAAAGATGTAACTCTGTGAGATGAATTCACAGAACACAGAGCAGTTTCTCAGAAAGCTTCTTTCCAGTTTTGAACGGAAGATATTTCCTTTTTCACCATAGCCCTCTATGGTCTTCCAAATATCCCTTTGCCAATTCCACAAGAACAGCCTTAGCGAAAGGCTTCTTGAAGGGAAAGATGTAACTCTGTGAGATGAATTAACAGAACACAGACCAGTTTCTCATAAAGCTTCTTTCCATTTTGAACGGAAGATATTTCCTTTTTCACCATAGCCCTCTATGGGCTTCCAAATAACCCATTGCCAATTCCACAAGAACAGCCTTAGCGAAAGGCTTCTTGAAGGGAAAGATGTAACTCTGTGAGATGAATAAACAGAACACAGAGCAGTTTCTCAGAAAGCTTCTCTCCAGTTTTGAACGGAGGATATTTCCTTTTTCACCATAGCCCTCTATGGGCTTCCAAATATCCCTTTGCCAATTCCACAAGAACAGCCTTAACGAAAGGCTTCTTGAAGGGAAAGATGTAACTCTGTGAGATGAATTAACAGAACACAGAGCAGTTTCTCAGAAAGCTTCTTTCCAGTTTTGAACGGAAGATATTTCCTTTTTCACCATAGCCCTCTAGGGGCTTCCAAATATCCCTTTGCAAAATCCACCAGAAAAGCCTTAGCGAAAGGCTTCTTGAACGGAAAGATGTAACTCTGTGAGATGTATTAACAGAACACAGAGCAGTTTCTCAGAGAGCTTCTTTCCAGTTTTGAACGGAAGATATTTCCTTTTTCACCATAGCCCTCTATGGGCTTCCAAATATCCCTTTGCCAATTCCACAAGAACAGCCTTAGCGAAAGGCTTCTTGAAGGGAAAGATGTAACTCTGTGAGATGAATTAACAGAACACAGAGCAGTTTCTCAGAAAGCTTCTTTCCAGTTTTGATCGGAAGATATTTCCTTTTTCACCATAGCCCTCTATGGGCTTCCAAATATCCATTTGCCAATTCCACAAGAACAGCCTTAGCGAAAGGCTTCTTGAAGGGAACGATGTAACTCTGTGAGATGAATTAACAGAACACAGAGCAGTTTCTCAGAAAGCTTCTTTCCAGTTTTGAACAGAGGATATTTCGTTTTTCACCATAGCCCTCTATGGGCTTCCAAATATCCCTTTGCCAATTCCACCAGAACAGCCTTAACGAAAGGCTTCTTGAACGGAAAGATGTAACTCTGTGAGAGGAATTAACAGAACACAGAGCAGTTTCTCAGAAAGCTTCTTTCCAGTTTTGAACGGAAGATATTTCCTTTTTCATCGTAGCCCTCTATGGGCTTCCAAATATCCCTTTGCCAATTCCACAAGAACAGCCTTAGCGAAAGGTTTCTTGAAGAGAAAGATGTAACTCTGTGAGATGAATTAACAGAACACAGAGAAGTTTCTCAGAAAACTTCCTTCCAGAGTTGAATGCAAGATATTTCCTTTTTCACCATAGCCCTCATTGGGCTTCCAAATATCCCTTTGCCAATTCCACAAGAACAGCCTTAGCGAAAGACTTCTTGACGGGAAAGATGTAACTCTGTGAGTTGAATTATCAGAAGACAGAGCAGTTTCTCAGAAAGCTTCTTTTCAGGTTTGAACGGAAGATATTTCCTTTTTCACCATAGCCCTTTATGGGCTTCCAAATATCCCTTTGCCAATTCCACAAGAACAGCCTTAGCGAAAGGCTTCTTGAAGGGAAAGATGTAACTCTGTGTGGTGAATTAAGAGAACACAGAGCCGTTTCTCAGAAAGCTTCTTTCCAGTTTTGAACGGAAGATATTTCCTTTTTCACCATAGCCCTCTATGGGCTTCCAAATATCCCTTTGCCAATTGCACAAGAACAGCCTTAGCGAAAGGATTCTTGAAGGGAAAGATGTAACTCTGTGAGATGAATTAAGAGACCACAGAGCAGTTTCTCAGAAAGCTTCTTTCCAGTTTTGAACGGAAGATATTTCATTTTTCACCATAGGCCTCTATGGGCTTCCAAATATCCCTTTGCCAATTCCACAAGAACAGCCTTAGCGAAAGGCTTCTTGAAGGGAAATATGTAACTCTGTGAGATGAATTAACAGAACACAGAGCAGTTTCTCAGAAAGCTTCTTTCCAGTTTTGAACGGAAGATATTTTCTTTTTCACCATAGCCCTCTATGGTCTTCCAAATATCCCTTTGCCAATTCCACAAGAACAGCCTTAGCGAAAGGCTTCTTCAAGGGAAAGATGTAACTCTGTGAGTTGAATTCACAGAACAAAGAGCAGTTTCTCAGAAAGCTTCTTTCAAGTTTTGAACGGAAGATATTTCCTTATTAACCATAACCCTCTATGGGCTTCCAAATATCCCTTTGCCAATTCCACAAGAACAACCTTAACGAAAGGCTTCTTGAAGGAAAAGATGTAACTCTGTGAGATGAATTAACAGAACACAGAGCAGTTTCTCAGAAAGCTTCTTTCCAGTTTTGAACGGAAGATATTTCCTTTTTCACCATAGCCCTCTAGGGGCTTCCAAATATCCCTTTGCAAAATCCACCAGAACAGCCTTAGCGAAAGGCTTCTTGAAGGGAACGATGTAACTCTGTGAGATGAATTAACAGAACACAGAGCAGTGTCTCAGAAAGCTTCTTTCCAGTTTTGAACAGAGGATATTTCGTTTTTCACCATAGCCCTCTATGGGCTTCCAAATATCCCTTTGCCAATTCCACCAGAACAGCCTTACCGAAAGGCTTCTTGAACGGAAAGATGTAACACTTTGAGAGGAATTAACAGAACACAGAGCAGTTTCTCAGAAAGCTTCTTTCCAGTTTTGAACGGAAGATATTTCCTTTTTCATCGTAGCCCTCTATGGGCTTCCAAATATCCCTTTGCCAATTCCACAAGAACAGCCTTAGCGAAAGGTTTCTTGAAGAGAAAGATGTAACTCTGTGAGATGAATTAACAGAACACAGAGCAGTTTCTCAGAAAACTTCCTTCCAGAGTTGAATGCAAGATATTTCCTTTTTCACCATAGCCCTCATTGGGCTTCCAAATATCCCTTTGCCAATTCCACAAGAACAGCCTTAGCAAAAGGCTTCTTGACGGGAAAGATGTAACTCTGTGAGTTGAATTATCAGAAGACAGAGCAGTTTCTCAGAAAGCTTCTTTCCAGGTTTAAACGGAAGATATTTCCTTTTTCACCATAGCCCTTTATGGGCTTCCAAATATCCCTTTGCCAATTCCACAAGAACAGCCTTAGCGAAAGGCTTCTTGAAGGGAAAGATGTAACTCTGTGTGGTGAATTAAGAGAACACAGAGCCGTATCTCAGAAAGCTTCTTTCCAGTTTTGAACGGAAGATATTTCCTTTTTCACCATAGCCCTCTATGGGCTTCCAAATATCCCTTTGCCAATTCCACAAGAACAGCCTTAGCGAAAGGCTTCTTGAAGGGAAAGATGTAACTCTGTGAGATGAATTAACAGAACACAGAGCAGTTTCTCAGAAACCTTCTTTCCAGTTTTGAACGGAAGATATTTCATTTTTCAGCATAGCGCTCTATGGGCTTCCAAATATCCCTTTGCCAGTTCCACCAGAACAGCCTTAGCGAAAGGCTTCTTGAAGGGAAAGATGTAACTCTGTGAGATGAATTAACAGAACACAGAGCAGTTTCTCAGAAAGCTTCTTTCCAGTTTTGAACCGAAGATAATTCCGTTTTCACCGTAGTACTCTATGGGCTTCCAAATATCCCTTTGAAAATTCCAAAAGAACATCCATAGCGAAAGGCTTCTTGAAGGAAAAGATGTAACTCTGTGAGATGAATTAACAGAACACAGAGCAGTGTCTCAGAAAGCTTCTTTCCAGTTTTGAACGGAAGATATTTCATTTTTCACCATAGCCCTCTATGGTCTTCCAAATATCCCTTTGCCAATTACACAAGAACAGCCTTAGCGAATGGCTTCTTTGAGGGAAAGATGTAACTCTGTGAGATGAATTAACAGAACACAGAGCCGTTTCTCAGAAAGCTTCTTTCCAGTTTTGAACGGAAGATGTTTCCTTTTTCACCATAGCCCTCATTGGGCTTCCAAATATCCCTTTGCCAATTCCACAAGAACAGTCCTAGCGAAAGACTTCTTGAAGGGAAATATGTAACTCTGTGAGATGAATTAACAGAACACAGAGCAGTTTCTCAGAAAACTTCTTTCCAGATTTGAATGCAAGATACTTCCTTTTTCACCATAGCACTCATTGGGCTTCCAAATATCCCTTTGCCAATTCCACAAGAACAGCCTTAGCGAAAAGCTTCTTGAAGGGAAAGATGTAACTCTGTGAGATGAATTACCAGAACACAGAGCAGTTTCTCAGAAAGCTTCTTTCCAGTTTTGAACGGGAGACATTTCCTTTTTCACCATAGCCCTCTATGGGCTTCCAAATATCCCTTTGCCAATTCCACAAGAACAGCCTTAGCGAAAGGCTTCTTGAAGGGAAAGATGTAACTCTGTGAGATGAATTAAGAGAACACAGAGCAGTTTCTCAGAAAGCTTCTTTCCAGTTTTGAACGGAAGATATTTGCTTTTTCACCATAGCCCTCTATGGGCTTCCAAATATCCCTTTGCCAATTCCACAAGAACAGCCTTAGCGAAAGGCTTCTTGAAGGGAAAGATGTAACTCTGTGAGATGAATTCACAGAACACAGAGCAGTTTCTCAGAAAGCTTCTTTCCAGTTTTGAACGGAAGATATTTCCTTTTTCACCATAGCCCTCTATGGTCTTCCAAATATCCCTTTGCCAATTCCACAAGAACAGCCTTAGCGAAAGGCTTCTTGAAGGGAAAGATGTAACTCTGTGAGATGAATTCACAGAACACAGACCAGTTTCTCATAAAGCTTCTTTCCAGTTTGAACGGAAGATATTTCCTTTTTCACCATAGCCCTCTATGGGCTTCCAAATAACCCATTGCCAATTCCACAAGAACAGCCTTAGCGAAAGGCTTCTTGAAGGGAAAGATGTAACTCTGTGAGATGAATAAACAGAACACAGAGCAGTTTCTCAGAAAGCTTCTTTCCAGTTTTGAACGGAGGATATTTCCTTTTTCACCATAGCCCTCTATGGGCTTCCAAATATCCCTTTGCCAATTCCACCAGAACAGCCTTAGCGAAAGGCTTCTTGAACGGAATGATGTAACTCTGTGAGATGAATTAACAGAACACAGAGCAGTTTCTCAGAAAGCTTCTTTCCAGTTTTGAACGGAGGATATTATCTTTTTCACCATAGCCCTCTATGGGCTTCCAAATATCCCTTTGCCAATTCCACCAGAACAGCCTTAGCGAAAGGCTGCTTGAAGGGAAAGATGTATCTCTGTGAGATGAATTAACAGAACACAGAGCAGTTTCTCAGAAAGCTTCTTTCCAGTTTTGAACGGAAGATATTTCCTTTTTCACCATAGCCTTCTAAGGGCTTCCAAATATCCCTTTGCCAATTCCACAAGAACAGCCTTGTCGAAAGGCATCTTGAAGGGAAAGATGTAATTCTATGAGATGAATTAACAGAACACAGAGCAGTTTCTCAGAAAGCTTCTTTCCAGTTTTGAACGGAAGATATTTCCTTTTTCACCATGGCCCTCTATGGGCTTCCAAATATCCCTTTGCGAACTCCACAAGAACAGCCTTAGCGAAAGGCTTCTTGAAAGGAAAGATGTAATTCTCTGAGATGAATTAACAGAACACAGAGCAGTTTCTCAGAAAGCTTCTTTCCAGTTTTGAATGGGAGATATTTCCTTTTTCACCATAGCCCTCTATGGCCTTCAGAATATCCCTTTGCCAATTCCACAAGAACAGCCTTAGCGAAAGGCTTCTTGAAGGGAAAGATGTAACTCTGTGAGATGAATTAAGAGAACACAGAGCAGTTTCTCAGAAAGCTTCTTTCCCGTTTTGAAAGAAAGATATTTCCTTTTTCACAATAGCCCTCTATGGGCTTCCAAATATCCCTTTGCCAATTCCACAAGAACAGCCTTAACGAAAGGCTTCTTGAAGGGAAAGATGTAACTCTGTGAGATGAATTAACAAAACACAGAGCAGTTTCTCAGAAAGCTTCTCTCCAGTTTTGAAAGGAAGATATTTCCTTTTTCACCATAGACCTCTATGGGCTTCCAAATATCCCTTTTCCAATGCCACAGGAACAGCTTTAGCGAATGGCTTCTTGAATGGAAAGATGTAACTCTGTGAGATGAATTAAGAGAACACAGAGCCGTTTCTCAGAAAGCTTCTTTCCAGTTTTGACCGGAAGATATATCATTTTTCACCATAGCCCTCTAAGGGCTTCCAAATATCCCTTTGCCAATTCCACAAGAACAGCCTTAGCGAAAGGCTTCTTGAACGGAAAGATGTAACTCTGTGAGATGAATTAACAGAACACAGAGCAGTTCATCAGAAAGCTTCTTTCCAGTTTTTAACGGAAGATATTTCCTTTTTCACCATAGCCCTCTATGGGCTTCCAAATATCCCTTTGCCAATTGCACAAGAACAGCCTTAGCGAGAGGATTCTTGAAGGGAACGATGTAACTCTGTGAGATGAATTAACAGAACACAGAGCAGTTTCTCAGAAAGCTTCTTTCCAGTTTTGAACAGAGGATATTTCGTTTTTCACCATAGCCCTCTATGGGCTTCCAAATATCCCTTTGCCAATTCCACTAGAACAGCCTTACCGAAAGGCTTCTTGAACGGAAAGATGTAACTCTGTGAGAGGAATTAACAGAACACAGAGCAGTTTCTCAGAAAGCTTCTTTCCAGTTTTGAACGGAAGATATTTCCTTTTTCATCATAGCCCTCTATGGGCTTCCAAATATCCCTTTGCCAATTCCACAAGAACAGCCTTAGCGAAAGGTTTCTTGAAGGGAAAGATGTAACTCTGTGAGATGAATTAACAGAACACAGAGCAGTTTCTCAGAAAACTTCTTTCCAGATTTGAATGCAAGATATTTCCTTTTTCACCATAGCCCTCATTGGGCTTCCAAATATCCCTTTGCCAATTCCACAAGAACAGCCTTAGCGAAAGGCTTCTTGACGGGAAAGATGTAACTCTGTGAGTTGAATTATCAGAAGACAGAGCAGTTTCTCAGAAAGCTTCTTTCCAGGTTTGAACGGAAGATATTTCCTTTTTCACCGTAGCCCTCTATGGGCTTACAAATATCCCTTTGCCAATTCCACAAGAACAGCCTTAGCGAAAGGCTTCTTGAAGGAAAAGATGTAACTCTGTGTGGTGAATTAAGAGAACACAGAGCCGTTTCTCAGAAAGCTTATTTCCAGTTTTGAACGGAAGATATTTCCTTTTTCACCATAGCCCTCTATGGGCTTCCAAATATCCCTTTGCCAAATCCACAAGAACAGCCTTAGCGAAAGGCTTCTTGAAGGGAAAGATGTAACTCTGTGAGATGAATTAACAGAACACAGAACAGTTTCTCAGAAACCTTCTTTCCAGTTTTGAACGGAAGATATTTCATTTTTCAGCATAGCGCTCTATGGGCTTCCAAATATCCCTTTGCCAGTTCCACCAGAACAGCCTTAGCGAAAGGCTTCTTGAAGGGAAAGATGTAACTCTGTGAGATGAATTAACAGAACACAGAGCAGTTTCTCAGAAAGCTTCTTTCCAGTTTTGAACGGAAGATATTTCCTTTTTCACCATAGCCTTCTATGGTCTTCCAAATATCCCTTTGCCAATTACACAAGAACAGCCTTAGCGAATGGCTTCTTGGAGGGAAAGATGTAACTCTGTGAGATGAATTAACAGAACACAGAGCCGTTTCTCAGAAAGCTTCTTTCCTGTTTTGAACGGAAGATATTTCCTTTTTCACCATAGCCCTCATTGGGCTTCCAAATATCCCTTTGCCAATTCCACAAGAACAGCCCTAGCGAAAGACTTCTTGAAGGGAAAGATGTAACTCTGTGAGATGAATTAACAGAACACAGAGCAGTTTCTCAGAAAACTTCTTTCCAGATTTGAATGCAAGATACTTCCTTTTTCACCATAGCACTCATTGGGCTTCCAAATATCCCTTTGCCAATTCCACAAGAACAGCCTTAGCGAAAGGCTTCTTGAAGGGAAAGATGTAACTCTGTGAGATGAATTCACAGAACACAGACCAGTTTCTCATAAAGCTTCTTTCCAGTTTGAACGGAAGATATTTTCTTTTTCACCATAGCCCTCTATGGGCTTCCAAATAACCCATTGCCAATTCCACAAGAACAGCCTTAGCGAAAGGCTTCTTGAAGGGAAAGATGTAACTCTGTGAGATGAATAAACAGAACACAGAGCAGTTTCTCAGAAAGCTTCTTTCCAGTTTTGAACGGAGGATATTTCCTTTTTCACCATAGCCCTCTATGGGCTTCCAAATATCCCTTTGCCAATTCCACCAGAACAGCCTTAGCGAAAGGCTTCTTGAACGGAAAGATGTAACTCTGTGAGATGAATTAACAGAACACAGAGCAGTTTCGCAGAAAGCTTCTTTCCAGTTTTGAACGGAGGATATTATCTTTTTCACCATAGCCCTCTATGGGCTTCCAAATATCCCTTTGCCAATTCCACAAGAACAGCCTTAACGAAAGGCTTCTTGAAGGGAAAGATGTAACTCTGTGAGATGAATTAACAAAACACAGAGCAGTTTCTCAGAAAGCTTCTCTCCAGTTTTGAAAGGAAGATATTTCCTTTTTCACCATAGCCCTCTATGGGCTTCCAAATATCCCTTTTCCAATTCCACAGGAACAGCTTTAGCGAAAGGCTTCTTGAATGGAAAGATGTAACTCTGTGAGATGAATTAAGAGAACACAGAGCCGTTTCTCAGAAAGCTTCTTTCCAGTTTTGACCGGAAGATATATCCTTTTTCACCATAGCCCTCTAAGGGCTTCCAAATATCCCTTTGCCAATTCCACAAGAACAGCCTTAGCGAAAGGCTTCTTGAACAGAAAGATGTAACTCTGTGAGATGAATTAACAGAACACAGAGCAGTTCATCAGAAAGCTTCTTTCCAGTTTTTAACGGAAGATATTTCCTTTTTCACCGTAGACCTCTATGGGCTTCCAAATATCCCTTTGCCAATTGCACAAGAACAGCCTTAGCGAAAGGATTCTTGAAGGGAAAGATGTAACTCTGTGAGATGAATTAAGCGACCACAGAGCAGTTTCTCAGAAAGCTTCTTTCCAGTTTTGAACGGAAGATATTTCCTTTTTCAGCATAGCCCTCTATGGGCTTCCAAATATCCCTTTGCCAATTCCACAAGAACAGCCTTAGCGAAAGGCTTCTTGAAGGGAAATATGTAACTCTGTGAGATGAATTAACAGAACACAGAGCAGTTTCTCAGAAAGCTTCTTTCCAGTTTTGAACGGAAGATATTTTCTTTTTCACCATAGCCCTCTATGGTCTTCCAAATATCCCTTTGCCAATTCCACAAGAACAGCCTTAGCGAAAGGCTTCTTGAAGGGAAAGATGTAACTCTGTGAGATGAATTCACAGAACAAAGAGCAGTTTCTCAGAAAGCTTCTTTCAAGTTTTGAACGGAAGATATTTCCTTATTAACCATAACCCTCTATGGGCTTCCAAATATCCCTTTGCCAATTCCACAAGAACAGCCTTAACGAAAGGCTTCTTGAAGGGAAAGATGTAACTCTGTGAGATGAATTCACAGAACACAGAGCAGTTTCTCAGAAAGCTTCTTTCCAGTTTTGAACGGAAGATATTTCCTTTTTCACCATAGCCCTCTAGGGGCTTCCAAATATCCCTTTGCAAAATCCACCAGAAAAGGCTTAGCGAAAGGCTTCTTGAACGGAAAGATGTAACTCTGTGAGATGAATTAACAGAACACAGAGCAGTTTCTCAGAAAGCTTCTTTCCAGTTTTGAACGGAAGATATTTCCTTTTTCACCATAGCCTCTATGGGCTTCCAAATATCCCTTTGCCAATTCCACAAGAACAGCCTTAGCGAAAGGCTTCTTGAAGGGAAAGATGTAACTCTGTGAGATGAATTAACAGAACACAGAGCAGTTTCTCAGAAAACTTCTTTCCAGATTTGAATGCAAGATATTTCCTTTTTCCCCATAGCCCTCATTGGGGTTCCAAATATCCCTTTGCCAATTCCACCAGAACAGCCTAAGAGAAAGGCTTCATGAAGGGAAAGATGTAACTCTGTGAGATGAATTAACAGACACAGAGCAGTTTCTCAGAAAGCTTCTTTCCAGTTTTGAACGGAAGATATTTCCTTTTTCAACATAGCCCTCTATGGGCTTCCAAATATCCCTTTGCCAATTCCACAAGAACAGCCTTAGCGAAAGGCTTCTTGAAGGGAAAGATGTAACTCTGTGAGATGAATTAACAGAACACAGAGCAGTTTCTCAGAAAGCTTCTTTCCAGTTTTGATCGGAAGATATTTCCTTTTTCACTATAGCCCTCTATGGGCTTCCAAATATCCATTTGCCAATTCCACAAGAACAGCCTTAGCGAAAGGCTTCTTGAAGGGAAAGATGTAACTCTGTGAGATGAATTCACAAAACACAGAGCAGTTTCTCAGAAAGCTTCTTTCCAATTTGAACGGAAGATATTTCCTTTTTCACCATTGCCCTCTATGGGCTTCCAAATATCCCTTTGCCAATTCCACAAGAACAGCCTTAGCGAAAGGCTTCTTGAAGGGAAAGATGTAACTCTGTGAGATGAATTAAGAGAACACAGAGCAGTTTCTCAGAAAGCTTCTTTCCAGTTTTGAACGGAAGATATTTGCTTTTTCACCATAGCCCTCTATGGGCTTCCAAATATCCCTTTGCCAATTCCACAAGAACAGCCTTAGCGAAAGGCTTCTTGAAGGGAAAGATGTAACTCTGTGAGATGAATTCACAGAACACAGAGCAGTTTCTCAGAAAACTTCTTTCCAGACCAGAATGCAAGATATTTCGTTTTTCACCATAGCCCTCTTTGGGCTTCCAAATATCCCTTTGCCAATTCCACAAGAACAGCCTTAGCGAAAGGCTTCTTGAAGGGAAAGATGTAACTCTGTGAGATGAATTAAGAGAACACAGAGCAGTTTCTCAGAAAGCTTCTTTCCAGTTTTGAAAGAAAGATATTTCCTTTTTCACCATAGCCCTCTATGGGCTTCCAAATATCCCTTTGCCAATTCCACAAGAACAGCCTTAACGAAAGGCTTCTTGAAGGGAAAGATGTAACTCTGTGAGATGAATTAACAAAACACAGAGCAGTTTCTCAGAAAGCTTCTCTCCAGTTTTGAAAGGAAGATATTTCCTTTTTCACCATAGCCCTCTATGGGCTTCCAAATATCCCTTTTCCAATTCCACAGGAACAGCTTTAGCGAAAGGCTTCTTGAATGGAAAGATGTAACTCTGTGAGATGAATTAAGAGAACACAGAGCCGTTTCTCAGAAAGCTTCTTTCCAGTTTTGACCGGAAGATATATCCTTTTTCACCATAGCCCGCTAAGGGCTTCCAAATATCCCTTTGCCAATTCCACAAGAACAGCCTTAGCGAAAGGCTTCTTGAACGGAAAGATGTAACTCTGTGAGATGAATTAACAGAACACAGAGCAGTTAATCAGAAAGCTTCTTTCCAGTTTTTAACGGAAGATATTTTCTTTTTCACCATAGCCCTCTATGGGCTTCCAAATATCCCTTTGCCAATTGCACAAGAACAGCCTTAGCGAAAGGATTCTTGAAGGGAAAGATGTAACTCTGTGAGATGAATTAAGAGACCACTGAGCAGTTTCTCAGAAAGCTTCTTTCCAGTTTTGAACGGAAGATATTTCCTTTTTCACCATAGCCCTCTATGGGCTTCCAAATATCCCTTTGCCAATTCCACAAGAATAGCCTTAGCGAAAGGCTTCTTGAAAGGAAATATGTAACTCTGTGAGATGAATTAACAGAACACAGAGCAGTTTCTCAGAAAGCTTCTTTCCAGTTTTGAACGGAAGATATTTTCTTTTTCACCATAGCCCTCTATTGTCTTCCAAATATCCCTTTGCCAATTCCACAAGAACAGCCTTAGCGAAAGGCTTCTTGAAGGGAAAGATGTAACTCTGTGAGATGAATTCACAGAACAAAGAGCAGTTTCTCAGAAAGCTTCTTTCAAGTTTTGAACGGAAGATATTTCCTTATTAACCATAACCCTCTATGGGCTTCCAAATATCCCTTTGCCAATTCCACAAGAACAGCCTTAACGAAAGGCTTCTTGAAGGGAAAGATGTAACTCTGTGAGATGAATTAACAGAACACAGAGCAGTTTCTCAGAAAGCTTCTTTCCAGTTTTGAACGGAAGATATTTCCTTTTTCACCATAGCCCTCTAGGGGCTTCCAAATATCCCTTTGCAAAATCCACCAGAAAAGCCTTAGCGAAAGGCTTCTTGAACGGAAAGATGTAACTCTGTGAGATGAATTAACAGAACACAGAGCAGTTTCTCAGAAAGCTTCTTTCCAGTTTTGAACGGAAGATATTTCCTTTTTCACCATAGCCTCTATGGGCTTCCAAATATCCCTTTGCCAATTCCACAAGAACAGCCTTAGCGAAAGGCTTCTTGAAGGGAAAGATGTAACTCTGTGAGATGAATTAACAGAACACAGAGCAGTTTCTCAGAAAGCTTCTTTCCAGTTTTGATCGGAAGATATTTCCTTTTTCACCATAGCCCTCTATGGGCTTCCAAATATCCCTTTGCCAATTCCACAAGAACAGCCTTAGCGAAAGGCTTCTTGAAGGGAAAGATGTAACTCTGTGAGATGAATTCACAAAACACAGAGCAGTTTCTCAGAAAGCTTCTTTCCAGTTTGAACGGAAGATATTTCCTTTTTCACCATTGCCCTCTATGGGCTTCCAAATATCCCTTTGCCAATTCCACAAGAACAGCCTTAGCGAAAGGCTTCTTGAAGGGAAAGATGTAACTCTGTGAGATGAATTAAGAGAACACAGAGCAGTTTCTCAGAAAGCTTCTTTCCAGTTTTGAACGGAAGATATTTGCTTTTTCACCATAGCCCTCTATGGGCTTCCAAATATCCCTTTGCCAATTCCACAAGAACAGCCTTAGCGAAAGGCTTCTTGAAGGGAAAGATGTAACTCTGTCAGATGAATTCACAGAACAAAGAGCAGTTTCTCAGAAAGCTTCTTTCCAGTTTTGAACGGAAGATATTTCCTTTTTCACCATAGCCCTCTATGGTCTTCCAAATATCCCTTTGCCAATTCCACAAGAACAGCCTTAGCGAAAGGCTTCTTGAAGGGAAAGATGTAACTCTGTGAGATGAATTCACAGAACACAGACCAGTTTCTCATAAAGCTTCTTTCCAGTTTGAACGGAAGATATTTCCTTTTTCACCATAGCCCTCTATGGGCTTCCAAATAAAACATTGCCAATTCCACAAGAACAGCCTTAGCGAAAGGCTTCTTGAAGGGAAAGATGTAACTCTGTGAGATGAATAAACAGAACACAGAGCAGTTTCTCAGAAAGCTTCTTTCCAGTTTTGAACGGAGGATATTTCCTTTTTCACCATAGCCCTCTAAGGGCTTCCAAATATCCCTTTGCCAATTCCACCAGAACAGCCTTAGCGAAAGGCTTCTTGAACGGAAAGATGTAACTCTGTGAGATGAATTAACAGAACACAGAGTAGTTTCTCAGAAAGCTTCTTTCCAGTTTTGAACGGAGGATATTATCTTTTTCACCATAGCCCTCTATGGGCTTCCAAATATCCCTTTGCCAATTCCACCAGAACAGCCTCAGCGAAAGGCTGCTTGAAGGGAAAGATGTAACTCGGTGAGATGAATTAACAGAACACAGAGCAGTTTCTCAGAAAGCTTCTTTCCAGTTTTGAACGGAAGATATTTCCTTTTTCACCATAGCCTTCTAAGGGCTTCCAAATATCCCTTTGCCAATTCCACAAGAACAGCCTTGTCGAAAGGCATCTTGAAGGGAAAGATGTAACTCTATGAGATGAATTAACAGAACACAGAGCAGTTTCTCAGAAAGCTTCTTTCCAGTTTTGAACGGAAGATAATTCCTTTTTCACCATGGCCATCTATGGGCTTCCAAATATCCCTTTGCTAACTCCACAAGAACAGCCTTAGCGAAAGGCTTCTTGAAAGGAAAGATGTAATTCTGTGAGATGAATTAACAGAACACAGAGCAGTTTCTCAGAAACCTTCTTTCCAGTTTTGAATGGGAGATATTTCCTTTTTCACCATAGCCCTCTATGGCCTTCAGAATATCCCTTTGCCAATTCCACAAGAACAGCCTTAGCGAAAGGCTTCTTGAAGGGAAAGATGTAACTCTGTGAGATGAATTCACAGAACACAGAGCAGTTTCTCAGAAAACTTCTTTCCAGATCTGAATGCAAGATATTTCGTTTTTCACCATAGCCCTCTTTGGGCTTCCAAATATCCCTTTGCCAATTCCACAGGAACAGCCTTAGCGAAAGGCTTCTTGAAGGGAAAGATGTAACTCTGTGAGATGAATTAAGAGAACACAGACCAGTTTCTCATAAAGCTTCTTTCCAGTTTGAACGGAAGATATTTCCTTTTTCACCATAGCCCTCTATGGGCTTCCAAATAACCCATTGCCAATTCCACAAGAACAGCCTTAGCGAAAGGCTTCTTGAAGGGAAAGATGTAACTCTGTGAGATGAATAAGCAGAACACAGAGCAGTTTCTCAGAAACCTTCTTTCCAGTTTTGAACGGAGGATATTTCCTTTTTCACCATAGCCCTCTAAGGGCTTCCAAATATCCCTTTGCCAATTCCACCAGAACAGCCTTAGCGAAAGGCTTCTTGAACGGAAAGATGTAACTCTGTGAGATGAATTAACAGAACACAGAGTAGTTTCTCAGAAAGCTTCTTTCCAGTTTTGAACGGAGGATATTATCTTTTTCACCATAGCCCTCTATGGGCTTCCAAATATCCCTTTGCCAATTCCACCAGAACAGCCTTAGCGAAAGGCTGCTTGAAGGGAAAGATGTAACTCGGTGAGATGAATTAACAGAACACAGAGCAGTTTCTCAGAAAGCTTCTTTCCGGTTTTGAACGGAAGATATTTCCTTTTTCACCATAGCCTTCTAAGGGCTTCCAAATATCCCTTTGCCAATTCCACAAGAACAGCCTTGTCGAAAGGCATCTTGAAGGGAAAGATGTAACTCTATGAGATGAATTAACAGAACACAGAGCAGTTTCTCAGAAAGCTTCTTTCCAGTTTTGAACGGAAGATAATTCCTTTTTCACCATGGCCATCTATGGGCTTCCAAATATCCCTTTGCTAACTCCACAAGAACAGCCTTAGCGAAAGGCTTCTTGAAAGGAAAGATGTAATTCTGTGAGATGAATTAACAGAACACAGAGCAGTTTCTCAGAAACCTTCTTTCCAGTTTTGAATGGGAGATATTTCCTTTTTCACCATAGCCCTCTATGGCCTTCAGAATATCCCTTTGCCAATTCCACAAGAACAGCCTTAGCGAAAGGCTTCTTGAAGGGAAAGATGTAACTCTGTGAGATGAATTCACAGAACACAGAGCAGTTTCTCAGAACACTTCTTTCCAGATCTGAATGCAAGATATTTCGTTTTTCACCATAGCCCTCTTTGGGCTTCCAAATATCCCTTTGCCAATTCCACAGGAACAGCCTTAGCGAAAGGCTTCTTGAAGGGAAAGATGTAACTCTGTGAGATGAATTAAGAGAACACAGAGCAGTTTCTCAGAAAGCTTCTTTCCAGTTTTAAAAGAAAGATATTTCCTTTTTCACCATAGCCCTCTATGGGCTTCCAAATATCCCCTTGCCAATTCCACAAGAACAGCCTTAACGAAAGGCTTCTTGAAGGGAAAGATGTAACTCTGTGAGATGAATTAACAAAACACAGAGCAGTTTCTCAGAAAGCTTCTCTCCAGTTTTGAAAGGAAGATATTTGCTTTTTCACCATAGCCCTCTATGGGCTTCCAAATATCCCTTTTCCAATTCCACAGGAACAGCTTTAGCGAAAGGCTTCTTGAATGGAAAGATGTAACTCTGTGAGATGAATTAAGAGAACACAGAGCCGTTTCTCAGAAAGCTTCTTTCCAGTTTTGACCGGAAGATATATCCTTTTTCACCATAGCCCTCTAAGGGCTTCCAAATATCCCTTTGCCAATTCCACAAGAACAGCCTTAGCGAAAGGCTTCTTGAACGGAAAGATGTAACTCTGTGAGATGAATTAACAGAACACAGAGCAGTTAATCAGAAAGCTTCTTTCCAGTTTTGAACGGAAGATATTTCCTTTTTCACCATAGCCCTCTATGGGCTTCCAAATATCCCTTTGCCAATTGCACAAGAACAGCCTTAGCGAAAGGATTCTTGAAGGGAAAGATGTAACTCTGTGAGATGAATTAAGAGACCACTGAGCAGTTTCTCAGAAAGCTTCTTTCCAGTTTTGAACGGAAGATATTTCTTTTTCACCATAGCCCTCTATGGGCTTCCAAATATCCCTTTGCCAAATCCACAAGAACAGCCTTCGCGAAAGGCTTCTTGAAGGGAAATATGTAACTCTGTGAGATGAATTAACAGAACACAGAGCAGTTTCTCAGAAAGCTTCTTTCCAGTTTTGAACGGAAGATATTTTCTTTTTCACCATAGCCCTCTATTGTCTTCCAAATATCCCTTTGCCAATTCCACAAGAACAGCCTTAGCGAAAGGCTTCTTGAAGGGAAAGATGTAACTCTGTGAGATGAATTCACAGAACAAAGAGCAGTTTCTCAGAAAGCTTCTTTCAAGTTTTGAACGGAAGATATTTCCTTATTAACCATAACCCTCTATGGGCTTCCAAATATCCCTTTGCCAATTCCACAAGAACAGCCTTAACGAAAGGCTTCTTGAAGGGAAAGATGTAACTCTGTGAGATGAATTAACAGAACACAGAGCAGTTTCTCAGAAAGCTTCTTTCCAGTTTTGAACGGAAGATATTTCCTTTTTCACCATAGCCCTCTAGGGGCTTCCAAATATCCCTTTGCAAAATCCACCAGAAAAGCCTTAGCGAAAGGCTTCTTGAACAGAAAGATGTAACTCTGTGAGATGAATTAACAGAACACAGAGCAGTTTCTCAGAATGCTTCTTTCCAGTTTTGAACGGAAGATATTTCCTTTTTCACCATAGACCTCTAGGGGCTTCCAAATATCCCTTTGCCAATTCCACAAGAACAGCCTTAGCGAAAGGCTTCTTGAAAGGAAAGATGTAACTCTGTGAGATGAATTAACAGAACACAGAGCAGTTTCTCAGAATGCTTCTTTCCAGTTTTGAACGGGAGACATTTCCTTTTTCACCATAGCCCTCTAAGGGCTTCCAAATATCTCTTTGCCAATTCCCTAAGAACAGCCTTAGCGAAAGGCTTCTTGAAGGGAAAGTTGTAACTGTGTGAGATGAATTAACAGAACACAGAGCAGTTTCTCAGAAAGCTTGTTTCCAGTTTTGAACGGAAGATATTTCCTTTTTCACCATAGCCCTCTATGGTCTTCCAAATATCCCTTTGCCAATTCCACAAGAACAGCCTTAGCGAAAGGCTTCTTGAAGGGAAAGATGTAACTCGGTGAGATGAATTAACAGAACACAGAGCAGTTTCTCAGAAAGCTTCTTTCCAGTTTTGATCGGAAGATATTTCCTTTTTCACCATAGCCCTCTATGGGCTTCCAAATATCCATTTGCCAATTCCACAAGAACAGCCTTAGCGAAAGGCTTCTTGAAGGGAAAGATGTAACTCTGTGAGATGAATTCACAAAACACAGAGCAGTTTCTCAGACAGCTTCTTTCCAGTTTGAACGGAAGATATTTCCTTTTTCACCATTGCCCTCTATGGGCTTCCAAATATCCCTTTGCCAATTCCACAAGAACAGCCTTAGCGAAAGGCTTCTTGAAGGGAAAGATGTAACTCTGTGAGATGAATTAAGAGAACACAGAGCAGTTTCTCAGAAAGCTTCTTTCCAGTTTTGAACGGAAGATATTTGCTTTTTCACCATAGCCCTCTATGGGCTTCCAAATATCCCTTTGCCAATTCCACAAGAACAGCCTTAGCGAAAGGCTTCTTGAAGGGAAAGATGTAACCCTGTGAGATGAATTCACAGAACAAAGAGCAGTTTCTCAGAAAGCTTCTTTCCAGTTTTGAACGGAAGATATTTCCTTTTTCACCATAGCCCTCTATGGTCTTCCAAATATCCCTTTGCCAATTCCACAAGAACAGCCTTAGCGAAAGGCTTCTTGAAGGGAAAGATGTAACTCTGTGAGATGAATTCACAGAACACAGACCAGTTTCTCATAAAGCTTCTTTCCAGTTTGAACGGAAGATATTTCCTTTTTCACCATAGCCCTCTATGGGCTTCCAAATAACCCATTGCCAATTCCACAAGAACAGCCTTAGCGAAAGGCTTCTTGAAGGGAATGATGTAACTCTGTGAGATGAATAAACAGAACACAGAGCAGTTTCTAAGAAAGCTTCTTTCCAGTTTTGAACGGAGGATATTTCCTTTTTCACCATAGCCCTCTATGGGCTTCCAAATATCCCTTTGCCAATTCCACCAGAACAGCCTTAGCGAAAGGCTTCTTGAACGGAAAGATGTAACTCTGTGAGATGAATTAACAGAACACAGAGCAGTTTCTCAGAAAGCTTCTTTCCAGTTTTGAACAGAGGATATTATCTTTTTCACCATAGCCCTCTATGGGCTTCCAAATATCCCTTTGCCAATTCCACCAGAACAGCCTTAGCGAAAGGCTGCTTGAAGGGAAAGATGTAACTCTGTGAGATGAATTAACAGAACACAGAGCAGTTTCTCAGAAAGCTTCTTTCCAGTTTTGAACGAAAGATATTTCCTTTTTCACCATAGCCTTCTAAGGGCATCCAAATATCCCTTTGCCAATTCCACAAGAACAGCCTTGTCGAAAGGCATCTTGAAGGGAAAGATGTAACTCTATGAGATGAATTAACAGAACACAGAGCAGTTTCTCAGAAAGCTTCTTTCCAGTTTTGAACGGAAGAATTTTCCTTTTTCACCTGGCCCTCTATGGGCTTCCAAATATCCCTTTGCGAACTCCACAAGAACAGCCTTAGCGAAAGGCTTCTTGAAAGGAAAGATGTAATTCTGTGAGATGAATTAACAGAACACAGAGCAGTTTCTCAGAAAGCTTCTTTCCAGTTTTCAATGGGAGATATTTCCTTTTTCACCATAGCCCTCTATGGCCTTCAGAATATCCCTTTTCCAATTCCACAAGAACAGCCTTAGCGAAAGGCTTCTTGAAGGGAAAGATGTAACTCTGTGAGATGAATTCACAGAACACAGAGCAGTTTCTCAGAAAACTTCTTTCCAGATCTGAATGCAAGATATTTCGTTTTTCACCATAGCCCTCTTTGGGCTTCCAAATATCCCTTTGCCAATTCCACAAGAACAGCCTTAGCGAAAGGCTTCTTGAAGGGAAAGATGTAACTCTGTGAGATGAATTTAGAGAACACAGAGCAGTTTCACAGAAAGCTTCTTTCCAGTTTTGAAAGAAAGATATTTCCTTTTTCACCATAGCCCTCTATGGGCTTCCAAATATCCCTTTGCCAATTCCACAAGAACAGCCTTAGCGAAAGGCTTCTTGAAGGGAAAGATGTAACTCTGTGAGATGAATTAACAAAACACAGAGCAGTTTCTCAGAAAGCTTCTCTCCAGTTTTGAAAGGAAGATATTTCCTTTTTCACCATAGCCCTCTATGGGCTTCCAAATATCCCTTTTCCAATTCCACAGGAACAGCTTTAGCGAAAGGCTTCTTGAATGGAAAGATGTAACTCTGTGAGATGAATTAAGAGAACACAGAGCCGTTTCTCAGAAAGCTTCTTTCCAGTTTTGACTGGAAGATATATCCTTTTTCACCATAGCCCTCTAAGGGCTTCCAAATATCCCTTTGCCAATTGCACAAGAACAGCCTTAGCGAAAGGCTTCTTGAAGGGAAAGATGTAACTCTGTGAGATGTATTAAGAGACAACAGAGCAGTTTCTCAGAAAGCTTCTTTCCAGTTTTGAACGGAAGATATTTCCTTTTTCACAAAAGCCCTCTATGGGCTTCCAAATATCCCTTTGCCAATTCCACAAGAACAGACTTAGCGAAAGGCTTCTTGAAGGGAAATATGTAACTCTGTGAGATGAATTAACAGAACACAGAGCAGTTTCTCAGAAAGCTTCTTTCCAGTTTTTAACGGAAGATATTTCCTTTTTCACCATAGCCCTCTATGGTCTTCCAAATATCCCTTTGCCAATTCCACAAGAACAGCCTTAGCGAAAGGCTTCTTGAAGGGAAAGATGTAACTCTGTGAGATGAATTCACAGAACAAAGAGCAGTTTCTCAGAAAGCTTCTTTCAAGTTTTGAACGGAAGATATTTCCTTATTAAACATAACCCTCTATGGGCTTCCAAATATCCCTTTGCCAATTCCACAAGAACAGCCTTAACGAAAGGCTTCTTGAAGGGAAAGATGTAACTCTGTGAGATGAATTAACAGAACACAGAGCAGTTTCTCAGAAAGCTTCTTTCCAGTTTTGAACGGAAGATATTTCCTTTTTCACCATAGCCCTCTAGGGGCTTCCAAATATCCCTTTGCAAAATCCCCCAGAAAAGCCTTAGCGAAAGGCTTCTTGAACGGAAAGATGTAACTCTGTGAGATGAATTAACAGAACACAGAGCAGTTTCTCAGAAAGCTTCTTTCCACTTTTGAACGGAAGATATTTCCTTTTTCACCATAGCCTCTATGGGCTTCCAAATATCCCTTTGCCAATTCCACAAGAACAGCCTTAGCGAAAGGCTTCTTGAAGGGAAAGATGTAACTCTGTGAGATGAATTAACAGAACACAGAGCAGTTTCTCAGAAAGCTTCTTTCCAGTTTTGATCGGAAGATATTTCCTTTTTCACCATAGCCCTCTATGGGCTTCCAAATATCCCTTTGCCAATTCCACAAGAACAGCCTTAGCGAAAGGCTTCTTGAAGGGAAAGATGTAACTCTGTGAGATGAATTCACAAAACACAGAGCAGTTTCTCAGAAAGCTTCTTTCCAGTTTGAACGGAAGATATTTCCTTTTTCACCATTGCCCTCTATGGGCTTCCAAATATCCCTTTGCCAATTCCACAAGAACAGCCTTAGCGAAAGGCTTCTTGAAGGGAAAGATGTAACTCTGTGAGATGAATTAAGAGAACACAGAGCAGTTTCTCAGAAAGCTTCTTTCCAGTTTTGAACGGAAGATATTTGCTTTTTCACCATAGCCCTCTATGGGCTTCCAAATATCCCTTTGCCAATTCCACAAGAACAGCCTTAGCGAAAGGCTTCTTGAAGGGAAAGATGTAACTCTGTGAGATGAATTCACAGAACAAAGAGCAGTTTCTCAGAAAGCTTCTTTCCAGTTTTGAACGGAAGATATTTCCTTTTTCACCATAGCCCTCTATGGTCTTCCAAATATCCCTTTGCCAATTCCACAAGAACAGCCTTAGCGAAAGGCTTCTTGAAGGGAAAGATGTAACTCTGTGAGATGAATTCACAGAACACAGACCAGTTTCTCATAAAGCTTCTTTCCAGTTTGAACGGAAGATATTTCCTTTTTCACCATAGCCCTCTATGGGCTTCCAAATAACCCATTGCCAATTCCACAAGAACAGCCTTAGCGAAAGTCTTCTTGAAGGGAAAGATGTAACTCTGTGAGATGAATAAACAGAACACAGAGCAGTTTCTCAGAAAGCTTCTTTCCAGTTTTGAACGGAGGATATTTCCTTTTTCACCATAGCCCTCTAAGGGCTTCCAAATATCCCTTTGCCAATTCCACCAGAACAGCCTTAGCGAAAGGCTTCTTGAACGGAAAGATGTAACTCTGTGAGATGAATTAACAGAACACAGAGTAGTTTCTCAGAAAGCTTCTTTCCAGTTTTGAACGGAGGATATTATCTTTTTCACCATAGCCCTCTATGGGCTTCCAAATATCCCTTTGCCAATTCCACCAGAACAGCCTTAGCGAAAGGCTGCTTGAAGGGAAGATGTAACTCGGTGAGATGAATTAACAGAACACAGAGCAGTTTCTCAGGAAGCTTCTTTCCAGTTTTGAACGGAAGATATTTCCTTTTTCACCATAGCCTTCTAAGGGCTTCCAAATATCCCTTTGCCAATTCCACAAGAACAGCCTTGTCGAAAGGCATCTTGAAGGGAAAGATGTAACTCTATGAGATGAATTAACAGAACACAGAGCAGTTTCTCAGAAAGCTTCTTTCCAGTTTTGAACGGAAGATAATTCCTTTTTCACCATGGCCATCTATGGGCTTCCAAATATCCCTTTGCTAACTCCACAAGAACAGCCTTAGCGAAAGGCTTCTTGAAAGGAAAGATGTAATTCTGTGAGATGAATTAACAGAACACAGAGCAGTTTCTCAGAAACCTTCTTTCCAGTTTTGAATGGGAGATATTTCCTTTTTCACCATAGCCCTCTATGGCCTTCAGAATATCCCTTTGCCAATTCCACAAGAACAGCCTTAGCGAAAGGCTTCTTGAAGGGAAAGATGTAACTCTGTGAGATGAATTCACAGAACACAGAGCAGTTTCTCAGAAAACTTCTTTCCAGATCTGAATGCAAGATATTTCGTTTTTCACCATAGCCCTCTTTGGGCTTCCAAATATCCCTTTGCCAATTCCACAGGAACAGCCTTAGCGAAAGGCTTCTTGAAGGGAAAGATGTAACTCTGTGAGATGAATTAAGAGAACACAGAGCAGTTTCTCAGAAAGCTTCTTTCCAGTTTTCAACGGAAGATATTTGCTTTTTCACCATAGCCCTCTATGGGCTTCCAAATATCCCTTTGCCAATTCCACAAGAACAGCCTTAGCGAAAGGCTTCTTGAAGGGAAAGATGTAACCCTGTGAGATGAATTCACAGAACAAAGAGCAGTTTCTCAGAAAGCTTCTTTCCAGTTTTGAACGGAAGATATTTCCTTTTTCACCATAGCCCTCTATGGTCTTCCAAATATCCCTTTGCCAATTCCACAAGAACAGCCTTAGCGAAAGGCTTCTTGAAGGGAAAGATGTAACTCTGTGAGATGAATTCACAGAACACAGACCAGTTTCTCATAAAGCTTCTTTCCAGTTTGAACGGAAGATATTTCCTTTTTCACCATAGCCCTCTATGGGCTTCCAAATAACCCATTGCCAATTCCACAAGAACAGCCTTAGCGAAAGGCTTCTTGAAGGGAAAGATGTAACTCTGTGAGATGAATAAACAGAACACAGAGCAGTTTCTAAGAAAGCTTCTTTCCAGTTTTGAACGGAGGATATTTCCTTTTTCACCATAGCCCTCTATGGGCTTCCAAATATCCCTTTGCCAATTCCACCAGAACAGCCTTAGCGAAAGGCTTCTTGAACGGAAAGATGTAACTCTGTGAGATGAATTAACAGAACACAGAGCAGTTTCTCAGAAAGCTTCTTTCCAGTTTTGAACGAAAGATATTTCCTTTTTCACCATAGCCTTCTAAGGGCATCCAAATATCCCTTTGCCAATTCCACAAGAACAGCCTTGTCGAAAGGCATCTTGAAGGGAAAGATGTAACTCTATGAGATGAATTAACAGAACACAGAGCAGTTTCTCAGAAAGCTTCTTTCCAGTTTTGAACGGAAGAATTTTCCTTTTTCACCTGGCCCTCTATGGGCTTCCAAATATCCCTTTGCGAACTCCACAAGAACAGCCTTAGCGAAAGGCTTCTTGAAAGGAAAGATGTAATTCTGTGAGATGAATTAACAGAACACAGAGCAGTTTCTCAGAAAGCTTCTTTCCAGTTTTCAATGGGAGATATTTCCTTTTTCACCATAGCCCTCTATGGCCTTCAGAATATCCCTTTGCCAATTCCACAAGAACAGCCTTAGCGAAAGGCTTCTTGAAGGGAAAGATGTAACTCTGTGAGATGAATTAACAGAACACAGAGCAGTTTCTCAGAAAACTTCTTTCGAGATCTGAATGCAAGATATTTCGTTTTTCACCATAGCCCTCTTTGGGCTTCCAAATATCCCTTTGCCAATTCCACAAGAACAGCCTTAGCGAAAGGCTTCTTGAAGGGAAAGATGTAACTCTGTGAGATGAATTTAGAGAACACAGAGCAGTTTCACAGAAAGCTTCTTTCCAGTTTTGAAAGAAAGATATTTCCTTTTTCACCATAGCCCTCTATGGGCTTCCAAATATCCCTTTGCCAATTCCACAAGAACAGCCTTAGCGAAAGGCTTCTTGAAGGGAAAGATGTAACTCTGTCAGATGAATTAACAAAACACAGAGCAGTTTCTCAGAAAGCTTCTCTCCAGTTTTGAAAGGAAGATATTTCCTTTTTCACCATAGCCCTCTATGGGCTTCCAAATATCCCTTTTCCAATTCCACAGGAACAGCTTTAGCGAAAGGCTTCTTGAATGGAAAGATGTAACTCTGTGAGATGAATTAAGAGAACACAGAGCCGTTTCTCAGAAAGCTTCTTTCCAGTTTTGACTGGAAGATATATCCTTTTTCACCATAGCCCTCTAAGGGCTTCCAAATATCCCTTTGCCAATTGCACAAGAACAGCCTTAGCGAAAGGCTTCTTGAAGGGAAAGATGTAACTCTGTGAGATGAATTAAGAGACAACAGAGCAGTTTCTCAGAAAGCTTCTTTCCAGTTTTGAACGGAA
Organism: Chlorocebus sabaeus; assembly: GCF_047675955.1. Lineage (NCBI taxonomy): Eukaryota > Metazoa > Chordata > Mammalia > Primates > Cercopithecidae > Chlorocebus > Chlorocebus sabaeus. The sequence goes on along the minus strand of NW_027327024.1, from coordinate 425,592 downwards.
GATATTTCCTTTTTCACAAAAGCCCTCTATGGGCTTCCAAATATCCCTTTGCCAATTCCACAAGAACAGACTTAGCGAAAGGCTTCTTGAAGGGAAATATGTAACTCTGTGAGATGAATTAACAGAACACAGAGCAGTTTCTCAGAAAGCTTCTTTCCAGTTTTGAACGGAAGATATTTCCTTTTTCACCATAGCCCTCTATGGTCTTCCAAATATCCCTTTGCCAATTCCACAAGAACAGCCTTAGCGAAAGGCTTCTTGAAGGGAAATATGTAACTCTGTGAGATGAATTAACAGAACACAGAGCAGTTTCTCAGAAAGCTTCTTTCCAGTTTTGAACGGAAGATATTTTCTTTTTCACCATAGCCCTCTATTGTCTTCCAAATATCCCTTTGCCAATTCCACAAGAACAGCCTTAGCGAAAGGCTTCTTGAAGGGAAAGATGTAACTCTGTGAGATGAATTCACAGAACAAAGAGCAGTTTCTCAGAAAGCTTCTTTCAAGTTTTGAACGGAAGATATTTCCTTATTAACCATAACCCTCTATGGGTTTCCAAATATCCCTTTGCCAATTCCACAAGAACAGCCTTAACGAAAGGCTTCTTGAAGGGAAAGATGTAACTCTGTGAGATGAATTAACAGAACACAGAGCAGTTTCTCAGAAAGCTTCTTTCCAGTTTTGAAAGAAGATATTTCCTTTTTCACCATAGCCCTCTAGGGGCTTCCAAATATCCCTTTGCAAAATCCACCAGAAAAGCCTTAGCGAAAGGCTTCTTGAACGGAAAGATGTAACTCTGTGAGATGAATTAACAGAACACAGAGCAGTTTCTCAGAATGCTTCTTTCCAGTTTTGAACGGAAGATATTTCCTTTTTCACCATAGCCCTCTAGGGGCTTCCAAATATCCCTTTGCCAATTCCACAAGAACAACCTTAGCGAAAGGCTTCTTGAAAGGAAAGATGTAACTCTGTGAGATGAATTAACAGAACACAGAGCAGTTTCTCAGAATGCTTCTTTCCAGTTTTGAACGGGAGACATTTCCTTTTTCACCATAGCCCTCTAAGGGCTTCCAAATATCTCTTTGCCAATTCCCTAAGAACAGCCTTAGCGAAAGGCTTCTTGAAGGGAAAGTTGTAACTGTGTGAGATGAATTAACAGAACACAGAGCAGTTTCTCAGAAAGCTTGTTTCCAGTTTTGAACGGAAGATATTTCCTTTTTCACCATAGCCCTCTATGGTCTTCCAAATATCCCTTTGCCAATTCCACAAGAACAGCCTTAGCGAAAGGCTTCTTGAAGGGAAAGATGTAACTCGGTGAGATGAATTAACAGAACACAGAGCAGTTTCTCAGAAAGCTTCTTTCCAGTTTTGATCGGAAGATATTTCCTTTTTCACCATAGCCCTCTATGGGCTTCCAAATATCCATTTGCCAATTCCACAAGAACAGCCTTAGCGAAAGGCTTCTTGAAGGGAAAGATGTAACTCTGTGAGATGAATTCACAAAACACAGAGCAGTTTCTCAGAAAGCTTCTTTCCAGTTTGAACGGAAGATATTTCCTTTTTCACCATTGCCCTCTATGGGCTTCCAAATATCCCTTTGCCAATTCCACAAGAACAGCCTTAGCGAAAGGCTTCTTGAAGGGAAAGATGTAACTCTGTGAGATGAATTAAGAGAACACAGAGCAGTTTCTCAGAAAGCTTCTTTCCAGTTTTCAACGAAAGATATTTGCTTTTTCACCATAGCCCTCTATGGGCTTCCAAATATCCCTTTGCCAATTCCACAAGAACAGCCTTAGCGAAAGGCTTCTTGAAGGGAAAGATGTAACCCTGTGAGATGAATTCACAGAACAAAGAGCAGTTTCTCAGAAAGCTTCTTTCCAGTTTTGAACGGAAGATATTTCCTTTTTCACCATAGCCCTCTATGGTCTTCCAAATATCCCTTTGCCAATTCCACAAGAACAGCCTTAGCGAAAGGCTTCTTGAAGGGAAAGATGTAACTCTGTGAGATGAATTCACAGAACACAGACCAGTTTCTCATAAAGCTTCTTTCCAGTTTGAACGGAAGATATTTCCTTTTTCACCATAGCCCTCTATGGGCTTCCAAATAACCCATTGCCAATTCCACAAGAACAGCCTTAGCGAAAGGCTTCTTGAAGGGAAAGATGTAACTCTGTGAGATGAATAAACAGAACACAGAGCAGTTTCTAAGAAAGCTTCTTTCCAGTTTTGAACGGAGGATATTTCCTTTTTCACCATAGCCCTCTATGGGCTTCCAAATATCCCTTTGCCAATTCCACCAGAACAGCCTTAGCGAAAGGCTTCTTGAACGGAAAGATGTAACTCTGTGAGATGAATTAACAGAACACAGAGCAGTTTCTCAGAAAGCTTCTTTCCAGTTTTGAACGAAAGATATTTCCTTTTTCACCATAGCCTTCTAAGGGCATCCAAATATCCCTTTGCCAATTCCACAAGAACAGCCTTGTCGAAAGGCATCTTGAAGGGAAAGATGTAACTCTATGAGATGAATTAACAGAACACAGAGCAGTTTCTCAGAAAGCTTCTTTCCAGTTTTGAACGGAAGAATTTTCCTTTTTCACCTGGCCCTCTATGGGCTTCCAAATATCCCTTTGCGAACTCCACAAGAACAGCCTTAGCGAAAGGCTTCCTGAAAGGAAAGATGTAATTCTGTGAGATGAATTAACAGAACACAGAGCAGTTTCTCAGAAAGCTTCTTTCCAGTTTTCAATGGGAGATATTTCCTTTTTCACCATAGCCCTCTATGGCCTTCAGAATATCCCTTTGCCAATTCCACAAGAACAGCCTTAGCGAAAGGCTTCTTGAAGGGAAAGATGTAACTCTGTGAGATGAATTAACAGAACACAGAGCAGTTTCTCAGAAAACTTCTTTCGAGATCTGAATGCAAGATATTTCGTTTTTCACCATAGCCCTCTTTGGGCTTCCAAATATCCCTTTGCCAATTCCACAAGAACAGCCTTAGCGAAAGGCTTCTTGAAGGGAAAGATGTAACTCTGTGAGATGAATTTAGAGAACACAGAGCAGTTTCACAGAAAGCTTCTTTCCAGTTTTGAAAGAAAGATATTTCCTTTTTCACCATAGCCCTCTATGGGCTTCCAAATATCCCTTTGCCAATTCCACAAGAACAGCCTTAGCGAAAGGCTTCTTGAAGGGAAAGATGTAACTCTGTCAGATGAATTAACAAAACACAGAGCAGTTTCTCAGAAAGCTTCTCTCCAGTTTTGAAAGGAAGATATTTCCTTTTTCACCATAGCCCTCTATGGGCTTCCAAATATCCCTTTTCCAATTCCACAGGAACAGCTTTAGCGAAAGGCTTCTTGAATGGAAAGATGTAACTCTGTGAGATGAATTAAGAGAACACAGAGCCGTTTCTCAGAAAGCTTCTTTCCAGTTTTGACTGGAAGATATATCCTTTTTCACCATAGCCCTCTAAGGGCTTCCAAATATCCCTTTGCCAATTGCACAAGAACAGCCTTAGCGAAAGGCTTCTTGAAGGGAAAGATGTAACTCTGTGAGATGAATTAAGAGACAACAGAGCAGTTTCTCAGAAAGCTTCTTTCCAGTTTTGAACGGAAGATATTTCCTTTTTCACAAAAGCCCTCTATGGGCTTCCAAATATCCCTTTGCCAATTCCACAAGAACAGACTTAGCGAAAGGCTTCTTGAAGGGAAATATGTAACTCTGTGAGATGAATTAACAGAACACAGAGCAGTTTCTCAGAAAGCTTCTTTCCAGTTTTGAACGGAAGATATTTCCTTTTTCACCATAGCCCTCTATGGTCTTCCAAATATCCCTTTGCCAATTCCACAAGAACAGCCTTAGCGAAAGGCTTCTTGAAGGGAAAGATGTAACTCTGTGAGATGAATTCACAGAACAAAGAGCAGTTTCTCAGAAAGCTTCTTTCAAGTTTTGAACGGAAGATATTTCCTTATTAACCACAACCCTCTATGGGCTTCCAAATATCCCTTTGCCAATTCCACAAGAACAGCCTTAACGAAAGGCTTCTTGAAGGGAAAGATGTAACTCTGTGAGATGAATTAACAGAACACAGAGCAGTTTCTCAGAAAGCTTCTTTCCAGTTTTGAACGGAAGATATTTCCTTTTTCACCATAGCCCTCTAGGGGCTTCCAAATATCCCTTTGCAAAATCCACCAGAAAAGCCTTAGCGAAAGGCTTCTTGAACGGAAAGATGTAACTCTGTGAGATGAATTAACAGAACACAGAGCAGTTTCTCAGAAAGCTTCTTTCCACTTTTGAACGGAAGATATTTCCTTTTTCACCATAGCCTCTATGGGCTTCCAAATATCCCTTTGCCAATTCCACAAGAACAGCCTTAGCGAAAGGCTTCTTGAAGGGAAAGATGTAACTCTGTGAGATGAATTAACAGAACACAGAGCAGTTTCTCAGAATGCTTCTTTCCAGTTTTGAACGGGAGACATTTCCTTTTTCACCATAGCCCTCTAAGGGCTTCCAAATATCCCTTTGCCAATTCCACAAGAACAGCCTTAGCGAAAGGCTTCTTGAAGGGAAAGTTGTAACTCTGTGAGATGAATTAACAGAACACAGAGCAGTTTCTCAGAAAGCTTGTTTCCAGTTTTGAACGGAAGATATTTCCTTTTTCACCATAGCCCTCTATGGTCTTCCAAATATCCCTTTGCCAATTCCACAAGAACAGCCTTAGCGAAAGGCTTCTTGAAGGGAAAGATGTAACTCTGTGAGATGAATTAACAGAACACAGAGCAGTTTCTCAGAAAGCTTCTTTCCAGTTTTGATCGGAAGATATTTCCTTTTTCACCATAGCCCTCTATGGGCTTCCAAATATCCATTTGCCAATTCCACAAGAACAGCCTTAGCGAAAGGCTTCTTGAAGGGAAAGATGTAACTCTGTGAGATGAATTCACAAAACACAGAGCAGTTTCTCAGAAAGCTTCTTTCCAGTTTGAACGGAAGATATTTCCTTTTTCACCGTTGCCCTCTATGGGCTTCCAAATATCCCTTTGCCAATTCCACAAGAACAGCCTTAGCGAAAGGCTTCTTGAAGGGAAAGATGTAACTCTGTGAGATGAATTCACAGAACACAGAACAGTTTCTGATAAAGCTTCTTTCCAGTTTTGAACGGAAGATATTTCCCTTTTCACCATAGCCCTCTATGGGCTTCCAAATATCCCTTTGCCAATTCCACAAAAACAGCCTTAGCGAAAGGCTTCTTGAAGGGAACGATGTAACTCTGTGAGATGAATTAACAGAACACAGAGCAGTTTCTCAGAAAGCTTCTTTCCAGTTTTGAACAGAGGATATTTCGTTTTTCACCATAGCCCTCTATGGGCTTCCAAATATCCCTTTGCCAATTCCACCAGAACAGCCTTACCGAAAGGCTTCTTGAACGGAAAGATGTAACTCTGTGAGAGGAATTAACAGAACACAGAGCAGTTTCTCAGAAAGCTTCTTTCCAGTTTTGAACGGAAGATATTTCCTTTTTCATCATAGCCCTCTATGGGCTTCCAAATATCCCTTTGCCAATTCCACAAGAACAGCCTTAGCGAAAGGTTTCTTGAAGGGAAAGATGTAACTCTTTGAGATGAATTAACAGAACACAGAGCAGTTTCTCAGAAAACTTCTTTCCAGATTTGAATGCAAGATATTTACTTTTTCACCATAGCCCTCATTGGGCTTCCAAATATCCCTTTTCCAATTCCACAAGAACAGCCTTAGCGAAAGGCTTCTTGACGGGAAAGATGTAACTCTGTGAGTTGAATTATCAGAAGACAGAGCAGTTTCTCAGAAAGCTTCTTTCCAGGTTTGAACGGAAGATATTTCCTTTTTCACCATAGCCCTCTATGGGCTTACAAATATCCCTTTGCCAATTCCACAAGAACAGCCTTAGCGAAAGGCTTCTTGAAGGGAAAGATGTAACTCTGTGTGGTGAATTAAGAGAACACAGAGCAGTTTCTCAGAAAGCTTCTTTCCAGTTTTGAACGGAAGATATTTCCTTTTTCACCATAGCCCTCTATGGGCTTCCAAATATCCCTTTGCCAATTCCACAAGAACAGCCTTAGCGAAAGGCTTCTTGAAGGGAAATATGTAACTCTGTGAGATGAATTAACAGAACACAGAGCAGTTTCTCAGAAACCTTCTTTCCAGTTTTGAACGGAAGATATTTCATTTTTCAGCATAGCGCTCTATGGACTTCCAAATATCCCTTTGCCTGTTCCACCAGAACAGCCTTAGCGAAAAGCTTCTTGAAGGGAAAGATGTAACTCTGTGAGATGAATTAACAGAACACAGAGCAGTTTCTCAGATAGCTTCTTTCCAGTTTTGAACGGGAGACATTTCCTTTTTCACCATAGCCCTCTATGGGCTTCCAAATATCCCTTTGCCAATTCCACAATAACAGCCTTAGCGAAAGGCTTCTTGAAGGGAAAGATGTAACTCTGTGAGATGAATTAAGAGAACACAGAGCAGTTTCTCAGAAAGCTTCTTTCCAGTTTTGAACGGAAGATATTTGCTTTTTCCCCATAGCCCTCTATGGGCTTCCAAATATCCCTTTGCCAATTCCACAAGAACAGCCTTAGCGAAAGGCTTCTTGAAGGGAAAGATGTAACTCTGTGAGATGAATTCACAGGACAAAGAGCAGTTTCTCAGAAAGCTTCTTTCCAGTTTTGAACGGAAGATATTTCCTTTTTCACCATAGCCCTCTATGGTCTTCCAAATATCCCTTTGCCAATTCCACAATAACAGCCTTAGCGAAAGGCTTCTTGAAGGGAAAGATGTAACTCTGTGAGATGAATTCACAGAACACAGACCAGTTTCTCAGAAAGCTTCTTTCCAGTTTGAACGGAAGATATTTCCTTTTTCACCATAGCCCTCTATGGGCTTCCAAATAACCCATTGCCAATTCCACCAGAACAGCCTTAGCGAAAGGCTTCTTGAAGGGAAAGATGTAACTCTGTGAGATGAATAAACAGAACACAGAGCAGTTTCTCAGAAAGCTTCTTTCCAGTTTTGAACGGAGGATATTTCCTTTTTCGCCATAGCCCTCTATGGGCTTCCAAATATCCCTTTGCCAATTCCACCAGAACAGCCTTAGCGAAAGGCTTCTTGAACGGAAAGATGTAACTCTGTGAGATGAATTAACAGAACACAGAGCAGTTTCGCAGAAAGCTTCTTTCCAGTTTTGAACGGAGGATATTATCTTTTTCACCATAGCCCTCTATGGGCTTCCAAATATCCCTTTGCCAATTCCACAAGAACAGCCTTAACGAAAGGCTTCTTGAAGGGAAAGATGTAACTCTGTGAGATGAATTAACAAAACACAGAGCAGTTTCTCAGAAAGCTTCTCTCCAGTTTTGAAAGGAAGATATTTCCTTTTTCACCATAGCCTTCTATGGGCTTCCAAATATCCCTTTTCCAATTCCACAGGAACAGCTTTAGCGAAAGGCTTCTTGAATGGAAAGATGTAACTCTGTGAGATGAATTAAGAGAACACAGAGCAGTTTCTCAGAAAGCTTCTTTCCAGTTTTACCGGAAGATATATCCTTTTTCACCATAGCCCTCTAAGGGCTTCCAAATATCCCTTTGCCAATTCCACAAGAACAGCCTTAGCGAAAGGCTTCTTGAACGGAAAGATGTAACTCTGTGAGATGAATTAACAGAACACAGAGCAGTTTCTCAGAAAGCTTCTTTCCAGTTTTGAACGGAAGATATTTCCTTTTTCACCATAGCCCTCTAAGGGCTTCCAAATATCCCTTTGCCAATTCCACAAGAACAGCCTTAGCGAAAGGCATCTTGAAGGGAAAGAGGTAACTCTGTGAGATGAATTAAGAGAACGCAGAGCAGTTTCTCAGAAAGCTTCTTTCCAGTTTTGAACGAAAGATATTTCCTTTTTCACCATAGCCCTCTATGGGCTTCCAAATATCCCTTTGCCAATTCCACAAGAACAGCCTTAACGAAAGGCTTCTTGAAGGGAAAGATGTAACTCTGTGAGATGAATTAAGAAAACACAGAGCAGTTTCTCAGAAAGCTTCTCTCCAGTTTTGAAAGGAAGATATTTCCTTTTTCACCATAGCCCTCTATGGGCTTCCAAATATCCCTTTTCCAATTCCACAGGAACAGCTTTAGCGAAAGGCTTCTTGAATGGAAAGATGTAACTCTGTGAGATGAATTAAGAGAACACAGAGCCGTTTCTCAGAAAGCTTCTTTCCAGTTTTGACAGGAAGATATATCCTTTTTCACCATAGCCCTCTATGGGCTTTCAAATATCCCTTTGCCAATTCCACAAGAACAGCCTTAGCGAAAGGCTTCTTGAACGGAAAGATGTACCTCTGTGAGATGAATTAACAGAACACAGAGCAGTTCATCAGAAAGCTTCTTTCCAGTTTTGAACGGAAGATATTTCCTTTTTCACCATAGCCCTCTATTATCTTCCAAATATCCCTTTGCCAATTCCACAAGAACAGCCTTAGTGAAAGGCTTCTTGAAGGGAAAGACGTAACTCTGTGAGACGAATTCACAGAACACAGAGCAGTTTCTCAGAAAGCTTCTTTCCAGTTTTGAACGGAAGATATTTCCTTTTTCACCATAGCCCTCTATGGGCTTCCAAATATCCCTTTGCCAATTCCAAAAGAACAGCCTTAGCGAAAGGCTTCTTGAAGGGAAATATGTAACTCTGTGAGATGAATTAACAGAACACAGAGCAGTTTCCTAGAAAGCTTCTATCCAGTTTTGAACGGAAGATATTTCCTTTTTCACGATAGCCCTCTATGGGCTTCCAAATATCCCTTTACCAATTCCAAAAACAGCTTTAGCGAAAGGCTTCTTGAATGGAAAGATGTAACTCTCTGAGATGAATTAAGAGAACACAGAGCCGTTTCTCAGAAAGCTTCTTTCCAGTTTTGAACGGAAGAATATTTCCTTTTTCACCATAGCCCTCTATGGGCTTCCAAATATCCCTTTGCCAATTCCACCAGAAAAGCCTTAGCGAAAGGCTTCTTGAAGGGAAATATGTAACTCTGTGAAATGAATTAACAGAACACAGAGCAGTTTCCTAGAAAGCTTCTATCCAGTTTTGAACGGAAGATATTTCCTTTTTCACCATGGCCCTCTATGGGCTTCCAAATATCCCTTTGCGAACTCCACAAGAACAGCCTTAGCGAAAGGCTTCTTGAAAGGAAAGATGTAACTCTGTGAGATGAATTAACAGAACACAGAGCAGTTTCTCAGAAAGCTTCTTTCCAGTTTTGAATGGGAGATATTTCTTTTTTCACCATAGCCCTCTATGGGCTTCAGAATATCCCTTTGCCAATTCCACAAGAACAGCCTTAGCGAAAGGCTTCTTGAAGGGAAAGATGTAACACTGTGAGATGAATTAACAGAACACAGAGCAGTTTCTCAGAAAACTTCTTTCCAGATCTGAATCCAAGATATTTCGTTTTTCACCATAGACCTCATTGGGCTTCCAAATATCCCTTTGCCAATTCCAAAAGAACAGCCTTAGCGAAAGGCTTCTTGAAGGGAAAGATGTATCTCTGTGAGATGAATTAAGAGAACACAGAGCAGTTTCTCAGAAAGCTTCTTTCCAGTTTTGAACGAAAGATATTTCCTTTTTCACCATAGCCCTCTAAGGGCTCCCAAATATCCCTTTCCCAATTCCACAAGAACAGCCTTAACGAAAGGCTTCTTGAAGGGAAAGATGTAACTCTGTGAGATGAATTAAGAAAACACAGAGCAGTTTCTCAGAAAGCTTCTCTCCAGTTTTGAAAGGAAGATATTTCCTTTTTCACCATAGCCCTCTATGGGCTTCCAAATATCCCTTTTCCAATTCCACAGGAACAGTTTAGCGAAAGGCTTCTTGAATGGAAAGATGTAACTCTGTGAGATGAATTAAGAGAACACAGAGCCGTTTCACCAAAAGCTTCTTTCCAGTTTTGAACGGAAGATATTTCCTTTTTCACCATAGCCCTCTATGGGCTTCCAAATATCCATTTGCCAATTCCACAAGAACAGCCTTAGCGAAAGGCTTCTTGAAGGGAAAGATGTAACTCTGTGAGATGAATGCACAAAACACAGAGCAGTTTCTCAGAAAGCTTCTTTCCAGTTTGAACGGAAGATATTTCCTTTTTCACCATTGCCCTCTATGGGCTTCCAAATATCCCTTTGCCAATTCCACAAGAACAGCCTTAGCGAAAGGCTTCTTGAAGGGAAAGATGTAACTCTGTGAGATGAATTCACAGAACACAGAACAGTTTCTGATAAAGCTTCTTTCCAGTTTTGAACGGAAGATATTTCCCTTTTCACCATAGCCCTCTATGGGCTTCAAAATATCCCTTTGCCAATTCCACAAGAACAGCCTTAGCGAAAGGCTTCTTGAAGGGAAAGATGTAACTCTGTGAGATGAATTAACAGAACACAGAGCAGTTTCTCAGAAAGCTTCTTTCCAGTTTTGAACAGAGGATATTTCGTTTTTCACCATAGCCCTCTATGGGCTTCCAAATATTCCTTTGCCAATTCCACCAGAACACCTTACCGAAAGGCTTCTTGAACGGAAAGATGTAACTCTGTGAGAGGAATTAACAGAACACAGAGCAGTTTCTCAGAAAGCTTCTTTCCAGTTTTGAACGGAAGATATTTCCTTTTTCATCATAGCCCTCTATGGGCTTCCAAATATCCCTTTGCCAATTCCACAAGAACAGCCTTAGCGAAAGGCTTCTTGAAGGGAAAGATGTAACTCTCTGAGATGAATTAACAGAACACAGAGCAGTTTCTCAGAAAACTTCTTTCCAGATTTGAATGCAAGATATTTCCTTTTTCACCATAGCTCTCATTGGGCTTCCCAATATCCCTTTGCCAATTCCACAAGAACAGCCTTAGCGAAAGGCTTCTTGACGGGAAAGATGTAACTCTGTGAGTTGAATTATCAGAAGACAGAGCAGTTTCTCAGAAAGCTTCTTTCCAGGTTTGAACGGAAGATATTTCCTTTTTCACCAAAGCCCTCTATGGGCTTCCAAATATCCCTTTGCCAATTCCACAAGAACAGCCTTAGCGAAAGTCTTCTTGAAGGGAAAGATGTAACTCTGTGAGATGAATTAACAGAACACAGAGCAGTTTCTCAGAAAGCTTCTTTCCAGTTTTGACAGGAAGATATATCCTTTTTCACCATAGCCCTCTATGGGCTTCCAAATATCCCTTTGCCAATTCCACAAGAACAGCCTTAGCGAAAGGCTTGTTGAACGGAAAGATGTACCTCTGTGAGATGAATTAACAGAACACAGAGCAGTTCATCAGAAAGCTTCTTTCCAGTTTTGAACGGAAGATATTTCCTTTTTCACCCTATCCCTCTATTGGCTTCCAAATATCCCTTTGCCTATTCCACAAGAACAGCCTTAGTGAAAGGCTTCTTGAAGGGAAAGACGTAACTCTGTGAGACGAATTCACAGAACACAGAGCAGTTTCTCAGAAAGCTTCTTTTCAGTTTTGAACGGAAGATATTTCCTTTTTCACCATAGCCCTCTATGGGCTTCCAAATATCCCTTTGCCAATTCCACAAGAAGAGCCTTAGCGAAAGGCTTCTTGAAGGGAAATATGTAACTCTGTGAGATGAATTAACAGGACACAGAGCAGTTTCTCAGAAAGCTTCTATCCAGTTTTGAACGGAAGATATTTCCTTTTTCACGATAGCCTCTATGGGCTTCCAAATATCCCTTTACCAATTCCACAAGAACAGCTTTATCGAAAGGCTTCTTGAATGGAAAGATGTAACTCTCTGAGATGAATTTAGAGAACACAGAGCCGTTTCTCAGAAAGCTTCTTTCCAGTTTTGAACGGAAGATATTTCCTTTTTCACCATAGCCCTCTATGGGCTTCCAAATATCCCTTTGCCTATTCCACAAGAACAGCCTTAGCGAAAGACTTCTTGAAGAGAAAGATGTAACTCTGTGAGATGAATTAACAGAACACAGAGCAGTTTCTCAGAAAGCTTCTTTCCAGTTTTGAACCGAAGATATTTCCTTTTTCACCATAGCCCTATAGGGGCTTCCAAATATCCCTTTGCCAATTCCACAAGAACAGCCTTAGCGAAAGGCTTCTTGAAGAGAAAGATGTAACTCTGTGAGATGAATTAACAGAACACAGAGCCGTTTCTCAGAAAGCTTCTTTCCAGTTTTGAACGGAAGATATTTCCTTTTTCACCATAGCCCTCTATGGGCTTCCAAATATCCCTTTGCCAATTCCACAAGAACAGCCTTAGCGAAAGACTTCTTGAAACGAAAGATGTAACTCTGTGAGATGAATTAACAGAACACAGAGCAGTTTCTCAGAAAACTTCTTTCCAGATTTGAATGCAAGATATTTCCTTTTTCACCATAGCCCTCATTGGGCTTCCAAATATCCCTTTGCCAATTCCACAAGAACAGCCTTACTGAAAGGCTTCTTGAAGGGAAAGATGTAACTCTGTGAGATGAATTAACAGACACAGAGCAGTTTCTCAGAAAGCTTCTTTCCAGTTTTGAACGGAAGATATTTGCTTTTTCACCATAGCCCTCTATGGGCTTCCAAATATCCCTTTGCCAATTGCAAAAGAACAGCCTTAGCGAAAGGCTTCTTGAAGGGAAAGTTGTAACTCGGTGAGATGAATTAACAGAACACAGAGCAGTTTCACCGAAAGCTTCTTTCCAGTTTTCAACGGAAGATATTTCCTTTTTCACCATAGCCCTCTATGAGCATCCAAATATCAATTTGCCAATTCCACAAGAACAGCCTTAGCGAAAGTCTTCTTGAAGGGAAAGATGTAACTAAGTGAGATGAATTAACAGAACACAGAGCAGTTTCTCAGAAAGCTTCTTTCCAGTTTTGAACGGAAGATATTTCCTTTTTCACCATAGCCCTCTAAGGGCTTCCAAATATCCCTTTGCCAATTCCACAAGAACACCCTTGTCGAAAGGCATCTTGATGGGAAAGATGTAACTCTATGAGATGAATTAACAGAACACAGAGCAGTTTCTCAGAAAGCTTCTTTCCAGTTTTAAACGGAAGATATTTCCTTTTTCACCATGGCCCTCTATGGGCTTCCAAATATCCCTTTGCGAACTCCACAAGAACAGCCTTAGCGAAAGGCTTCTTGAAAGGAAAGATGTAATTCTGTGAGATGAATTAACAGAACACAGAGCAGTTTCTCAGAAAGCTTCTTTCCAGTTTTGAATGGGAGATATTTCCTTTTTCACCATAGCCCTCTATGGCCTTCAGAATATCCCTTTGCCAATTCTACAAGAACAGCCTTAGCGAAAGGCTTCTTGAAGGGAAAGATGTAACTCTGTGAGATGAATTAACAGAACACAGAGCAGTTTCTCAGAAAGCTTCTTTCTAGTTTTGAACGGAAGATATTTCCTTTTTCACCATAGGCCTCTAAGGGTTTCCAAATATCCCTTTGCCAATTCCACAAGAACAGCCTTAGCGAAAGGCTTCTTGAAGGGAAAGATGTAACTCTGTGAGATGAATTAAGAGAACACAGAGCAGTTTCTCAGAAAGCTTCTTTCCAGTTTTGAAGGGAAGATATTTCCTTTTTCACCTGAGCCCTCTATGGGCTTCCAAATATCCCTTTGCAAATTCCACAAGAACAGCCTTAGCGAAAGTCTTCTTGAAGGGAAAGATGTAACTCTGTGAGATGAATTCACAGAACACAGAGCAGTTTCTCAGAAAGCTTCTTTCCAGTTTTGAACGGAAGATATTTCCTTTTTCACCATAGGCCTCTAAGGGTTATCAAATATCCCTTTGCCAATTCCACAAGAACAGCCTTAGCGAAAGGCTTCTTGAAGGGAAAGATGTAACTCTGTGAGATGAATTAACAGAACACAGAGCAGTTTCTCAGAAAGCTTCTTTCCAGTTTTGAACGGAAGATATTTCCTTTTTCACCATAGGCCTCTGTGGGCTTCCAAATATCCCTTTGCCAATTCCACAAGAACAGCCTTAGCGAAAGGCTTCTTGAAGGGAAAGATGTAACTCTGTGAGATGAATTAACAGAACACAGAGCAGTTTCTCAGAAAGCTTCTTTCCAGTTTTGAACGGAAGATATTTACTTTTTCACCATAGCCCTCTATGGGCTTCCCAATATCCCTTTGCCAATTCCACAAGAACAGCCTTAGCGAAAGGCTTCATGAAGGGAAAGATGTAACTCTGTGAGATGAATTAACAGAACACAGAGCAGTTTCTCAGAAAACTTCTTTCCAGTTTTGAACGGAAGATATTTCCTTTTTCACCATAGGCCTCTATGGGCTTCCAAATATCCCTTTGCCAATTCCACAAGAACAGCCTTAGCGAAAGGCTTCTTGAAGGGAAAGATGTAACTCTGTGAGATGAATTAACAGAACACAGAGCAGTTTCTCAGAAAGCTTCTTTCCAGTTTTGAACGGAAGATATTTACTTTTTCACCATAGCCCTCTATGGGCTTCCAAATATCCCTTTGCCAATTCCACAAGAACAGCCTTAGCGAAAGGCTTCTTGAAGGGAAAGATGTAACTCTGTGAGATGAATTAACAGAACACTGCGCAGTTTCTCAGAGAGCTTCTTTCCAGTTTTGAACGGAAGATATTTCCTTTTTCACCATAGCCCTCTATGGGCTTCCAAATATCCCTTTGCCAATTCCACAAGAACAGCCTTAGCGAAAGGCTTCTTGAAGGGAACGATGTAACTCTGTGAAATGAATTAACAGAACACAGAGCAGTTTCTCAGAGAGCTTCTTTCCAGTTTTGAACGGAAGATATTTCCTTTTTCACCATAGCCCTCTATGGGCTTCCAAATATCCCTTTGAAATTCCACAAGAACAGCCTTAGCGAAAGGCTTCTTAAAGGGAAAGATGTAACTCTGTGAGATGAATTAACAGAACACAGAGCAGTTTCTCAGAAAGCTTCTTTACAGTTTTGAACGGAAGATATTTCCTTTTTCACCATAGCCGTCTATGGGCTTCCAAATATCCCTTTGCCAATTCCACAAGAACAGCCTTAGCGAAAGGCTTCTTGAAGGGAAAGATGTAACTCTGTGAGATGAATTAACAGAACACTGCGCAGTTTCTCAGAAAGATTCTTTCCAGTTTTGAACGGAAGATGTTTCCTTTTTCACCATAGCCCTCTATGGGCTTCCAAATATCCCTTTGCCAATTCCACAAGAACAGCCTTAGCGAAAGGCTTCTTGAAGGGAAAGATGTAACTCTGTGAGATGAATTCACAGAACAGAGAGCAGTTTCTCAGAAAGCTTCTTTCCAGTTTTGAAGGGAAGATATTTCCTTTTTCACCATAGCCCTCTTTGGGCTTCCAAATATCCCTTTGCCAATTCCACAAGAACAGCATTAGCGAAAGGCTTCTTGAAGGGAAAGATGTAACTCTGTGAGATGAATTAACAGAACACAGAGCAGTTTCTCAGAAAGCTTCTTTCTAGTTTTGAACGGAAGATATTTCCTTTTTCACCATAGGCCTCTAAGGGTTTCCAAATATTCCTTTGCCAATTCCACAAGAACAGCCTTAGCGAAAGGCTTCTTGAAGGGAAAGATGTAACTCTGTGAGATGAATTCACAGAACACAGAGCAGTTTCTCAGAAAGCTTCTTTCCAGTTTTGAACGGAAGATATTTCCTTTTTCACCATAGGCCTCTGTGGGCTTCCAAATATCCCTTTGCCAATTCCACAAGAACAGCCTTAGCGAAAGGCTTCTTGAAGGGAAAGATGTAACTCTGTGAGATGAATTAACAGAACACAGAGCAGTTTCTCAGAAAGCTTCTTTCTAGTTTTGAACGGAAGATATTTCCTTTTTCACCATAGGCCTCTAAGGGTTTCCAAATATCCCTTTGCCAATTCCACAAGAACAGCCTTAGCTAAGTCTTCTTGAAGGGAAAGATGTAACTCTGTGAGATGAATTAAGAGAACACAGAGCATTTTCTCACAAAGCTTCTTTCCAGTTTTGAACGGAAGATATTTCCTTTTTCACCATAGCCCTCTATGGGCTTCCAAATATCCCTTTGCAAATTCCACAAGAACAGCCTTAGCGAAAGTCTTCTTGAAGGGAAAGATGTAACTCTGTGATATGAATTCACAGAACACAGAGCAGTTTCTCAGAAAGCTTCTTTCCAGTTTTGAACGGAAGATATTTCCTTTTTCACCATATGCCTCTAAGGGTTGCCAAATATCCCTTTGCCAATTCCACAAGAACAGCCTTAGCGAAAGGCTTCTTGAAGGGAAAGATGTAACTCTGTGAGATGAATTCACAGAACACAGAGCAGTTTCTCAGAAAGCTTCTTTCCAGTTTTGAACGGAAGATATTTCCTTTTTCACCATAGGCCTCTAAGGGATGCGAAATATCCCTTTGCCAATTCCACAAGAACAGCCTTAGCGAAAGGCTTCTTGAAGGGAAAGATGTAACTCTATAAGATGAATTCACAGAACACAGAGCAGTTTCTCAGAAAGCTTCTTTTCAGTTTTGAACGGAAGATATTTCCTTTTTCACCATAGCCCTCTATGGGCTTCCAAATATCCCTTTGCCAATTCCACAAGAAGAGCCTTAGCGAAAGGCTTCTTGAAGGGAAATATGTAACTCTGTGAGATGAATTAACAGGACACAGAGCAGTTTCTCAGAAAGCTTCTATCCAGTTTTGAACGGAAGATATTTCCTTTTTCACGATAGCCTCTATGGGCTTCCAAATATCCCTTTACCAATTCCACAAGAACAGCTTTATCGAAAGGCTTCTTGAATGGAAAGATGTAACTCTCTGAGATGAATTTAGAGAACACAGAGCCGTTTCTCAGAAAGCTTCTTTCCAGTTTTGAACGGAAGATATTTCCTTTTTCACCATAGCCCTCTATGGGCTTCCAAATATCCCTTTGCCTATTCCACAAGAACAGCCTTAGCGAAAGACTTCTTGAAGAGAAAGATGTAACTCTGTGAGATGAATTAACAGAACACAGAGCAGTTTCTCAGAAAGCTTCTTTCCAGTTTTGAACCGAAGATATTTGCTTTTTCACCATAGCCCTATATGGGCTTCCAAATATCCCTTTGCCAATTCCACAAGAACAGCCTTAGCGAAAGGCTTCTTGAAGAGAAAGATGTAACTCTGTGGGATGAATTAACAGAACACAGAGCCGTTTCTCAGAAAGCTTCTTTCCAGTTTTGAACGGAAGATATTTCCTTTTTCACCATAGCCCTCTATGGGCTTCCAAATATCCCTTTGCCAATTCCACAAGAACAGCCTTAGCGAAAGACTTCTTGAAACGAAAGATGTAACTCTGTGAGATGAATTAACAGAACACAGAGCAGTTTCTCAGAAAACTTCTTTCCAGATTTGAATGCAAGATATTTCCTTTTTCACCATAGCCCTCATTGGGCTTCCAAATATCCCTTTGCCAATTCCACAAGAACAGCCTTACTGAAAGGCTTCTTGAAGGGAAAGATGTAACTCTGTGAGATGAATTAACAGACACAGAGCAGTTTCTCAGAAAGCTTCTTTCCAGTTTTGAACGGAAGATATTTGCTTTTTCAGCATAGCCCTCTATGGGCTTCCAAATATCCCTTTGCCAATTGCAAAAGAACAGCCTTAGCGAAAGGCTTCTTGAAGGGAAAGTTGTAACTCGGTGAGATGAATTAACAGAACACAGAGCAGTTTCACCGAAAGCTTCTTTCCAGTTTTCAACGGAAGATATTTCCTTTTTCACCATAGCCCTCTATGAGCATCCAAATATCAATTTGCCAATTCCACAAGAACAGCCTTAGCGAAAGTCTTCTTGAAGGGAAAGATGTAACTAAGTGAGATGAATTAACAGAACACAGAGCAGTTTCTCAGAAAGCTTCTTTCCAGTTTTGAACGGAAGATATTTCCTTTTTCACCATAGCCCTCTAAGGGCTTCCAAATATCCCTTTGCCAATTCCACAAGAACACCCTTGTCGAAAGGCATCTTGATGGGAAAGATGTAACTCTATGAGATGAATTAACAGAACACAGAGCAGTTTCTCAGAAAGCTTCTTTCCAGTTTTAAACGGAAGATATTTCCTTTTTCACCATGGCCCTCTATGGGCTTCCAAATATCCCTTTGCGAACTCCACAAGAACAGCCTTAGCGAAAGGCTTCTTGAAAGGAAAGATGTAATTCTGTGAGATGAATTAACAGAACACAGAGCAGTTTCTCAGAAAGCTTCTTTCCAGTTTTGAATGGGAGATATTTCCTTTTTCACCATAGCCCTCTATGGCCTTCAGAATATCCCTTTGCCAATTCTACAAGAACAGCCTTAGCGAAAGGCTTCTTGAAGGGAAAGATGTAACTCTGTGAGATGAATTAACAGAACACAGAGCAGTTTCTCAGAAAGCTTCTTTCTAGTTTTGAACGGAAGATATTTCCTTTTTCACCATAGGCCTCTAAGGGTTTCCAAATATCCCTTTGCCAATTCCACAAGAACAGCCTTAGCGAAAGGCTTCTTGAAGGGAAAGATGTAACTCTGTGAGATGAATTAAGAGAACACAGAGCAGTTTCTCAGAAAGCTTCTTTCCAGTTTTGAAGGGAAGATATTTCCTTTTTCACCTGAGCCCTCTATGGGCTTCCAAATATCCCTTTGCAAATTCCACAAGAACAGCCTTAGCGAAAGTCTTCTTGAAGGGAAAGATGTAACTCTGTGAGATGAATTCACAGAACACAGAGCAGTTTCTCAGAAAGCTTCTTTCCAGTTTTGAACGGAAGATATTTCCTTTTTCACCATAGGCCTCTAAGGGTTATCAAATATCCCTTTGCCAATTCCACAAGAACAGCCTTAGCGAAAGGCTTCTTGAAGGGAAAGATGTAACTCTGTGAGATGAATTAACAGAACACAGAGCAGTTTCTCAGAAAGCTTCTTTCCAGTTTTGAACGGAAGATATTTCCTTTTTCACCATAGGCCTCTGTGGGCTTCCAAATATCCCTTTGCCAATTCCACAAGAACAGCCTTAGCGAAAGGCTTCTTGAAGGGAAAGATGTAACTCTGTGAGATGAATTAACAGAACACAGAGCAGTTTCTCAGAAAGCTTCTTTCCAGTTTTGAACGGAAGATATTTACTTTTTCACCATAGCCCTCTATGGGCTTCCCAATATCCCTTTGCCAATTCCACAAGAACAGCCTTAGCGAAAGGCTTCATGAAGGGAAAGATGTAACTCTGTGAGATGAATTAACAGAACACAGAGCAGTTTCTCAGAAAGCTTCTTTCCAGTTTTGAACGGAAGATATTTCCTTTTTCACCATAGGCCTCTATGGGCTTCCAAATATCCCTTTGCCAATTCCACAAGAACAGCCTTAGCGAAAGGCTTCTTGAAGGGAAAGATGTAACTCTGTGAGATGAATTAACAGAACACTGCGCAGTTTCTCAGAGAGCTTCTTTCCAGTTTTGAACGGAAGATATTTCCTTTTTCACCATAGCCCTCTATGGGCTTCCAAATATCCCTTTGCCAATTCCACAAGAACAGCCTTAGCGAAAGGCTTCTTGAAGGGAACGATGTAACTCTGTGAGATGAATTAACAGAACACAGAGCAGTTTCTCAGAGAGCTTCTTTCCAGTTTTGAACGGAAGATATTTCCTTTTTCACCATAGCCCTCTATGGGCTTCCAAATATCCCTTTGAAATTCCACAAGAACAGCCTTAGCGAAAGGCTTCTTAAAGGGAAAGATGTAACTCTGTGAGATGAATTAACAGAACACAGAGCAGTTTCTCAGAAAGCTTCTTTACAGTTTTGAACGGAAGATATTTCCTTTTTCACCATAGCCGTCTATGGGCTTCCAAATATCCCTTTGCCAATTCCACAAGAACAGCCTTAGCGAAAGGCTTCTTGAAGGGAAAGATGTAACTCTGTGAGATGAATTAACAGAACACTGCGCAGTTTCTCAGAAAGATTCTTTCCAGTTTTGAACGGAAGATGTTTCCTTTTTCACCATAGCCCTCTATGGGCTTCCAAATATCCCTTTGCCAATTCCACAAGAACAGCCTTAGCGAAAGGCTTCTTGAAGGGAAAGATGTAACTCTGTGAGATGAATTCACAGAACAGAGAGCAGTTTCTCAGAAAGCTTCTTTCCAGTTTTGAAGGGAAGATATTTCCTTTTTCACCATAGCCCTCTATGGGCTTCCAAATATCCCTTTGCCAATTCCACAAGAACAGCATTAGCGAAAGGCTTCTTGAAGGGAAAGATGTAACTCTGTGAGATGAATTAACAGAACACAGAGCAGTTTCTCAGAAAGCTTCTTTCTAGTTTTGAACGGAAGATATTTCCTTTTTCACCATAGGCCTCTAAGGGTTTCCAAATATCCCTTTGCCAATTCCACAAGAACAGCCTTAGCGAAAGGCTTCTTGAAGGGAAAGATGTAACTCTGTGAGATGAATTCACAGAACACAGAGCAGTTTCTCAGAAAGCTTCTTTCCAGTTTTGAACGGAAGATATTTCCTTTTTCACCATAGGCCTCTGTGGGCTTCCAAATATCCCTTTGCCAATTCCACAAGAACAGCCTTAGCGAAAGGTTTCTTGAAGGGAAAGATGTAACTCTGTGAGATGAATTAACAGAACACAGAGCAGTTTCTCAGAAAGCTTCTTTCCAGTTTTGAACGGAAGATATTTCCTTTTTCACCATAGGCCTCTAAGGGTTTCCAAATATCCCTTTGCCAATTCCACAAGAACAGCCCTAGCTAAGTCTTCTTGAAGGGAAAGATGTAACTCTGTGAGATGAATTAAGAGAACACAGAGCATTTTCTCACAAAGCTTCTTTCCAGTTTTGAACGGAAGATATTTCCTTTTTCACCATAGCCCTCTATGGGCTTCCAAATATCCCTTTGCCAATTCCACAAGAACAGCCTTAGCGAAAGGCTTCTTGAAGGGAAAGATGTAACTCTATAAGATGAATTCACAGAACACAGAGCAGTTTCTCAGAAAGCTTCTTTCCAGTTTTGAACGGAAGATATTTCCTTTTTCACCATAGGCCTCTGTGGGCTTCCAAATATCCCTTTGCCAATTCCACAAGAACAGCCTTAGCGAAAGGCTTCTTGAAGGGAAAGATGTAACTCTGTGAGATGAATTAACAGAACACAGAGCAGTTTCTCAGAAAGCTTCTTTCCAGTTTTGAACGGAAGATATTTCCTTTTTCACCATAGGCCTCTGTGGGCTTCGAAATATCCCTTTGCCAATTCCACAAGAACAGCCTTAGCGAAAGGCTTCTTGAAGGGAAAGATGTAACTCTGTGAGATGAATTAACAGAACACAGAGCAGTTTCTCAGAAAGCTTCTTTCCAGTTTTGAACGGAAGATATTTACTTTTTCACCATAGCCCTCTATGGGCTTCCCAATATCCCTTTGCCAATTCCACAAGAACAGCCTTAGCGAAAGGCTTCATGAAGGGAAAGATGTAACTCTGTGAGATGAATTAACAGAACACAGAGCAGTTTCTCAGAAAGCTTCTTTCCAGTTTTGAACGGAAGATATTTACTTTTTCACCATAGCCCTCTATGGGCTTCCCAATATCCCTTTGCCAATTCCACAAGCACAGCCTTAGCGAAAGGCTTCTTGAAGGGAAAGATGTAACTCTGTGAGATGAATTAACAGAACACAGAGCAGTTTCTCAGAAAGCTTCTTTCCAGTTTTGAACGGAAGATATTTACTTTTTCACCATAGTCCTCTATGGGCTTCCCAATATCCCTTTGCCAATTCCACAAGAACAGCCTTAGCGAAAGGCTTCATGAAGGGAAAGATGTAACTCTGTGAGATGAATTAACAGAACACAGAGCAGTTTCTCAGAAAGCTTCTTTCCAGTTTTGAACGGAAGATATTTCCTTTTTCACCATAGGCCTCTATGGGCTTCCAAATATCCCTTTGCCAATTCCACAAGAACAGCCTTAGCGAAAGGCTTCTTGAAGGGAAAGATGTAACTCTGTGAGATGAATTAACAGAACACAGAGCAGTTTCTCAGAAAGCTTCTTTCCATTTTTGAACGGAAGATATTTACTTTTTCACCATAGCCCTCTATGGGCTTCCAAATATCCCTTTGCCAATTCCACAAGAACAGCCTTAGCGAAAGGCTTCTTGAAGGGAAAGATGTAACTCTGTGAGATGAATTAACAGAACACTGCGCAGTTTCTCAGAGAGCTTCTTTCCAGTTTTGAACGGAAGATATTTCCTTTTTCACCATAGCCCTCTATGGGCTTCCAAATATCCCTTTGCCAATTCCACAAGAACAGCCTTAGCGAAAGGCTTCTTGAAGGGAACGATGTAACTCTGTGAGATGAATTAACAGAACACAGAGCAGTTTCTCAGAGAGCTTCTTTCCAGTTTTGAACGGAAGATATTTCCTTTTTCACCATAGCCCTCTATGGGCTTCCCAATATCCCTTTGCCAATTCCACAAGAACAGCCTTAGCGAAAGGCTTCTTGAAGGGAAAGATGTAACTCTGTGAGATGAATTGACAGAACACAGAGCAGTTTCTCAGAAAGCTTCTTTCCAGTTTTGAACGGAAGATATTTCCTTTTTCACCTTAGCCCTCTATGGGCTTCCAAATATCCCTTTGCCAATTCCACAAGAACAGCCTTAGCGAAAGGCTTCTTGAAGGGAAAGATGTAACTCTGTGAGATGAATTAACAGAACACAGAGCAGTTTCTCAGAAAGCTTCTTTCCAGTTTTGAACGGAAGATATTTCCGTTTTCACCATAGCCGTCTATGGGCTTCCAAATATCCCTTTGCCAATTCCACAAGAACAGCCTTAGCGAAAGTTTTCTTGAAGGGAAAAATGTAACTCTGTGAGATGAATTCACAGAACACAGAGCAGTTTCTCAGAAAGCTTCTTTCCAGTTTTGAACGGAAGATATTTCCTTTTTCACCATAGGCCTCCAAGGGTTTCCAAATATCCCTTTGCCAATTCCACAAGAACAGCCTTAGCGAAAGGCTTCTTGAAGGGAAAGATGTAACTCTGTGAGATGAATTCACAGAACACAGAGCAGTTTCTCAGAAAGCTTCTTTCCAGTTTTGAACGGAAGATATTTCCTTTTTCACCATAGGCCTCTGTGGGCTTCCAAATATCCCTTTGCCAATTCCACAAGAACAGCCTTAGCGAAAGGCTTCTTGAAGGGAAAGATATAACTCTGTGAGATGAATTAACAGAACACAGAGCAGTTTCTCAGAAAGCTTCTTTCCAGTTTTGAACGGAAGATATTTACTTTTTCACCATAGCCCTCTATGGGCTTCCAAATATCCCTTTGCCAATTCTACAAGAACAGCCTTAGCGAAAGGCTTCTTGAAGGGAAAGATGTAACTCTGTGAGATGAATTAACAGAACACAGAGCAGTTTCTCAGAGTGCTTCTTACAGTTTTGAACGCAAGATATTTCCTTTTTCACCATAGCCCTCTAAGGGCTTCCAAATATCTCTTTGCCAATTCCACAAGAACAGCCTTAGCGAAAGGCTTCTTGAAGGGAAAGATGTAACTCTGTGAGAAGAATTCACAGAACACGGAGCAGTTTCTCAGAAAGCTTCTTTCCAATTTTGAACGGAAGATATTTCCTTTTCACCATAGCCCTCTATGGGCTTCCAAATATCCCTTTGCCAATTAAACAAGAACAGCCTTAGCGAAAGGCTTCTTGAAGGGAAAGATGTACCTCTGTGAGATGAATTCACAGAACACAGAGCAGTTTCTCAGAAAGCTTCTTTCCAGTTTTGAACGGAAGATATTTCCTTTTTAACCATAGCCCTCTAAGGGCTTCCAAATATCCCTTTGCCAATTCCACAAGAACAGCCTTAGCGAAAGGCTTCTTGAAGGGAAAGATGTAACTCTGTGAGATGAATTCACAGAACACAGAGCAGTTTCTCAGAAAGCTTCTTTCCAGTTTTGAACGTAAGATATTTCCTTTTTCACCATAGCCCTCTAAGGGCTTCCAAATATCCCTTTGCCAATTCCACAAGAACAGCCTTAGCGAAAGGCTTCTTGAAGGGAAAGATGTAACTCTGTGAGATGAATTAACAGAACACAGAGCAGTTTCTCAGAGAGCTTCTTTCCAGTTTTGAACGGAAGATATTTCCTTTTTCACCATAGGCCTCTAACGGCTTCTAAATATCCCTTTGCCAATTCCACAAGAACAGCCTTAGCGAAAGGCTTCTTGAAGGGAAAGATGTAACTCTGTGAGATGAAATCACAGAACACAGAGCAGTTTCTCAGAAAGCTTCTTTCCAGTTTTGAACGGAAGTTATTTACTTTTTCACCATAGCCCTCTATGGGCTTCCAAATATCCCTTTGCCAATTCCACAAGAACAGCCTTAGCGAAAGGCTTCTTGAAGGGAAAGATGTAACTCTGTGAAATGAATTAACAGAACACAGAGCAGTTTCTCAGAGAGCTTCTTTCCAGTTTTGAACGCAAGATATTTCCTTTTTCACCATAGCCTTCTATGGGCTTCCAAATATCCCTTTGCCAATTCCACAAGAACAGCCTTAGCGAAAGGCTTCTTGAAGGGAAAGATGTAACTCTGTGAGATGAATTCACAGAACACAGAGCAGTTTCTCAGAAAGCTTCTTTCCAGTTTTGAACGGAAGATATTTCCTTTTTCACCATAGGCCTCCAAGGGTTTCCAAATATCCCTTTGCCAATTCCACAAGAACAGCCTTAGCGAAAGGCTTCTTGAAGGGAAAGATGTAACTCTGTGAGATGAATTAACAGAACACAGAGCAGTTTCTCAGAAAGCTTCTTTCCAGTTTTGAACGGAAGATATTTCCTTTTTCACCATAGGCCTCTGTGGGCTTCGAAATATCCCTTTGCCAATTCCACAAGAACAGCCTTAGCGAAAGGCTTCTTGAAGGGAAAGATGTAACTCTGTGAGATGAATTAACAGAACACAGAGCAGTTTCTCAGAAAGCTTCTTTCCAGTTTTGAACGGAAGATATTTACTTTTTCACCATAGCCCTCTATGGGCTTCCCAATATCCCTTTGCCAATTCCACAAGAACAGCCTTAGCGAAAGGCTTCATGAAGGGAAAGATGTAACTCTGTGAGATGAATTAACAGAACACAGAGCAGTTTCTCAGAAAGCTTCTTTCCAGTTTTGAACGGAAGATATTTACTTTTTCACCATAGGCCTCTATGGGCTTCCAAATATCCCTTTGCCAATTCCACAAGAACAGCCTTAGCGAAAGGCTTCTTGAAGGGAAAGATGTAACTCTGTGAGATGAATTAACAGAACACAGAGCAGTTTCTCAGAAAGCTTCTTTCCAGTTTTGAACGGAAGATATTTACTTTTTCACCATAGCCCTCTATGGGCTTCCAAATATCCCTTTGCCAATTCCACAAGAACAGCCTTAGCGAAAGGCTTCTTGAAGGGAAAGATGTAACTCTGTGAGATGAATTAACAGAACACTGCGCAGTTTCTCAGAGAGCTTCTTTCCAGTTTTGAACGGAAGATATTTCCTTTTTCACCATAGCCCTCTATGGGCTTCCAAATATCCCTTTGCCAATTCCACAAGAACAGCCTTAGCGAAAGGCTTCTTGAAGGGAACGATGTAACTCTGTGAGATGAATTAACAGAACACAGAGCAGTTTCTCAGAGAGCTTCTTTCCAGTTTTGAACGGAAGATATTTCCTTTTTCAGCATAGCCCTCTATGGGCTTCCAAATATCCCTTTGCCAATTCCACAAGAACAGCCTTAGCGAAAGGCTTCTTAAAGGGAAAGATGTAACTCTGTGAGATGAATTAACAGAACACAGAGCAGTTTCTCAGAAAGCTTCTTTACAGTTTTGAACGGAAGATATTTCCTTTTTCACCATAGCCGTCTATGGGCTTCCAAATATCCCTTTGCCAATTCCACAAGAACAGCCTTAGCGAAAGGCTTCTTGAAGGGAAAGATGTAACTCTGTGAGATGAATTAACAGAACACTGCGCAGTTTCTCAGAAAGATTCTTTCCAGTTTTGAACGGAAGATGTTTCCTTTTTCACCATAGCCCTCTATGGGCTTCCAAATATCCCTTTGCCAATTCCACAAGAACAGCCTTAGCGAAAGGCTTCTTGAAGGGAAAGATGTAACTCTGTGAGATTTATTCACAGAACACAGAGCAGTTTCTCAGAAAGCTTCTTTCCAGTTTTGAAGTTAAGATATTTCCTTTTTCACCATAGCCATCTATGGGCTTTCAAATATCCCTTTGCCAATTCCACAAGAACAGCCTTAGCGAAAGGCTTCTTGAAGGGAAAGATGTAACTCTGTGAGATGAATTAACAGAACACAGAGCAGTTTCTCAGAAAGCTTCTTTCTAGTTTTGAACGGAAGATATTTCCTTTTTCACCATAGGCCTCTAAGGGTTTCCAAATATCCCTTTGCCAATTCCACAAGAACAGCCTTAGCGAAAGGCTTCTTGAAGGGAAAGATGTAACTCTGTGAGATGAATTCACAGAACACAGAGCAGTTTCTCAGAAAGCTTCTTTCCAGTTTTGAACGGAAGATATTTCCTTTTTCACCATAGGCCTCTGTGGGCTTCCAAATATCCCTTTGCCAATTCCACAAGAACAGCCTTAGCGAAAGGCTTCTTGAAGGGAAAGATGTAACTCTGTGAGATGAATTAACAGAACACAGAGCAGTTTCTCAGAAAGCTTCTTTCTAGTTTTGAACGGAAGATATTTCCTTTTTCACCATAGGCCTCTAAGGGTTTCCAAATATCCCTTTGCCAATTCCACAAGAACAGCCTTAGCAAAGTCTTCTTGAAGGGAAAGATGTAACTCTGTGAGATGAATTAAGAGAACACAGAGCAGTTTCTCACAAAGCTTCTTTCCAGTTTTGAACGGAAGATATTTCCTTTTTCACCATAGCCCTCTATGGGCTTCCAAATATCCCTTTGCAAATTCCACAAGAACAGCCTTAGCGAAAGTCTTCTTGAAGGGAAAGATGTAACTCTGTGATATGAATTCACAGAACACAGAGCAGTTTCTCAGAAAGCTTCTTTCCAGTTTTGAACGGAAGATATTTCCTTTTTCACCATATGCCTCTAAGGGTTGCCAAATATCCCTTTGCCAATTCCACAAGAACAGCGTTAGCGAAAGGCTTCTTGAAGGGAAAGATGTAACTCTGTGAGATGAATTCACAGAACACAGAGCAGTTTCTCAGAAAGCTTCTTTCCAGTTTTGAACGGAAGATATTTCCTTTTTCACCATAGGCCTCTAAGGGTTGCCAAATATCCCTTTGCCAATTCCACAAGAACAGCCTTAGCGAAAGGCTTCTTGAAGGGAAAGATGTAACTCTGTGAGATGAATTCACAGAACACAGAGCAGTTTCTCAGAAAGCTTCTTTCCAGTTTTGAACGGAAGATATTTCCTTTTTCACCATAGGCCTCTGTGGGCTTCCAAATATCCCTTTGCCAATTCCACAAGAACAGCCTTAGCGAAAGGCTTCTTGAAGGGAAAGATGTAACTCTGTGAGATGAATTAACAGAACACAGAGCAGTTTCTCAGAAAGCTTCTTTCCAGTTTTGAACGGAAGATATTTCCTTTTTCACCATAGGCCTCTGTGGGCTTCGAAATATCCCTTTGCCAATTCCACAAGAACAGCCTTAGCGAAAGGCTTCTTGAAGGGAAAGATATAACTCTGTGAGATGAATTAACAGAACACAGAGCAGTTTCTCAGAAAGCTTCTTTCCAGTTTTGAACGGAAGATATTTACTTTTTCACCGTAGCCCTCTATGGGCTTCCCAATATCCCTTTGCCAATTCCACAAGAACAGCCTTAGCGAAAGGCTTCATGAAGGGAAAGATGTAACTCTGTGAGATGAATTAACAGAACACAGAGCAGTTTCTCAGAAAGCTTCTTTCCAGTTTTGAACGGAAGATATTTCCTTTTTTACCATAGGCCTCTATGGGCTTCCAAATATCCCTTTGCCAATTCCACAAGAACAGCCTTAGCGAAAGGCTTCTTGAAGGGAAAGATGTAACTCTGTGAGATGAATTAACAGAACACAGAGCAGTTTCTCAGAAAGCTTCTTTCCAGTTTTGAACGGAAGATATTTACTTTTTCACCATAGCCCTCTATGGGCTTCCAAATATCCCTTTGCCAATTCCACAAGAACAGCCTTAGCGAAAGGCTTCTTGAAGGGAAAGATGTAACTCTGTGAGATGAATTAACAGAACACTGCGCAGTTTCTCAGAGAGCTTCTTTCCAGTTTTGAACGGAAGATATTTCCTTTTTCACCATAGCCCTCTATGGGCTTCCAAATATCCCTTTGCCAATTCCACAAGAACAGCCTTAGCGAAAGGCTTCTTGAAGGGAACGATGTAACTCTGTGAGATGAATTAACAGAACACAGAGCAGTTTCTCAGAGAGCTTCTTTCCAGTTTTGAACAGAAGATATTTCCTTTTTCACCATAGCCCTCTATGGGCTTCCAAATATCCCTTTGCCAATTCCACAAGAACAGCCTTAGCGAAAGGCTTCTTGAAGGGAAAGATGTAACTCTGTGAGATGAATTAACAGAACACAGAGCAGTTTCTCAGAAAGCTTCTTTAGAGTTTTGAACGGAAGATATTTCCTTTTTCACCATAGCCGTCTATGGGCTTCCAAATATCCCTTTGCCAATTCCACAAGAACAGCCTTAGCGAAAGTTTTCTTGAAGGGAAAAATGTAACTCTGTGAGATGAATTCACAGAACACAGAGCAGTTTCTCAGAAAGCTTCTTTCCAGTTTTGAACGGAAGATATTTCCTTTTTCACCGTAGGCCTCCAAGGGTTTCCAAATATCCCTTTGCCAATTCCACAAGAACAGCCTTAGCGAAAGGCTTCTTGAAGGGAAAGATGTAACTCTGTGAGATGAATTCACAGAACACAGAGCAGTTTCTCAGAAAGCTTCTTTCCAGTTTTGAACGGAAGATATTTCCTTTTTCACCATAGGCCTCTGTGGGCTTCCAAATATCCCTTTGCCAATTCCACAAGAACAGCCTTAGCGAAAGGCTTCTTGAAGTGAAAGATGTAACTCTGTGAGATGAATTAACAGAACACAGAGCAGTTTCTCAGAAAGCTTCTTTCCAGTTTTGAACGGAAGATATTTACTTTTTCACCATAGCCCTCTATGGGCTTCCAAATATCCCTTTGCCAATTCTACAAGAACAGCCTTAGCGAAAGGCTTCTTGAAGGGAAAGATGTAACTCTGTGAGATGAATTAACAGAACACAGAGCAGTTTCTCAGAGTGCTTCTTACAGTTTTGAACGCAAGATATTTCCTTTTTCACCATAGCCCTCTAAGGGCTTCCAAATATCTCTTTGCCAATTCCACAAGAACAGCCTTAGCGAAAGGCTTCTTGAAGGGAAAGATGTAACTCTGTGAGATGAATTCA
The DNA here is from genome assembly GCF_047675955.1 of Chlorocebus sabaeus. Classification (NCBI taxonomy): domain Eukaryota; kingdom Metazoa; phylum Chordata; class Mammalia; order Primates; family Cercopithecidae; genus Chlorocebus; species Chlorocebus sabaeus. The sequence continues at coordinate 396,254 of NW_027327024.1, read as the reverse complement.
CAGAACACGGAGCAGTTTCTCAGAAAGCTTCTTTCCAATATTGAACGGAAGATATTTCCTTTTCACCATAGCCCTCTATGGGCTTCCAAATATCCCTTTGCCAATTCCACAAGAACAGCCTTAGCGAAAGGCTTCTTGAAGGGAAAGATGTACCTCTTTGAGATGAATTCACAGAACACAGAGCAGTTTCTCAGAAAGCTTCTTTCCAGTTTTCAACGAAAGATATTTCCTTTTTCACCATAGCCCTCTATGGGCTTCCAAATATCCCTTTGCCAATTCCACAAGAACAGCCTTAGCGAAAGGCTTCTTGAAGGGAAAGATGTAACTCTGTGAGATGAATTCACAGAACACAGAGCAGTTTCTCAGAAAGCTTCTTTCCAGTTTTGAACGTAAGATATTTCCTTTTTCACCATAGCCCTCTATGGGCTTCCAAATATCCCTTTGCCAATTCCACAAGAACAGCCTTAGCGAAAGGCTTCTTGAAGGGAAAGATGTAACTCTGTGAGATGAATTAACAGAACACAGAGCAGTTTCTCAGAAAGCTTCTTTCCAGTTTTGAACGGAAGATATTTCCTTTTTCACCATAGGCCTCTATCGGCTTCTAAATATCCCTTTGCCAATTCCACAAGAAGAGCCTTAGCGAAAGGCTTCTTGAAGGGAAAGATGTAACTCTGTGAGATGAATTCACAGAACACAGAGCAGTTTCTCAGAAAGCTTCTTTCCAGTTTTGAACGGAAGATATTTACTTTTTCACCATAGCCCTCTATGGGCTTCCAAATATCCCTTTGCCAATTCCACTAGAACAGCCTTAGCGAAAGGCTTCTTGAAGGGAAAGATGTAACTCTGTGAGATAAATTAACAGAACACAGAGCAGTTTCTCAGAGAGCTTCTTTCCAGTTTTGAACGCAAGATATTTCCTTTTTCACCATAGCCTTCTATGGGCTTCCAAATATCCCTTTGCCAATTCCACAAGAACAGCCTTAGCAAAAGGCTTCTTGAAGGGAAAGATGTAACTCTGTGAGATGAATTAACAGAACACAGAGCAGTTTCTCAGAGAGCTTCTTTCCAATTTTGAACGGAAGATATTTCCTTTTTCACCATAGCCCTCTATGGGCTTCCAAATATCCCTTTGCCAATTCCACAAGAACAGCCTTAGCTAAAGGCTTCTTGAAGGGAAAGATGTAACTCTGTGAGATGAATTAACAGAACACAGAGCAGTTTCTCAGAAAGCTTCTTTCCAGTTTTGAACGGAAGGTATTTCCTTTTTCACCATAGCCCTCTATGGGCTTCCCAATATCCCTTTGCCAATTCCACAAGAACAGCCTTAGCGAAAGTCTTCTTGAAGGGAAAGATGTAACTCTGTGAGATGAATTCACAGAACACAGAGCAGTTTCTCAGAAAGCTTACTTCCAGTTTTGAACGGAAGATATTTCCTTTTTCACCATAGGCCTCTGTGGGCTTCCAAATATCCCTTTGCCAATTCCACAAGAACAGACTTAGCGAAAGGCTTCTTGAAGGGAAAGATGTAACTCTGTGAGATGAATTAACAGAACACAGAGCAGTTTCTCAGAAAGCTTCTTTCCAGTTTTGAACGGAAGATATTTACTTTTTCACCATAGCCCTCTATGGGCTTCCAAATATCCCTTTGCCAATTCCACAAGAACAGCCTTAGCGAAAGGCTTCTTGAAGGGAAAGATGTAACTCTGTGAGATGAATTAACAGAACACACAGCAGTTTCTCAGAGAGCTTCTTTCCAGTTTTGAACGGAAGATATTTCCTTTTTCACCATAGCCCTCTAAGGGCTTCCAAATATCCCTTTGCCAATTCCACAAGAACAGCCTTAGCGAAAGGCTTCTTGAAGGGAAAGATGTAACTCTGTGAGATGAATTCACAGAACACAGAGCAGTTTCTCAGAAAGCTTCTTTGCAGTTTTGAACGGAAGATATTTCCTTTTTCACCATAGCCCTCTATGGGCTTCCAAATATCCCTTTGCCAATTCCACAAGAACAGCCTTAGCGAAAGGCTTCTTGAAGGGAAAGATGTAACTCTGTGAGATGAATTCACAGAACACAGAGCAGTTTCTCAGAAATCTTCTTTCCAGTTTTGAACGGAAGATATTTTCTTTTTCACCATAGTCATCTATGGGCTTCCAAATATCCCTTTGCCAATTCCACAAGAACAGCCTTAGCGAAAGGCTTCTTGAAGGGAAAGATGTAACTCTGTGAGATGAATTAACAGAACACAGAGCAGTTTCTCAGAAAGCTTCTTTCTAGTTTTGAACGGAAGATATTTCCTTTTTCACCATAGGCCTCTAAGGGTTTCCAAATATCCCTTTGCCAATTCCACAAGAACAGCCTGAGCGAAAGGCTTCTTGAAGGGAAAGATGTAACTCTGTGAGATGAATTAAGACAACACAGAGCAGTTTCTCACAAAGCTTCTTTCCAGTTTTGAACGGAAGATATTTCCTTTTTCACCATAGCCCTCTATGGGCTTCCAAATATCCCTTTGCAAATTCCACAAGAACAGCCTTAGCGAAAGTCTTCCTGAAGGGAAATATGTAACTCTGTGAGATGAATTCACAGAACACAGAGCAGTTTCTCAGAAAGCTTCTTTCCAGTTTTGAACGGAAGATATTTCCTTTTTCACCATAGGCCTCTAAGGGTTTCCAAATATCCCTTTGCCAATTCCACAAGAACAGCCTTAGCGAAAGGCTTCTTGAAGGGAAAGATGTAACTCTGTGAGATGAATTCACAGAACACAGAGCAGTTTCTCAGAAAGCTTCTTTCCAGTTTTGAACGGAAGATATTTCCTTTTTCACCATAGGCCTCTGTGGGCTTCCAAATATCCCTTTGCCAATTCCACAAGAACAGCCTTAGCGAAAGGCTTCTTGAAGGGAAAGATGTAACTCTGTGAGATGAATTAACAGAACACAGAGCAGTTTCTCAGAAAGCTTCTTTCTAGTTTTGAACGGAAGATATTTCCTTTTTCACCATAGGCCTCTAAGGGTTTCCAAATATCCCTTTGCCAATTCCACAAGAACAGCCTTAGCGAAAGGCTTCTTTAAGGGAAAGATGTAACTCTGTGAGATGAATTAAGAGAACACAGAGCAGTTTCTCACAAAGCTTCTTTCCAGTTTTGAACGGAAGATATTTCCTTTTTCACCATAGCCCTCTATGGGCTTCCAAATATCCCTTTGCAAATTCCACAAGAACAGCCTTAGCGAAAGTCTTCTTGAAGGGAAAGATATAACTCTGTGAGATGAATTCACAGAACACAGAGCAGTTTCTCAGAAAGCTTCTTTCCAGTTTTGAACGGAAGATATTTCCTTTTTCACCATAGGCCTCTGTGGGCTTCCAAATATCCCTTTGCCAATTCCACAAGAACAGCCTTAGCGAAAGGCTTCTTGAAGGGAAAGATGTAACTCTGTGAGATGAATTAACAGAACACAGAGCAGTTTCTCAGAAAGCTTCTTTCCAGTTTTGAACGGAAGATATTTACTTTTTCACCATAGCCCTCTATGGGCTTCCCAATATCCCTTTGCCAATTCCACAAGAACAGCCTTAGCGAAAGGCTTCTTGAAGGGAAAGATGTAACTCTGTGAGATGAATTAAGAGAACACAGAGCAGTTTCTCACAAAGCTTCTTTCCAGTTTTGAACGGAAGATATTTCCTTTTTCACCATAGCCCTCTATGGGCTTCCAAATATCCCTTTGCCAATTCCACAAGAACAGCCTTAGCGAATGTCTTCTTGAAGGGAAAGATGTAACTCTGTGAGATGAATTCACAGAACACAGAGCAGTTTCTCAGAAAGCTTCTTTCCAGTTTTGAACGGAAGATATTTCCTTTTTCACCATAGGCCTCTAAGGGTTGCCAAATATCCCTTTGCCAATTCCACAAGAACAGGCTTAGCGAAAGGCTTCTTGAAGGGAAAGATGTAACTCTGTGAGATGAATTCACAGAACACAGAGCAGTTTCTCAGAAAACTTCTTTCCAGTTTTGAACGGAAGATATTTCCTTTTTCACCATAGGCCTCTGTGGGCTTCCAAATATCCCTTTGCCAATTCCACAAGAACAGCCTTAGCGAAAGGCTTCTTGAAGGGAAAGATGTAACTCTGTGAGATGAATTAACAGAACACAGAGCAGTTTCTCAGAAAGCTTCTTTCCAGTTTTGAACGGAAGATATTTCCTTTTTCACCATAGGCCTCTGTGGGCTTCCAAATATCCCTTTGCCAATTCCACAAGAACAGCCTTAGCGAAAGGCTTCTTGAAGGGAAAGATGTAACTCTGTGAGATGAATTCACAGAACACAGAGCAGTTTCTCAGAAAGCTTCTTTCCAGTTTTGAACGGAAGATATTTACTTTTTCACCATAGCCCTCTATGGGCTTCCCAATATCCCTTTGCCAATTCCACAAGAACAGCCTTAGCGAAAGGCTTCATGAAGGGAAAGATGTAACTCTGTGAGATGAATTAACAGAACACAGACCAGTTTCTCAGAAAGCTTCTTTCCAGTTTTGAACGGAAGATATTTCCTTTTTCACCATAGGCCTCTATGGGCTTCCAAATATCCCTTTGCCAATTCCACAAGAACAGCCTTAGCGAAAGGCTTCTTGAAGGGAAAGATGTAACTCTGTGAGATGAATTAACAGAACACAGAGCAGTTTCTCAGAAAGCTTCTTTCCAGTTTTGAACGGAAGATATTTACTTTTTCACCATAGCCCTCTATGGGCTTCCAAATATCCCTTTGCCAATTCCACAAGAACAGTCTTAGCGAAAGGCTTCTTGAAGGGAAAGATGTAACTCTGTGAGATGAATTAACAGAACACTGAGCAGTTTCTCAGAGAGCTTCTTTCCAGTTTTGAACGGAAGATATTTCCTTTTTCACCATAGCCCTCTATAGGCTTCCAAATATCCCTTTGCCAATTCCACAAGAACAGCCTTAGCGAAAGGCTTCTTGAAGGGAACGATGTAACTCTGTGAGATGAATTAACAGAACACAGAGCAGTTTCTCAGAGAGCTTCTTTCCAGTTTTGAACGGAAGATATTTCCTTTTTCACCATAGCCCTCTATGGGCTTCCAAATATCCCTTTGCCAATTCCACAAGAACAGCCTTAGCGAAAGGCTTCTTTAAGGGAAAGATGTAACTCTGTGAGATGAATTAACAGAACACAGAGCAGTTTCTCAGAAAGCTTCTTTCCAGTTTTGAACGGAAGATATTTCCTTTTTCACCATAGCCCTCTATGGGCTTCCCAATATCCCTTTGCCAATTCCACAAGAACAGCCTTAGCGAAAGGCTTCTTGAAGGGAAAGATGTAACTCTGTGAGGTGAATTAACAGAACACACAGCAGTTTCTCAGAAAGCTTCTTTCCAGTTTTGAACGGAAGATATTTCCTTTTTCACCTTAGCCCTCTATGGGCTTCCAAATATCCCTTTGCCAATTCCACAAGAACAGCCTTAGCGAAAGGCTTCTTGAAGGGAAAGATGTAACTCTGTGAGATGAATTAACAGAACACAGAGCAGTTTCTCAGAAAGCTTCTTTACAGTTTTGAACGGAAGATATTTCCTTTTTCACCATAGGCCTCTAAGGGTTTCCAAATATCCCTTTGCCAATTCCACAAGAACAGCCTTAGCAAAGTCTTCTTGAAGGGAAAGATGTAACTCTGTGAGATGAATTAAGAGAACACAGAGCAGTTTCTCACAAAGCTTCTTTCCAGTTTTGAACGGAAGATATTTCCTTTTTCACCATAGGCCTCTATCGGCTTCTAAATATCCCTTTGCCAATTCCACAAGAAGAGCCTTAGCGAAAGGCTTCTTGAAGGGAAAGATGTAACTCTGTGAGATGAATTAACAGAACACAGAGCAGTTTCTCAGAAAGCTTCTTTCCAGTTTTGAACGGAAGATATTTACTTTTTCACCATAGCCCTCTATGGGCTTCCAAATATCCCTTTGCCAATTCCACTAGAACAGCCTTAGCGAAAGGCTTCTTGAAGGGAAAGATGTAACTCTGTGAGATGAATTAACAGAACACAGAGCAGTTTCTCAGAGAGCTTCTTTCCAGTTTTGAACGCAAGATATTTCCTTTTTCACCATAGCCTTCTATGGGCTTCCAAATATCCCTTTGCCAATTCCACAAGAACAGCCTTAGCAAAAGGTTTCTTGAAGGGAAAGATGTAACTCTGTGAGATGAATTAACAGAACACAGAGCAGTTTCTCAGAGAGCTTCTTTCCAGTTTTGAACGGAAGATATTTCCTTTTTCACCATAGCCCTCTATGGGCTTCCAAATATCCCTTTGCCAATTCCACAAGAACAGCCTTAGCTAAAGGCTTCTTGAAGGGAAAGATGTAACTCTGTGAGATGAATTAACAGAACACAGAGCAGTTTCTCAGAAAGCTTCTTTCCAGTTTTGAACGGAAGGTATTTCCTTTTTCACCATAGCCCTCTATGGGCTTCCCAATATCCCTTTGCCAATTCCACAAGAACAGCCTTAGCGAAAGGCTTCTTGAAGGGAAAGATGTAACTCTGTGAGATGAATTCACAGAACACAGAGCAGTTTCTCAGAAAGCTTACTTCCAGTTTTGAACGGAAGATATTTCCTTTTTCACCATAGGCCTCTGTGGGCTTCCAAATATCCCTTTGCCAATTCCACAAGAACAGCCTTAGCGAAAGGCTTCTTGAAGGGAAAGATGTAACTCTGTGAGATGAATTAACAGAACACAGAGCAGTTTCTCAGAAAGCTTCTTTCCAGTTTTGAACGGAAGATATTTACTTTTTCACCATAGCCCTCTATGGGCTTCCAAATATCCCTTTGCCAATTCCACAAGAACAGCCTTAGCGAAAGGCTTCTTGAAGGGAAAGATGTAACTCTGTGAGATGAATTAACAGAACACAGAGCAGTTTCTCAGAGAGCTTCTTTCCAGTTTTGAACGGAAGATATTTCCTTTTTCACCATAGCCCTCTAAGGGCTTCCAAATATCCCTTTGCCAATTCCACAAGAACAGCCTTAGCGAAAGGCTTCTTGAAGGGAAAGATGTAACTCTGTGAGATGAATTCACAGAACACAGAGCAGTTTCTCAGAAAGCTTCTTTCCAGTTTTGAACGGAAGATATTTCCTTTTTCACCATAGGCCTCTAAGGGTTTCCAAATATCCCTTTGCCAATTCCACAAGAACAGCCTTAGCGAAAGGCTTCTTGAAGGGAAAGATGTAACTCTGTGAGATGAATTCACAGAACACAGAGCAGTTTCTCAGAAAGCTTCTTTCCAGTTTTGAACGGAAGATATTTCCTTTTTCACCATAGGCCTCTGTGGGCTTCCAAATATCCCTTTGCCAATTCCACAAAAACAGCCTTAGCGAAAGGCTTCTTGAAGGGAAAGATGTAACTCTGTGAGATGAATTAACAGAACACAGAGCAGTTTCTCAGAAAGCTTCTTTCTAGTTTTGAACGGAAGATATTTCCTTTTTCACCATAGGCCTCTAAGGGTTTCCAAATATCCCTTTGCCAATTCCACAAGAACAGCCTTAGCGAAAGGCTTCTTTAAGGGAAAGATGTAACTCTGTGAGATGAATTAAGAGAACACAGAGCAGTTTCTCACAAAGCTTCTTTCCAGTTTTGAACGGAAGATATTTCCTTTTTCACCATAGCCCTCTATGGGCTTCCAAATATCCCTTTGCAAATTCCACAAGAACAGCCTTAGCGAAAGGCTTCTTGAAGGGAAAGATGTAACTCTGTGAGATGAATTCACAGAACACAGAGCAGTTTCTCAGAAAGCTTCTTTCCAGTTTTGAACGGAAGATATTTCCTTTTTGACCATAGGCCTCTAAGGGTTGCCAAATATCCCTTTGCCAATTCCACAAGAACAGCCCTAGCGAAAGGCTTCTTGAAGGGAAACATGTAACTCTGTGAGATGAATTCACAGAACACAGAGCAGTTTCTCAGAAAGCTTCTTTCAAGTTTTGAACGGAAGATATTTCCTTTTTCACCATAGGCCTCTATGGGCTTCCAAATATCCCTTTGCCAATTCCACAAGAACAGCCTTAGCGAAAGGCTTCTTGAAGGGAAAGATGTAACTCTGTGAGGTGAATTCACAGAACACAGAGCAGTTTCTCAGAAAGCTTCTTTCCAGTTTTGAACGGAAGATATTTCCTTTTTCACCATAGGCCTCTGTGGGCTTCCAAATATCCCTTTGCCAATTCCACAAGAACAGCCTTAGCGAAAGGCTTCTTGAAGGGAAAGATGTAACTCTGTGAGATGAATTAACAGAACACAGAGCAGTTTCTCAGAAAGCTTCTTTCCAGTTTTGAACGGAAGATATTTACTTTTTCACCATAGCCCTCTATGGGCTTCCCAATATCCCTTTGCCAATTCCACAAGAACAGCCTTAGCGAAAGGCTTCATGAAGGGAAAGATGTAACTCTGTGAGATGAATTAACAGAACACAGAGCAGTTTCTCAGAAAGCTTCTTTCCAGTTTTGAACGGAAGATATTTCCTTTTTCACCATAGGCCTCTATGGGCTTCCAAATATCCCTTTGCCAATTCCACAAGAACAGCCTTAGCGAAAGGCTTCTTGAAGGGAAAGATGTAACTCTGTGAGATGAATTAACAGAACACAGAGCAGTTTCTCAGAAAGCTTCTTTCTAGTTTTGAACGGAAGATATTTCCTTTTTCACCATAGGCCTCTAAGGGTTTCCAAATATCCCTTTGCCAATTCCACAAGAACAGCCTTAGCGAAAGGCTTCTTGAAGGGAAAGATGTAACTCTGTGAGATGAATTAAGAGAACACAGAGCAGTTTCTCACAAAGCTTCTTTCCAGTTTTGAACGGAAGATATTTCCTTTTTCACCATAGCCCTCTATGGGCTTCCAAATATCCCTTTGCAAATTCCACAAGAACAGCCTTAGCGAATGTCTTCTTGAAGGGAAAGATGTAACTCTGTGAGATGAATTCACAGAACACAGAGCAGTTTCTCAGAAAGCTTCTTTCCAGTTTTGAACGGAAGATATTTCCTTTTTCACCATAGGCCTCTGTGGGCTTCCAAATATCCCTTTGCCAATTCCACAAGAAGAGCCTTAGCGAAAGGCTTCTTTAAGGGAAAGATGTAACTCTGTGAGATGAATTCACAGAACACAGAGCAGTTTCTCAGAAAGCTTCTTTCCAGTTTTGAACGGAAGATATTTCCTTTTTCACCATAGGCCTCTGTGGGCTTCCAAATATCCCTTTGCCAATTCCACAAGAACAGCCTTAGCGAAAGGCTTCTTGAAGGGAAAGATGTAACTCTGTGAGATGAATTCACAGAACACAGAGCAGTTTCTCAGAAAGCTTCTTTCCAGTTTTGAACGGAAGATATTTACTTTTTCACCATAGCCCTCTATGGGCTTCCCAATATCCCTTTGCCAATTCCACAAGAACAGCCTTAGCGAAAGGCTTCATGAAGGGAAAGATGTAACTCTGTGAGATGAATTAACAGAACACAGAGCAGTTTCTCAGAAAGCTTCTTTCCAGTTTTGAACGGAAGATATTTCCTTTTTCACCATAGGCCTCTATGGGCTTCCAAATATCCCTTTGCCAATTCCACAGGAACAGCCTTAGCGAAAGGCTTCTTGAAGGGAAAGATGTAACTCTGTGAGATGAATTAACAGAACACAGAGCAGTTTCTCAGAAAGCTTCTTTCCAGTTTTGAACGGAAGATATTTACTTTTTCACCATAGCCCTCTATGGGCTTCCCAATATCCCTTTGCCAATTCCACAAGAACAGTCTTAGCGAAAGGCTTCTTGAAGGGAAAGATGTAACTCTGTGAGATGAATTAACAGAACACAGAGCAGTTTCTCAGAAAGCTTCTTTCCAGTTTTGAACGGAAGATATTCCCTTTTTCACCTTAGCCCTCTATGGGATTCCAAATATCCCTTTGCCAATTCCACAAGAACAGCCTTAGCGAAAGGCTTCTTGAAGGGAAAGATGTAACTCTGTGAGATGAATTAACAGAACACAGAGCAGTTTCTCAGAAAGCTTCTTTACAGTTTTGAACGGAAGATATTTCCTTTTTCACCATAGCCCTCTAGGGGCTTCCAAATATCCCTTTGCAAATTCCACAAGAACAGCCTTAGCGAATGTCTTCTTGAAGGGAAAGATGTAACTCTGTGAGATGAATTCACAGAACACAGAGCAGTTTCTCAGAAAGCTTCTTTCCAGTTTTCAACGGAAGATATTTCCTTTTTCACCATAGGCCTCTGTGGGCTTCCAAATATCCCTTTGCCAATTCCACAAGAAGAGCCTTAGCGAAAGGCTTCTTGAAGGGAAAGATGTAACTCTGTGAGATGAATTCACAGAACACAGAGCAGTTTCTCAGAAAGCTTCTTTCCAGTTTTGAACGGAAGATATTTACTTTTTCACCATAGCCCTCTATGGGCTTCCCAATATCCCTTTGCCAATTCCACAAGAACAGCCTTAGCGAAAGGCTTCATGAAGGGAAAGATGTAACTCTGTGAGATGAATTAACAGAACACAGAGCAGTTTCTCAGAAAGCTTCTTTCCAGTTTTGAACGGAAGATATTTCCTTTTTCACCATAGGCCTCTATGGGCTTCCAAATATCCCTTTGCCAATTCCACAAGAACAGCCTTAGCGAAAGGCTTCTTGAAGGGAAAGATGTAACTCTGTGAGATGAATTAACAGAACACAGAGCAGTTTCTCAGAAAGCTTCTTTCCAGTTTTGAACGGAAGATATTTACTTTTTCACCATAGCCCTCTATGGGCTTCCAAATATCCCTTTGCCAATTCCACAAGAACAGTCTTAGCGAAAGGCTTCTTGAAGGGAAAGATGTAACTCTGTGAGATGAATTAACAGAACACTGAGCAGTTTCTCAGAGAGCTTCTTTCCAGTTTTGAACGGAAGATATTTCCTTTTTCACCATAGCCCTCTATGGGCTTCCAAATATCCCTTTGCCAATTCCACAAGAACAGCCTTAGCGAAAGGCTTCTTGAAGGGAAAGATGTAACTCTGTGAGATGAATTCACAGAACACAGAGCAGTTTCTCAGAAAGCTTCTTTCCAGTTTTGAACGGAAGATATTTTCTTTTTCACCATAGGCCTCTAAGGGTTTCCAAATATCCCTTTGCCAATTCCACAAGAACAGCCTTAGCGAAAGGCTTCTTGAAGGGAAAGATGTAACTCTGTGAGATGAATTCACAGAACACAGAGCACTTTCTCAGAAAGCTTCTTTGCAGTTTTGAACGGAAGATATTTCCTTTTTCACCATAGGCCTCTGTGGGCTTCCAAATATCCCTTTGCCAATTCCAAAAGAACAGCCTTAGCGAAAGGCTTCTTGAAGGGAACGATGTAACACTGTGAGATGAATTAACAGAACACATAGCAGTTTCTCAGAAAGCTTCTTTCCAGTTTTGAACGGAAGATATTTCCTTTTTCACCATAGGCCTCTATGGGCTTCCAAATATCCCTTTTCCAATTCCACAAGAACAGCTTTAGTGAAAGGCTTCTTGAAGGGAAAGATGTAACTCTGTGAGATTAATTAACAGAACACAGAGCAGTTTCTCAGAAAGCTTCTTTCCAGTTTTGAACGGAAGATATTTCCTTTTTCACCATAGCCCTCTATGGGCTTCCAAATATACCTTTGCCAATTCCACAAGAACAGCCTTAGCGAAAGGCTTCTTGAAAGGAAAGATGTTACTCTGTGAGATGAATTCACAGAACACAGAGCAGTGTCTCAGAAAGCTTCTTTCCAGTTTTGAACGGAAGATATTTCCTTTTTCAGCATAGCCCTCTATGGGCTTCCAAATATTCCTTTGCCAATTCCACAAGAACAGCCTTGGCGAAAGTCTTCTTGAAGGGAAAGATGTAACTGTGAGATGAATTCACAGAACACAGAGCAGTTTCTCAGAAAGCTTCTTTCCAGTTTTGAACGGAAGATATTTCCTTTTTCACCCTAGGCCTCTATGGGCTTCCAAATATCCCTTTGCCAATTCCACAAGAACAGCCTTAGCGAAAGGCTTCTTGAAGGGAAAGATGTAACTCTGTGAGGTGAATTAACAGAACACAGAGCAGTTTCTCAGAAAGCTTCTTTCCAGTTTTGAACGGAAGATATATCCTTTTTCACCATAGCTCTCTATGGGCTTCCAAATATCCCTTTGCCAATTCCACAAGAACAGCCATAGCGAAAGGCTTCTTGAAGGGAAAGATGTAACTCTGTGAGATGAATTCACAGAACACAGAGCAGTTTCTCAGAAAGCTTCTTTCCAGTTTTGAACGGAAGATATTTCCTTTTTCACCATAGGCCTCTATGGGCTTCCAAATATCCCTTTGCCAATTCCACAAGAACAGCCTTAGCGAAAGGCTTCTTGAAGGGAAAGATGTAACTCTGTGAGATGAATTAACAGAACACAGAGCAGTGTCTCAGAAAGCTTCTTTCCAGTTTTGAACGGAAGATATTTCCTTTTTCACCATAGCCCTCTATGGGCTTCCAAATATCCCTTTGCCAATTCCCCAAGAACAGCCTTAGCGAAAGGCTTCTTGAAGGGAACGATGTAACTCTGTGAGATGAATTAACAGAACACAGAGCAGTTTCTCAGAAAGCTTCTTTCCAGTTTTGAACGGAAGATATTTCCTTTTTCACCATAGGCCTCTATGGGCTTCCAAATATCCCTTTGCCAATTCCACAAGAACAGCCTTAGCGAAAGGCTTCTTGAAGGGAAAGATGTAACTCTGTGAGATGAATTAACAGAACACAGAGCAGTGTCTCAGAAAGCTTCTTTCCAGTTTTGAACGGAAGATATTTCCTTTTTCACCATAGCCCTCTATGGGCTTCCAAATATCCCTTTGCCAATTCCCCAAGAACAGCCTTAGCGAAAGGCTTCTTGAAGGGAACGATGTAACTCTGTGAGATGAATTAACAGAACACAGAGCAGTTTCTCAGAAAGCTTCTTTCCAGTTTTGAACGGAAGATATTTCCTTTTTCACCATAGCCCTCTATGGGCTTCCAAATATCCCTTTGCCAATTCCACAAGAACAGCCTTAGCGAAAGGCTTCTTGAAGGGAAAGATGTAACTCTGTGAGATGAATTAACAGAACACAGAGCAGTTTCTCAGAAAGCTTCTTTCCAATTTTGAACGGAAGATATTTCCTTTTTCACCATAGCCCTCTATGGGCTTCCAAATATCCCTTTGCCAATTCCACAAGAACAGCCTTAGAGAACGGCTTCTTGAAGGAAAGATGTAACTCTGTGAGATGAATTAAAAGAACACAGAGCAGTTTCTCAGAAAGCTTCTTTCCAGTCTTGAACGGAAGATATTTCCTTTTTCAGCATAGGCCTCTATGGGCTTCCAAATATCCCTTTTCCAATTCCACAAGAACAGCCTTAGTGAAAGGCTTCTTGAAGGGAAAGATGTAACTCTGTGAGATGAATTAACAGAACACAGAGCAGTTTCTCAGAAAGCTTCTTTCCAATTTTGAACGGAAGATATTTACTTTTTCACCATAGCCCTCTATGGGCTTCCAAATATCCCTTTGCCAATTCCACAAGAACAGCCTTAGTGAAAGGCTTCTTGAAAGGAAAGATGTTACTCTGTGAGATGAATTCACAGAACACAGAGCAGTGTCTCAGAAAGCTTATTTCCAGTTTTGAACGGAAGATATTTCCTTTTTCAGCATAGCCCTCTATGGGCTTCCAAATATCCCTTTGCCAATTCCACAAGAACAGCCTTAGCGAAAGGCTTCTTGAAGGGAAAGATGTAACTCTGTGAGATGAATTCACAGAACACAGAGCAGTTTCTCAGAAAGCTTCTTTCCAGTTTTGAACGGAAGATATTTCCTTTTTCACCATAGCCCTCTATGGGCTTCCAAATATCCCTTTGCCAATTCCACAAGAACAGCCTTAGCGAAAGGCTTCTTGAAGGGAAAGATGTAACTCTGTGACATGAATTCACGGAACACAGAGCAGTTTCTCAGAAAGCTTCTTTCCAGTTTTGAACGGAAGATATTTTCTTTTTCACCATAGCCCTCTATGGGCTTCCAAATATCCCTTCGCAAATTCCAGAAGAACGGCCTTAGCGAAAGTCTTCTTGAAGGGAAAGATGTAACTCTGTGAGATGAATTCACAGAACACAGAGCAGTTTCTCAGAAAGCTTCTTTCCAGTTTTGAACGGAAGATATTTCCTTTTTCACCATAGGCCTCTAAGGGTTTCCAAATATCCCTTTGCCAATTCCACAAGAACAGCCTTAGCGAAAGGCTTCTTGAAGGGAAAGATGTAACTCTGTGAGATGAATTCACAGAACACAGAGCAGTTTCTCAGAAAGCTTCTTTCCAGTTTTGAACGGAAGATATTTCCTTTTTCACCATAGGCCTCTGTGGGCTTCGAAATATCCCTTTGCCAATTCCACAAGAACAGCCTTAGCGAAAGGCTTCTTGAAAGGAAAGATGTAACTCTGTGAGATGAATTAAGACAACACAGAGCAGTTTCTCAGAAAGCTTCTTTCTAGTTTTGAACGGAAGATATTTCCTTTTTCACCATAGGCCTCTAAGGGTTTCCGAATATCCCTTTGCCAATTCCACAAGAACAGCCTTAGCGAAAGGCTTCTTGAAGGGAAAGATGTAACTCTGTGAGATGAATTAAGAGAACACAGAGCAGTTTCTCACAAAGCTTCTTTGCAGTTTTGAACGGAAGATATTTCCTTTTTCACCATAGCCCTCTATGGGCTTCCAAATATCCCTTTGCAAATTCCACAAGAACAGCCTTAGCGAAAGTCTTCTTGAAGGGAAAGATGTAACTCTGTGATATGAATTCACAGAACACAGAGCAGTTTCTCAGAAAGCTTCTTTCCAGTTTTGAACGGAAGATATTTCCTTTTTCACCATATGCCTCTAAGGGTTGCCAAATATCCCTTTGCCAATTCCACAAGAACAGCCTTAGCGAAAGGCTTCTTGAAGGGAAAGATGTAACTCTGTGAGATGAATTCACAGAACACAGAGCAGTTTCTCAGAAAGCTTCTTTCCAGTTTTGAACGGAAGATATTTCCTTTTTCACCATAGCCCTCTATGGGCTTCCAAATATCCCTTTGCCAATTCCACAAGAACAGCCTTAGCGAAAGGCTTCTTGAAGGGAAAGATGTAACTCTGTGAGATGAATTAACAGAACACAGAGCAGTTTCTCAGAAAGCTTCTTTCCAGTTTTGAACGGAAGATATTTACTTTTTCACCATAGGCCTCTATGGGCTGCCAAATATCCCTTTGCCAATTCCACAAGAACAGCCTTAGCGAAAGGCTTCTTGAAGGGAAAGATGTAACTCTGTGAGATGAATTAACAAAACACTGCGCAGTTTCTCAGAGAGCTTCTTTCCAGTTTTGAACGGAAGATATTTCCTTTTTCACCATAGCCCTCTATGGGCTTCCAAATATCCCTTTGCCAATTCCACAAGAACAGCCTTAGCGAAAGGCTTCTTGAAAGGAACGATGTAACTCTGTGAGATGAATTAACAGAACACAGAGCAGTTTCTCAGAGAGCTTCTTTCCAGTTTTGAACGGAAGATATTTCCTTTTTCACCATAGCCCTCTATGGGCTTCCCAATATCCCTTTGCCAATTCCACAAGAACAGCCTTAGCGAAAGGCTTCTTGAAGGGAAAGATGTAACTCTGTGAGATGAATTCACAGAACACAGAGCAGTTTCTCAGAAAGCTTCTTTCCAGTTTTGAACGGAAGATATTTCCTTTTTCACCTTAGCCCTCTATGGGCTTCCAAATATCCCTTTGCCAATTCCACAAGAACAGCCTTAGCGAAAGGCTTCTTGAAGGGAAAGATGTAACTCTGTGAGATGAATTAACAGAACACAGAGCAGTTTCTCAGAAAGCTTCTTTCCAGTTTTGAACGGAAGATATTTACTTTTTCACCATAGGCCTCTATGGGCTTCCAAATATCCCTTTGCAAATTCCACAAGAACAGCCTTAGCGAAAGGCTTCTTGAAGGGAAAGATGTAACTCTGTGAGATGAATTAACAAAACACTGCGCAGTTTCTCAGAGAGCTTCTTTCCAGTTTTGAACGGAAGATATTTATTTTTTCACCATAGCCCTCTATGGGCTTCCAAATATCCCTTTGCCAATTCCACAAGAACAGCCTTAGCGAAAGGCTTCTTGAAGGGAACGATGTAACTCTGTGAGATGAATTAACAGAACACAGAGCAGTTTCTCAGAGAGCTTCTTTCCAGTTTTGAACGGAAGATATTTCCTTTTTCACCATAGCCCTCTATGGGCTTCCCAATATCCCTTTGCCAATTCCACAAGAACAGCCTTAGCGAAAGGCTTCTTGAAGGGAAAGATGTAACTCTGTGAGATGAATTCACAGAACACAGAGCAGTTTCTCAGAAAGCTTCTTTCCAGTTTTGAACGGAAGATATTTCCTTTTTCACCTTAGCCCTCTATGGGCTTCCAAATATCCCTTTGCCAATTCCACAAGAACAGCCTTAGCGAAAGGCTTCTTGAAGGGAAAGATGTAACTCTGTGAGATGAATTAACAGAGCACAGAGCAGTTTCTCAGAAAGCTTCTTTACAGTTTTGAACGGAAGATATTTCCTTTTTCACCATAGCCGTCTATGGGCTTCCAAATATCCCTTTGCCAATTCAACAAGAACAGCCTTAGCGAAAGTTTTCTTGAAGGGAAAAATGTAACTCTGTGAGATGAATTCACAGAACACAGAGCAGTTTCTCAGAAAGCTTCTTTCCAGTTTTGAACGGAAGATATTTCCTTTTTCACCATAGGCCTCCAAGGGTTTCCAAATATCCCTTTGCCAATTCCACAAGAACAGCCTTAGCGAAAGGCTTCTTGAAGGGAAAGATGTAACTCTGTGAGATGAATTCACAGAACACAGAGCAGTTTCTCAGAAAGCTTCTTTCCAGTTTTGAACGGAAGATATTTCCTTTTTCACCATAGGCCTCTATCGGCTTCTAAATATCCCTTTGCCAATTCCACAAGAAGAGCCTTAGCGAAAGGCTTCTTGAAGGGAAAGATGTAACTCTGTGAGATGAATTCACAGAACACAGAGCAGTTTCTCAGAAAGCTTCTTTCCAGTTTTGAACGGAAGATATTTACTTTTTCACCATAGCCCTCTATGGGCTTCCAAATATCCCTTTGCCAATTCCACAAGAACAGCCTTAGCGAAAGGCTTCTTGAAGGGAAAGATGTAACTCTGTGAGATGAATTAACAGAACACAGAGCAGTTTCTCAGAGAGCTTCTTTCCAGTTTTGAACGCAAGATATTTCCTTTTTCACCATAGCCTTCTATGGGCTTCCAAATATCCCTTTGCCAATTCCACAAGAACAGCCTTAGCGAAAGGCTTCTTGAAGGGAAAGATGTAACTCTGTGAGATGAATTCACAGAACACAGAGCAGTTTCTCAGAGAGCTTCTTTCCAGTTTTGAACGGAAGATATTTCCTTTTTCACCATAGCCCTCTAAGGGCTTCCAAATATCCCTTTGCCAATTCCACAAGAACAGCCTTAGCTAAAGGCTTCTTGAAGGGAAAGATGTAACTCTGTGAGATGAATTAACAGAACACAGAGCAGTTTCTCAGAAAGCTTTTTTCCAGTTTTGAACGGAAGGTATTTCCTTTTTCACCATAGCCCTCTATGGGCTTCCAAATATCCCTTTGCCAATTCCACAAGAACAGCCTTAGCGAAAGGCTTCTTGAAGGGAAAGATGTAACTCTGTGAGATGAATTCACAGAACACAGAGCAGTTTCTCAGAAAGCTTCTTTGCAGTTTTGAACTGAAGATATTTCCTTTTTCACCATAGCCCTCTATGGGCTTCCAAATATCCCTTTGCCAATTCCACAAGAACAGCCTTAGCGAAAGGCTTCTTGAAGGGAAAGATGTAACTCTGTGAGATGAATTCACAGAACACAGAGCAGTTTCTCAGAAAGCTTCTTTCCAGTTTTGAACGGAAGATATTTTCTTTTTCACCATAGCCATCTATGGGCTTCCAAATATCCCTTTGCCAATTCCTCAAGAACAGCCCTAGCGAAAGGCTTCTTGAAGGGAAAGATGTAACTCTGTGAGATGAATTAACAGAACACAGAGCAGTTTCTCAGAAAGCTTCTTTCTAGTTTTGAACGGAAGATATTTCCTTTTTCACCATAGGCCTCTAAGGGTTTCCAAATATCCCTTTGCCAATTCCACAAGAACAGCCTTAGCGAAAGGCTTCTTGAAGGGAAAGATGTAACTCTGTGAGATGAATTAAGACAACACAGAGCAGTTTCTCAGAAAGCTTCTTTCTAGTTTTGAACGGAAGATATTTCCTTTTTCACCATAGGCCTCTATGGGCTTCCAAATATCCCTTTGCCAATTCCACAAGAACAGCCTTAGCGAAAGGCTTCTTGAAGGGAAAGATGTAACTCTGTGAGATGAATTAACAGAACACAGAGCAGTTTCTCAGAAAGCTTCTTTCCAGTTTTGAACGGAAGATATTTACTTTTTCACCATAGGCCTCTATGGGCTTCCAAATATCCCTTTGCCAATTCCACAAGAACAGCCTTAGCGAAAGGTTTCTTGAAGGGAAAGATGTAACTCTGTGAGATGAATTAACAGAACACTGCCCAGTTTCTCAGAGAGCTTCTTTGCAGTTTTGAACGGAAGATATTTCCTTTTTCACCATAGCCCTCTATGGGCTTCCAAATATCCCTTTGCCAATTCCACAAGAACAGCCTTAGCGAAAGGCTTCTTGAAGGGAACGATGTAACTCTGTGAGATGAATTAACAGAACACAGAGCAGTTTCTCAGAGAGCTTCTTTCCAGTTTTGAACGGAAGATATTTCCTTTTTCACCATAGCCCTCTATGGGCTTCCCAATATCCCTTTGCCAATTCCACAAGAACAGCCTTAGCGAAAGGCTTCTTGAAGGGAAAGATGTAACTCTGTGAGATGAATTAACAGAACACAGAGCAGTTTCTCAGAAAGCTTCTTTCCAGTTTTGAACGGAAGATATTTCCTTTTTCACCTTAGCCCTCTATGGGCTTCCAAATATCCCTTTGCCAATTCCACAAGAACAGCCTTAGCGAAAGGCTTCTTGAAGGGAAAGATGTAACTCTGTGAGATGAATTAACAGAACACAGAGCAGTTTCTCAGAAAGCTTCTTTACAGTTTTGAACGGAAGATATTTCCTTTTTCACCATAGCCGTCTATGGGCTTCCAAATATCCCTTTGCCAATTCCACAAGAACAGCCTTAGCGAAAGGCTTCTTGAAGGGAAAGATGTAACTCTGTGAGATGAATTAACAGAACACAGAGCAGTTTCTCAGAGAGCTTCTTTCCAGTTTTGAACGCAAGATATTTCCTTTTTCACCATAGCCTTCTATGGGCTTCCAAATATCCCTTTGCCAATTCCACAAGAACAGCCTTAGCGAAAGGCTTCTTGAAGGGAAAGATGTAACTCTGTGAGATGAATTCACAGAACACAGAGCAGTTTCTCAGAAAGCTTCTTTCCAGTTTTGAACGGAAGATATTTCCTTTTTCACCATAGGCCTCTAAGGGTTTCCAAATATCCCTTTGCCAATTCCACAAGAACAGCCTTAGCGAAAGGCTTCTTGAAGGGAAAGATGTAACTCTGTGAGATGAATTCACAGAACACAGAGCAGTTTCTCAGAAAGCTTCTTTCCAGTTTTGAACGGAAGATATTTCCTTTTTCACCATAGGCCTCTGTGGGCTTCCAAATATCCCTTTGCCAATTCCACAAGAACAGCCTTAGCGAAAGGCTTCTTGAAGGGAAAGATGTAACTCTGTGAGATGAATTAACAGAACACAGAGCAGTTTCTCAGAAAGCTTCTTTCTAGTTTTGAACGGAAGATATTTCCTTTTTCACCATAGGCCTCTAAGGGTTTCCAAATATCCCTTTGCCAATTCCACAAGAACAGCCTTAGCGAAAGGCTTCTTGAAGGGAAAGATGTAACTCTGTGAGATGAATTAAGAGAACACAGAGCAGTTTCTCAGAAAGCTTCTTTCCAGTTTTGAACGGAAGATAATTCCTTTTTCACCATAGCCCTCTATGGGCTTCCAAATATCCCTTTGCAAATTCCACAAGAACAGCCTTAGCGAAAGTCTTCTTGAATGGAAAGATGTAACTCTGTGAGATGAATTCACAGAACACAGAGCAGTTTCTCAGAAAGCTTCTTTCCAGTTTTGAACGGAAGATATTTCCTTTTTCACCATAGGCCTCTAAGGGTTGCCAAATATCCCTTTGCCAATTCCACAAGAACAGCCTTAGCGAAAGGGTTCTTGAAGGGAAAGATGTAACTCTGTGAGATGAATTCACAGAACACAGAGCAGTTTCTCAGAAAGCTTCTTTCCAGTTTTGAACGGAAGATATTTCCTTTTTCAACATAGGCCTCTGTGGGCTTCCAAATATCCCTTTGCCAATTCCACAAGAACAGTCTTAGCGAAAGGCTTCTTGAATGGAAAGATGTAACTCTGTGAGATGAATTAACAGAACACAGAGCAGTTTCTCAGAAAGCTTCTTTCCAGTTTTGAACGGAAGATATTTCCTTTTTCACCATAGGCCTCTGTGAGCTTCGAAATATACCTTTGCCAATTCCACAAGAACAGCCTTAGCGAAAGGCCTCTTGAAGGGAAAGATGTAACTCTGTGAGATGAATTAACAGAACACAGAGCAGTTTCTCAGAAAGCTTCTTTCCAGTTTTGAACGGAAGATATTTACTTTTTCACCATAGCCCTCGATGGGCTTCCCAATATCCCTTTGCCAATTCCACAAGAACAGCCTTAGCGAAAGGCTTCATGAAGGGAAAGATGTAACTCTGTGAGATGAATTAACAGAACACAGAGCAGTTTCTCAGAAAGCTTCTTTCCAGTTTTGAACGGAAGATATTTCCTTTTTCACCATAGGCCTCTATGGGATTCCAAATATCCCTTTGCCAATTCCACAAGAACAGCCTTAACGAAAGGCTTCTTGAAGGGAAAGATGTAAATCTGTGAGATGAATTCACAGAACACAGAGCAGTTTCTCAGAAAGCTTCTTTCCAGTTTTGAACTGAAGATATTTACTTTTTCACCATAGCCCTCTATGGGCTTCCAAATATCCCTTTGCCAATTCCACAAGAACAGCCTTAGCGAAAGGCTTCTTGAAGGGAAAGATGTAACTCTGTGAGATGAATTAACAGAACACTGCGCAGTTTCTCAGAGAGCTTCTTTCCAGTTTTGAACGGAAGATATTTACTTTTTCACCATAGCCCTCTATGGGCTTCCAAATATCCCTTTGCCAATTCCACAAGAACAGCCTTAGCGAAAGGCTTCTTGAAGGGAACGATGTAACTCTGTGAGATGAATTCACAGAACACAGAGCAGTTTCTCAGAGAGCTTCTTTCCAGTTTTGAACGGAAGATATTTCCTTTTTCACCATAGCCCTCTATGGGCTTCCAAATATCCCTTTGCCAATTCCACAAGAACAGCCTTAGCGAAAGGCTTCTTAAAGGGAAAGATGTAACTCTGTGAGATGAATTAACAGAACACAGAGCAGTTTCTCAGAAAGCTTCTTTACAGTTTTGAACGGAAGATATTTCCTTTTTCACCATAGCCGTCTATGGGCTTCCAAATATCCCTTTGCCAATTCCACAAGAACAGCCTTAGCGAAAGGCTTCTTGAAGGGAAAGATGTAACTCTGTGAGATGAATTCACAGAACACTGCGCAGTTTCTCAGAAAGATTCTTTCCAGTTTTGAACGGAAGATGTTTCCTTTTTCACCATAGCCCTCTATGGGCTTCCAAATATCCCTTTGCCAATTCCACAAGAACAGCCTTAGCGAAAGGCTTCTTGAAGGGAAAGATGTAACTCTGTGAGATGAATTCACAGAACACAGAGCAGTTTCTCAGAAAGCTTCTTTCCAGTTTTGAAGGGAAGATATTTCCTTTTTCACCATAGCCATCTATGGGCTTCCAAATATCCCTTTGCCAATTCCACAAGAACAGCCTTAGCGAAAGGCTTCTTGAAGGGAAAGATGTAACTCTGTGAGATGAATTAACAGAACACAGAGCAGCTTCTCAGAAAGCTTCTTTCTAGTTTTGAACGGAAGATATTTCCTTTTTCACCATAGGCCTCTAAGGGTTTCCAAATATCCCTTTGCCAATTCCACAAGAACAGCCTTAGCGAAAGGCTTCTTGAAGGGAAAGATGTAACTCTGTGAGATGAATTAAGACAACACAGAGCAGTTTCTCACAAAGCTTCTTTCCAGTTTTGAACGGAAGATATTTTCTTTTTCACCGTAGCCCTCTATGGGCTTCCAAATATCCCTTCGCAAATTCCACAAGAACGGCCTTAGCGAAAGTCTTCTTGAAGGGAAAGATGTAACTCTGTGAGATGAATTCACAGAACACAGAGCAGTTTCTCAGAAAGCTTCTTTCCAGTTTTGAACGGAAGATATTTCCTTTTTCACCATAGGCCTCTAAGGGTTTCCAAATATCCCTTTGCCAATTCCACAAGAACAGCCTTAGCGAAAGGCTTCTTGAAGGGAAAGATGTAACTCTGTGAGATGAATTCACAGAACACAGAGCAGTTTCTCAGAAAGCTTCTTTCCAGTTTTGAACGGAAGATATTTCCTTTTTCACCATAGGCCTCTGTGGGCTTCGAAATATCCCTTTGCCAATTCCACAAGAACAGTCTTAGCGAAAGGCTTCTTGAAAGGAAAGATGTAACTCTGTGAGATGAATTAACAGAACACAGAGCAGTTTCTCAGAAAGCTTCTTTCTAGTTTTGAACGGAAGATATTTCCTTTTTCACCATAGGCCTCTAAGGGTTTCCGAATATCCCTTTGCCAATTCCACAAGAACAGCCTTAGCGAAAGGCTTCATGAAGGGAAAGATGTAACACTGTGAGATGAATTAAGAGAACACAGAGCAGTTTCTCACAAAGCTTCTTTGCAGTTTTGAACGGAAGATATTTCCTTTTTCACCATAGCCCTCTATGGGCTTCCAAATATCCCTTTGCAAATTCC
Organism: Chlorocebus sabaeus; assembly: GCF_047675955.1. Classification (NCBI taxonomy): domain Eukaryota; kingdom Metazoa; phylum Chordata; class Mammalia; order Primates; family Cercopithecidae; genus Chlorocebus; species Chlorocebus sabaeus. The sequence goes on along the minus strand of NW_027327024.1, from coordinate 373,274 downwards.
ACAAGAACAGCCTTAGCGAAAGTCTTCTTGAAGGGAAAGATGTAACTCTGTGATATGAATTCACAGAACACAGAGCAGTTTCTCAGAAAGCTTCTTTCCAGTTTTGAACGGAAGATATTTCCTTTTTCACCATATGCCTCTAAGGGTTGCCAAATATCCCTTTGCCAATTCCACAAGAACAGCCTTAGCGAAAGGCTTCTTGAAGGGAAAGATGTAACTCTGTGAGATGAATTCACGGAACACAGAGCAGTTTCTCAGAAAGCTTCTTTCCAGTTTTGAACGGAAGATATTTCCTTTTTCACCATAGGCCTCTGTGGGCTTCCAAATATACCTTTGCCAATTCCACAAGAACAGCCTTAGCGAAAGGCTTCTTGAAGGGAAAGATGTAACTCTGTGAGATGAATTAACAGAACACAGAGCAGTTTCTCAGAAAGCTTCTTTCCAGTTTTGAACGGAAGATATTTCCTTTTTCACCATAGGCCTCTGTGGGCTTCGAAATATCCCTTTGCCAATTCCACAAGAACAGCCTTAGCGAAAGGCTTCTTGAAGGGAAAGATGTAACTCTGTGAGATGAATTCACAGAACACAGAGCAGTTTCTCAGAAAGCTTCTTTCCAGTTTTGAACGGAAGATATTTACTTTTTCACCATAGCCCTCTATGGGCTTCCAAATATCCCTTTGCCAATTCCACAAGAACAGCCTTAGCGAAAGGCTTCTTGAAGGGAAAGATGTAACTCTGTGAGATGAATTAACAGAACACAGAGCAGTTTCTCAGAAAGCTTCTTTCCAGTTTTGAACGGAAGATATTTCCTTTTTCACCATAGGCCTCTATGGGCTTCCAAATATCCCTTTGCCAATTCCACAAGAACAGCCTTAGCGAAAGGCTTCTTGAAGGGAAAGATGTAACTCTGTGAGATGAATTAACAGAACACAGAGCAGTTTCTCAGAAAGCTTCTTTCCAGTTTTGAACGGAAGATATTTACTTTTTCACCATAGGCCTCTATGGGCTTCCAAATATCCCTTTGCCAATTCCACAAGAACAGCCTTAGCGAAAGGCTACTTGAAGGGAAAGATATAACTCTGTGAGATGAATTAACAAAACACTGCGCAGTTTCTCAGAGAGCTTCTTTCCAGTTTTGAACGGAAGATATTTCCTTTTTCACCATAGCCCTCTATGGGCTTCCAAATATCCCTTTGCCAATTCCACAAGAACAGCCTTAGCGAAAGGCTTCTTGAAGGGAACGATGTAACTCTGTGAGATGAATTAACAGAACACAGAGCAGTTTCTCAGAGAGCTTCTTTCCAGTTTTGAACGGAAGATATTTCCTTTTTCACCATAGCCCTCTATGGGCTTCCCAATATCCCTTTGCCAATTCCACAAGAACAGCCTTAGCGAAAGGCTTCTTGAAGGGAAAGATGTAACTCTGTGAGATGAATTCACAGAACACAGAGCAGTTTCTCAGAAAGCTTCTTTCCAGTTTTGAACGGAAGATATTTCCTTTTTCACCTTAGCCCTCTAAGGGCTTCCAAATATCCCTTTGCCAATTCCACAAGAACAGCCTTAGCGAAAGGCTTCTTGAAGGGAAAGATGTAACTCTGTGAGATGAATTAACAGAACACAGAGCAGTTTCTCAGAAAGCTTCTTTACAGTTTTGAACGGAAGATATTTCCTTTTTCACCATAGCCGTCTATGGGCTTCCAAATATCCCTTTGCCAATTCCACAAGAACAGCCTTAGCGAAAGTTTTTTGAAGGGAAAAATGTAACTCTGTGAGATGAATTCACAGAACACAGAGCAGTTTCTCAGAAAGCTTCTTTCCAGTTTTGAACAGAAGATATTTCCTTTTTCACCATAGGCCTCCAAGGGTTTCCAAATATCCCTTTGCCAATTCCACAAGAACAGCCTTAGCGAAAGGCTTCTTGAAGGGAAAGATGTAACTCTGTGAGATGAATTCACAGAACACAGAGCAGTTTCTCAGAAAGCTTCTTTCCAGTTTTGAACGGAAGATATTTCCTTTTTCACCATAGGCCTCTATCGGCTTCTAAATATCCCTTTGCCAATTCCACAAGAAGAGCCTTAGCGAAAGGCTTCTTGAAGGGAAAGATGTAACTCTGTGAGATGAATTCACAGAACACAGAGCAGTTTCTCAGAAAGCTTCTTTCCAGTTTTGAACGGAAGATATTTACTTTTTCACCATAGAACTCTATGGGCTTCCAAATATCCCTTTGCCAATTCCACAAGTACAGCCTTAGCGAAAGGCTTCTTGAAGGGAAAGATGTAACTCTGTGAGATGAATTAACAGAACACAGAGCAGTTTCTCAGAGAGCTTCTTTCCAGTTTTGAACGCAAGATATTTCCTTTTTCACCATAGCCTTCTATGGGCTTCCAAATATCCCTTTGCCAATTCCACAAGAACAGCCTTAGCGAAAGGCTTCTTGAAGGGAAAGATGTAACTCTGTGAGATGAATTCACAGAACACAGAGCAGTTTCTCAGAGAGCTTCTTTCCAGTTTTGAACGGAAGATATTTCCTTTTTCACCATAGCCCTCTAAGGGCTTCCAAATATCCCTTTGCCAATTCCACAAGAACAGCCTTAGCTAAAGGCTTCTTGAAGGGAAAGATGTAACTCTGTGAGATGAATTAACAGAACACAGAGCAGTTTCTCAGAAAGCTTCTTTCCAGTTTTGAACGGAAGGTATTTCCTTTTTCACCATAGCCCTCTATGGGCTTCCAAATATCCCTTTGCCAATTCCACAAGAACAGCCTTAGCGAAAGGCTTCTTGAAGGGAAAGATGTAACTCTGTGAGATGAATTCACAGAACACAGAGCAGTTTCTCAGAAAGCTTACTTCCAGTTTTGAACGGAAGTTATTTCCTTTTTCACCATAGGCCTCTGTGGGCTTCCAAATATCCCTTTGCCAATTCCACAAGAACAGCCTTAGCGAAAGGCTTCTTGAAGGGAAAGATGTAACTCTCTGAGATGAATTCACAGAACACAGAGCAGTTTCTCAGAAAGCTTCTTTCCAGTTTTGAACGGAAGATATTTCCTTTTTCACCATAGGCCTGTGTGGGCTTCCAAATATCCCTTTGCCAATTCCACAAGAACAGCCTTAGCGAAAGGCTTCTTGAAGGGAAAGATGTAACTCTGTGAGATGAATTAACAGAACACAGAGCAGTTTCTCAGAAAGCTTCTTTCCAGTTTTGAACGGAAGATATTTACTTTTTCACCATAGCCCTCTATGGGCTTCCCAATATCCCTTTGCCAATTCCACAAGAACCGCCTTAGCGAAAGGCTTCATGAAGGGAAAGATGTAACTCTGTGAGATGAATTAACAGAACACAGAGCAGTTTCTCAGAAAGCTTCTTTCCAGTTTTGAACGGAAGATATTTCCTTTTTCACCATAGGCCTCTATGGGCTTCCAAATATCCCTTTGCCAATTCCACAAGAACAGCCTTAGCGAAAGGCTTCTTGAAGGGAAAGATGTAACTCTGTGAGATGAATTAACAGAACACAGAGCAGTTTCTCAGAAAGCTTCTTTCCAGTTTTGAACGGAAGATATTTACTTTTTCACCGTAGCCCTCTATGGGCTTCCAAATATCCCTTTACCAATTCCACAAGAACAGTCTTAGCGAAAGGCTTCTTGAAGGGAAAGATGTAACTCTGTGAGATGAATTAACAGAACACTGAGCAGTTTCTCAGAGAGCTTCTTTCCAGTTTTGAACGGAAGATATTTCCTTTTTCACCATAGCCCTCTATGGGCTTCCAAATATCCCTTTGCCAATTCCACAAGAACAGCCTTAGCGAAAGGCTTCTTGAAGGGAACGATGTAACTCTGTGAGATGAATTAACAGAACACAGAGCAGTTTCTCAGAGAGCTTCTTTCCAGTTTTGAACGGAAGATATTTCCTTTTTCACCATAGCCCTCTATGGGCTTCCAAATATCCCTTTGCCAATTCCACAAGAACAGCCTTAGCGAAAGGCTTCTTTAAGGGAAAGATGTAACTCTGTGAGATGAATTAACAGAATACAGAGCAGTTTCTCAGAAAGCTTCTTTCCAGTTTTGAACGGAAGATATTTCCTTTTTCACCATAGCCCTCTATGGGCTTCCCAATATCCCTTTGCCAATTCCACAAGAACAGCCTTAGCGAAAGGCTTCTTGAAGGGAAAGATGTAACTCTGTGAGATGAATTAACAGAACACAGAGCAGTTTCTCAGAAAGCTTCTTTCCAGTTTTGAACGGAAGATATTTCCTTTTTCACCTTAGCCCTCTATGGGCTTCCAAATATCCCTTTGCCAATTCCACAAGAACAGCCTTAGCGAAAGGCTTCTTGAAGGGAAAGATGTAACTCTGTGAGATGAATTAACAGAACACAGAGCAGTTTCTCAGAAAGCTTCTTTACAGTTTTGAACGGAAGATATTTCCTTTTTCACCATAGCCGTCTATGGGCTTCCAAATATCCCATTGCCAATTCCACAAGAACAGCCTTAGCGAAATTCTTCTTGAAGGGAAAAATGTAACTCTGTGAGATGAATTCACAGAACACAGAGCAGTTTCTCAGAAAGCTTCTTTCCAGTTTTGAATGGAAGATATTTCCTTTTTCACCATAGGACTCCAAGGGTTTCCAAATATCCCTTTGCCAATTCCACAAGAACAGCCTTAGCGAAAGGCTTCTTGAAGGGAAAGATGTAACTCTGTGAGATGAATTCACAGAACACAGAGCAGTTTCTCAGAAAGCTTCTTTCCAGTTTTGAACGGAAGATATTTCCTTTTTCACCCTAGGCCTCTGTGGGCTTCCAAATATCCCTTTGCCAATTCCACAAGAACAGCCTTAGCGAAAGGCTTCTTGAAGGGAAAGATGTAACTCTCTGAGATGAATTCACAGAACACAGAGCAGTTTCTCAGAAAGCTTCTTTCCAGTTTTGAACGGAAGATATTTCCTTTTTCACCATAGGCCTGTGTGGGCTTCCAAATATCCCTTTGCCAATTCCACAAGAACAGCCTTAGCGAAAGGCTTCTTGAAGGGAAAGATGTAACTCTGTGAGATGAATTCACAGAACACAGAGCAGTTTCTCAGAAAGCTTCTTTCCAGTTTTGAACGGAAGATATTTACTTTTTCACCATAGCCCTCTATGGGCTTCCGAATATCCCTTTGCCAATTCCACAAGAACCGCCTTAGCGAAAGGCTTCATGAAGGGAAAGATGTAACTCTGTGAGATGAATTAACAGAACACAGAGCAGTTTCTCAGAAAGCTTCTTTCCAGTTTTGAACGGAAGATATTTCCTTTTTCACCATAGGCCTCTATGGGCTTCCAAATATCCCTTTGCCAATTCCACAAGAACAGCCTTAGCGAAAGGCTTCTTGAAGGGAAAGATGTAACTCTGTGAGATGAATTAACAGAACACAGAGCAGTTTCTCAGAAAGCTTCTTTCCAGTTTTGAACGGAAGATATTTACTTTTTCACCATAGCCCTCTATGGGCTTCCAAATATCCCTTTACCAATTCCACAAGAACAGTCTTAGCGAAAGGCTTCTTGAAGGGAAAGATGTAACTCTGTGAGATGAATTCACAGAACACAGAGCAGTTTCTCAGAAAGCTTCTTTGCAGTTTTGAACGGAAGATATTTCCTTTTTCACCATAGGCCTCTATGGGCTTCCAAATATCCCTTTGCCAATTCCACAAGAACAGCCTTAGCGAAAGGCTTCTTGAAGGGAAAGATGTAACTCTGTGAGATGAATTAACAGAACACAGAGCAGTTTCTCAGAAAGCTTCTTTCCAGTTTTGAACGGAAGTTATTTCCTTTTTCACCATAGCCCTCTATGGGCTTCCAAATATCCCTTTGCCAATTCCAAAAGAACAGCCTTAGCGAAAGGCTTCTTGAAGGGAAAGATGTAACTCTGTGAGATGAATTAACAGAACACAGAGCAGTTTCTCAGAAAACTTCTTTCCAGTTTTGAACGGAAGATATTTCCTTTTTCACCTTAGCCCTCTATGGGCTTCCAAATATCCCTTTGCCAATTCCACAAGAACAGCCTTAGCGAAAGGCTTCTTGAAGGGAAAGATGTAACTCGGTGAGATGAATTAACAGAACACAGAGCAGTTTCTCAGAAAGCTTCTTTACAGTTTTGAACGGAAGATATTTCCTTTTTCACCATAGGCCTCTAAGGGTTTCCAAATATCCCTTTGCCAATTCCACAAGAACAGCCTTAGCGAAAGGCTTCTTGAAGGGAAAGATGTAACTCTGTGAGATGAATTAAGAGAACACAGAGCAGTTTCTCACAAAGCTTCTTTCCAGTTTTGAACGGAAGATATTTCCTTTTTCACCATAGGCCTCTGTGGGCTTCCAAATATCCCTTTGCCAATTCCACAAGAACAGCCTTAGCGAAAGGCTTCTTGAAGGGAAAGATGTAACTCTGTGAGATGAATTCACAGAACACAGAGCAGTTTCTCAGAAAGCTTCTTTCCAGTTTTGAACGGAAGATATTTCCTTTTTCACCATAGGCCTCTGTGGGCTTCCAAATATCCCTTTGCCAATTCCACAAGAACAGCCTTAGCGAAAGGCTTCTTGAAGGGAAAGATGTAACTCTGTGAGATGAATTAACAGAACACAGAGCAGTTTCTCAGAAAGCTTCTTTCCAGTTTTGAACGGAAGATATTTCCTTTTTCACCATAGGCCTCTAAGGGTTGCCAAATATCCCTTTGCCAATTCCACAAGAACAGCCTTAGCGAAAGGCTTCTTGAAGGGAAAGATGTAACTCTGTGAGATGAATTCACAGAACACAGAGCAGTTTCTCAGAAAGCTTCTTTCCAGTTTTGAACGGAAGATATTTCCTTTTTCACCATAGGCCTCTGTGGGCTTCCAAATATCCCTTTGCCAATTCCACAAGAACAGCCTTAGCGAAAGGCTTCTTGAAGGGAAAGATGTAACTCTGTGAGATGAATTAACAGAACACAGAGCAGTTTCTCAGAAAGCTTCTTTCCAGTTTTGAACGGAAGATATTTCCTTTTTCACCATAGGCCTCTGTGGGCTTCGAAATATCCCTTTGCCAATTCCACAAGAACAGCCTTAGCGAAAGGCTTCTTGAAGGGAAAGATGTAACTCTGTGAGATGAATTAACAGAACACAGAGCAGTTTCTCAGAAAGCTTCTTTCCAGTTTTGAACGGAAGATATTTACTTTTTCACCATAGCCCTCTATGGGCTTCCCAATATCCCTTTGCCAATTCCACAAGAACAGCCTTAGCGAAAGGCTTCATGAAGGGAAAGATGTAACTCTGTGAGATGAATTCACAGAACACAGAGCAGTTTCTCAGAAAGCTTCTTTCCAGTTTTGAACGGAAGATATTTCCTTTTTCACCATAGGCCTCTATGGGCTTCCAAATATCCCTTTGCCAATTCCACAAGAACAGCCTTAGCGAAAGGCTTCTTGAAGGGAAAGATGTAACTCTGTGAGATGAATTCACAGAACACAGAGCAGTTTCTCAGAAAGCTTCTTTCCAGTTTTGAACGGAAGATATTTACTTTTTCACCATAGCCCTCTATGGGCTTCCAAATATCCCTTTGCCAATTCCACAAGAACAGCCTTAGCGAAAGGCTTCTTGAAGGGAAAGATGTAACTCTGTGAGATGAATTAACAGAACACAGCGCAGTTTCTCAGAGAGCTTCTTTCCAGTTTTGAACGGAAGATATTTACTTTTTCACCATAGCCCTCTATGGGCTTCCAAATATCCCTTTGCCAATTCCACAAGAACAGCCTTAGCGAAAGGCTTCTTGAAGGGAACGATGTAACTCTGTGAGATGAATTAACAGAACACAGAGCAGTTTCTCAGAGAGCTTCTTTCCAGTTTTGAACAGAAGATATTTCCTTTTTCACCATAGCCCTCTATGGGCTTCCAAATATCCCTTTGCCAATTCCACAAGAACAGCCTTAGCGAAAGGCTTCTTGAAGGGAAAGATGTAACTCTGTGAGATGAATTCACAGAACACAGAGCAGTTTCTCAGAAAGCTTCTTTCCAGTTTTGAAGGGAAGATATTTCCTTTTTCACCATAGCCATCTATGGGCTTCCAAATATCCCTTTGCCAATTCCACAAGAACAGCCTTAGCGAAAGGCTTCTTGAAGGGAAAGATGTAACTCTGTGAGATGAATTAACAGAACACAGAGCAGTTTCTCAGAAAGCTTCTTTCTAGTTTTGAACGGAAGATATTTCCTTTTTCACCATAGGCCTCTAAGGGTTTCCAAATATCCCTTTGCCAATTCCACAAGAACAGCCTTAGCGAAAGGCTTCTTGAAGGGAAAGATGTAACTCTGTGAGATGAATTAAGACAACACAGAGCAGTTTCTCACAAAGCTTCTTTCCAGTTTTGAACGGAAGATATTTTCTTTTTCACCGTAGCCCTCTATGGGCTTCCAAATATCCCTTTGCAAATTCCACAAGAACAGCCTTAGCGAAAGGCTTCTTGAAGAGAAAGATGTAACTCTGTGAGATGAATTCACAGAACACAGAGCAGTTTCTCAGAAAGCTTCTTTCCAGTTTTGAACGGAAGATATTTCCTTTTTCACCATAGGCCTCTAAGGGTTTCCAAATATCCCTTTGCCAATTCCACAAGAACAGCCTTAGCGAAAGGCTTCTTGAAGGGAAAGATGTAACTCTGTGAGATGAATTCACAGAACACAGAGCAGTTTCTCAGAAAGCTTCTTTCCAGTTTTGAACGGAAGATATTTCCTTTTTCACCATAGGCCTCTGTGGGCTTCCAAATATCCCTTTGCCAATTCCACAAGAACAGCCTTAGCGAAAGGCTTCTTGAAAGGAAAGATGTAACTCTGTGAGATGAATTAACAGAACACAGAGCAGTTTCTCAGAAAGCTTCTTTCTAGTTTTGAACGGAAGATATTTCCTTTTTCACCATAGGCCTCTAAGGGTTGCCAAATATCCCTTTGCCAATTCCACAAGAACAGCCTTAGCGAAAGGCTTCTTGAAGGGAAAGATGTAACTCTGTGAGATGAATTAAGAGAACACAGAGCAGTTTCTAACAAAGCTTCTTTCCAGTTTTGAACGGAAGATATTTCCTTTTTCACCATAGCCCTCTATGGGCTTCCAAATATCCCTTTGCAAATTCCACAAGAACAGCCTTAGCGAAAGTCTTCCTGAAGGGAAAGATGTAACTCTGTGATATGAATTCACAGAACACAGAGCAGTTTCTCAGAAAGCTTCTTTCCAGTTTTGAACGGAAGATATTTCCTTTTTCACCATAGGCCTCTAAGGGTTGCCAAATATCCCTTTGCCAATTCCACAAGAACAGCCTTAGCGAAAGGCTTCTTGAAGGGAAAGATGTAACTCTGTGAGATGAATTCACAGAACACAGAGCAGTTTCTCAGAAAGCTTCTTTCCAGTTTTGAACGGAAGATATTTCCTTTTTCACCATAGGCCTCTGTGGGCTTCCAAATATCCCTTTGCCAATTCCACAAGAACAGCCTTAGCGAAAGGCTTCTTGAAGGGAAAGATGTAACTCTGTGAGATGAATTAACAGAACACAGAGCAGTTTCTCAGAAAGCTTCTTTCCAGTTTTGAACGGAAGATATTTCCTTTTTCACCATAGGCCTCTGTGGGCTTCGAAATATCCCTTTGCCAATTCCACAAGAACAGCCTTAGCGAAAGGCTTCTTGAAGGGAAAGATGTAATTCTGTGAGATGAATTAACAGAACACAGAGCAGTTTCTCAGAAAGCTTCTTTCCAGTTTTGAACGGAAGATATTTACTTTTTCACCATAGCCCTCTATGGGCTTCCAAATATCCCTTTGCCAATTCCACAAGAACAGCCTTAGCGAAAGGCTTCATGAAGGGAAAGATGTAACTCTGTGAGATGAATTAACAGAACACAGAGCAGTTTCTCAGAAAGCTTCTTTCCAGTTTTGAACGGAAGATATTTCCTTTTTCACCATAGGCCTCTATGGGCTTCCAAATATCCCTTTGCCAATTCCACAAGAACAGCCTTAGCGAAAGGCTTCTTGAAGGGAAAGATGTAACTCTGTGAGATGAATTAACAGAACACAGAGCAGTTTCTCAGAAAGCTTCTTTCGAGTTTTGAACGGAAGATATTTACTTTTTCACCATAGCCCTCTATGGGCTTCCAAATATCCCTTTGCCAATTCCACAAGAACAGCCTTAGCGAAAGGCTTCTTGAAGGGAAAGATGTAACTCTGTGAGATGAATTAACAGAACACTGCGCAGTTTCTCAGAGAGCTTCTTTCCAGTTTTGAACGGAAGATATTTCCTTTTTCACCATAGCCCTCTAAGGGCTTCCAAATATCCCTTTGCCAATTGCACAAGAACAGCCTTAGCGAAAGGCTTCTTGAAGGGAACGATGTAACTCTGTGAGATGAATTAACAGAACACAGAGCAGTTTCTCAGAGAGCTTCTTTCCAGTTTTGAACGGAAGATATTTCCTTTTTCACCATAGCCCTCTATGGGCTTCCCAATATCCCTTTGCCAATTCCACAAGAACAGCCTTAGCGAAAGACTTCTTGAAGGGAAAGTTGTAACTCTGTGAGATGAATTAACAGAACACAGAGCAGTTTCTCAGAAAGCTTCTTTACAGTTTTGAACGGAAGATATTTCCTTTTTCACCATAGCCGTCTATGGGCTTCCAAATATCCCTTTGCCAATTCCACAAGTACAGCCTTAGCGAAAGTTTTTTGAAGGGAAAAATGTAACTCTGTGAGATGAATTCACAGAACACTGCGCAGTTTCTCAGAAAGCTTCTTTCCAGTTTTGAACGGAAGATATTTCCTTTTTCACCATAGGCCTCCAAGGGTTTCCAAATATCCCTTTGCCAATTCCACAAGAACAGCCTTAGCGAAAGGCTTCTTAAAGGGAAAGATGTAACTCTGTGAGATGAATTCACAGAACACAGAGCAGTTTCTCAGAAAGCTTCTTTCCAGTTTTGAACGGAAGATATTTCCTTTTTCACCATAGGCCTCTATCGGCTTCTAAATATCCCTTTGCCAATTCCACAAGAAGAGCCTTAGCGAAAGGCTTCTTGAAGGGAAAGATGTAACTCTGTGAGATGAATTAACAGAACACAGAGCAGTTTCTCAGAAAGCTTCTTTCCAGTTTTGAACGGAAGATATTTACTTTTTCACCATAGCCCTCTATGGGCTTCCAAATATCCCTTTGCCAATTCCACAAGAACAGCCTTAGCGAAAGGCTTCTTGAAGGGAAAGATGTAACTCTGTGAGATGAATTCACAGAACACAGAGCAGTTTCTCAGAGAGCTTCTTTCCAGTTTTGAACGCAAGATATTTCCTTTTTCACCATAGCCTTCTATGGGCTTCCAAATATCCCTTTGCCAATTCCACAAGAACAGCCTTAGCGAAAGGCTTCTTGAAGGGAAAGATGTAACTCTGTGAGATGAATTAACAGAACACAGAGCAGTTTCTCAGAGAGCTTCTTTCCAGTTTTGAACGGAAGATATTTCCTTTTTCACCATAGCCCTCTATGGGCTTCCAAATATCCTTTTGCCAATTCCACAAGAACAGCCTTAGCTAAAGGCTTCTTGAAGGGAAAGATGTAACTCTGTGAGATGAATTAACAGAACACAGAGCAGTTTCTCAGAAAGCTTCTTTCCAGTTTTGAACGGAAGGTATTTCCTTTTTCACCATAGCCCTCTATGGGCTTCCAAATATCCCTTTGCCAATTCCACAAGAACAGCCTTAGCGAAAGGCTTCTTGAAGGGAAAGATGTAACTCTGTGAGATGAATTCACAGAACACAGAGCAGTTTCTCAGAAAGCTTACTTCCAGTTTTGAACGGAAGATATTTCCTTTTTCACCATAGGCCTCTGTGGGCTTCCAAATATCCCTTTGCCAATTCCACAAGAACAGCCTTAGCGAAAGGCTTCTTGAAGGGAAAGATGTAACTCTCTGAGATGAATTCACAGAACACAGAGCAGTTTCTCAGAAAGCTTCTTTCCAGTTTTGAACGGAAGATATTTCCTTTTTCACCATAGGCCTGTGTGGGCTTCCCAATATCCCTTTGCCAATTCCACAAGAACAGCCTTAGCGAAAGGCTTCTTGAAGGGAAAGATGTAACTCTGTGAGATGAATTCACAGAACACAGAGCAGTTTCTCAGAAAGCTTCTTTCCAGTTTTGAACGGAAGATATTTACTTTTTCACCATAGCCCTCTATGGGCTTCCCAATATCCCTTTGCCAATTCCACAAGAACCGCCTTAGCGAAAGGCTTCATGAAGGGAAAGATGTAACTCTGTGAGATGAATTAACAGAACACAGAGCAGTTTCTCAGAAAGCTTCTTTCCAGTTTTGAACGGAAGATATTTCCTTTTTCACCATAGGCCTCTATGGGCTTCCAAATATCCCTTTGCCAATTCCACAAGAACAGCCTTAGCGAAAGGCTTCTTGAAGGGAAAGATGTAACTCTGTGAGATGAATTAACAGAACACAGAGCAGTTTCTCAGAAAGCTTCTTTCCAGTTTTGAACGGAAGATATTTACTTTTTCACCATAGCCCTCTATGGGCTTCCAAATATCCCTTTACCAATTCCACAAGAACAGTCTTAGCGAAAGGCTTCTTGAAGGGAAAGATGTAACTCTGTGAGATGAATTAACAGAACACTGAGCAGTTTCTCAGAGAGCTTCTTTCCAGTTTTGAACGGAAGATATTTCCTTTTTCACCATAGCCCTCTATGGGCTTCCAAATATCCCTTTGCCAATTCCACAAGAACATCCTTAGCGAAAGGCTTCTTGAAGGGAACGATGTAACTCTGTGAGATGAATTAACAGAACACAGAGCAGTTTCTCAGAGAGCTTCTTTCCAGTTTTGAACGGAAGATATTTCCTTTTTCACCATAGCCCTCTATGGGCTTCCAAATATCCCTTTGCCAATTCCACAAGAACAGCCTTAGCGAAAGGCTTCTTTAAGGGAAAGATGTAACTCTGTGAGATGAATTAACAGAATACAGAGCAGTTTCTCAGAAAGCTTCTTTCCAGTTTTGAACGGAAGATATTTCCTTTTTCACCATAGCCCTCTATGGGCTTCCCAATATCCCTTTGCCAATTCCACAAGAACAGCCTTAGCGAAAGGCTTCTTGAAGGGAAAGATGTAACTCTGTGAGATGAATTAACAGAACACAGAGCAGTTTCTCAGAAAGCTTCTTTCCACTTTTGAACGGAAGATATTTCCTTTTTCACCTTAGCCCTCTATGGGCTTCCAAATATCCCTTTGCCAATTCCACAAGAACAGCCTTAGCGAAAGGCTTCTTGAAGGGAAAGATGTAACTCTGTGAGATGAATTAACAGAACACAGAGCAGTTTCTCAGAAAGCTTCTTTACAGTTTTGAACGGAAGATATTTCCTTTTTCACCATAGCCGTCTATGGGCTTCCAAATATCCCTTTGCCAATTCCACAAGAACAGCCTTAGCGAAAGTCTTCTTGAAGGGAAAAATGTAACTCTGTGAGATGAATTCACAGAACACAGAGCAGTTTCTCAGAAAGCTTCTTTCCAGTTTTGAATGGAAGATATTTCCTTTTTCACCATAGGACTCCAAGGGTTTCCAAATATCCCTTTGCCAATTCCACAAGAACAGCCTTAGCGAAAGGCTTCTTGAAGGGAAAGATGTAACTCTGTGAGATGAATTCACAGAACACAGAGCAGTTTCTCAGAAAGCTTCTTTCCAGTTTTGAACGGAAGATATTTCCTTTTTCACCATAGGCCTCTGTGGGCTTCCAAATATCCCTTTGCCAATTCCACAAGAACAGCCTTAGCGAAAGGCTTCTTGAAGGGAAAGATGTAACTCTCTGAGATGAATTCACAGAACACAGAGCAGTTTCTCAGAAAGCTTCTTTCCAGTTTTGAACGGAAGATATTTCCTTTTTCACCATAGGCCTGTGTGGGCTTCCAAATATCCCTTTGCCAATTCCACAAGAACAGCCTTAGCGAAAGGCTTCTTGAAGGGAAAGATGTAACTCTGTGAGATGAATTCACAGAACACAGAGCAGTTTCTCAGAAAGCTTCTTTCCAGTTTTGAACGGAAGATATTTACTTTTTCACCATAGCCCTCTATGGGCTTCCCAATATCCCTTTGCCAATTCCACAAGAACCGCCTTAGCGAAAGGCTTCATGAAGGGAAAGATGTAACTCTGTGAGATGAATTAACAGAACACAGAGCAGTTTCTCAGAAAGCTTCTTTCCAGTTTTGAACGGAAGATATTTCCTTTTTCACCATAGGCCTCTATGGGCTTCCAAATATCCCTTTGCCAATTCCACAAGAACAGCCTTAGCGAAAGGCTTCTTGAAGGGAAAGATGTAACTCTGTGAGATGAATTAACAGAACACAGAGCAGTTTCTCAGAAAGCTTCTTTCCAGTTTTGAACGGAAGATATTTACTTTTTCACCATAGCCCTCTATGGGCTTCCAAATATCCCTTTACCAATTCCACAAGAACAGTCTTAGCGAAAGGCTTCTTGAAGGGAAAGATGTAACTCTGTGAGATGAATTCACAGAACACAGAGAAGTTTCTCAGAAAGCTTCTTTGCAGTTTTGAACGGAAGATATTTCCTTTTTCACCATAGGCCTCTATGGGCTTCCACATATCCCTTTGCCAATTCCACAAGAACAGCCTTAGCGAAAGGCTTCTTGAAGGGAAAGATGTAACTCTGTGAGATGAATTAACAGAACACAGAGCAGTTTCTCAGAAAGCTTCTTTCCAGTTTTGAACGGAAGTTATTTACTTTTTCACCATAGCCCTCTATGGGCTTCCAAATATCCCTTTGCCAATTCCAAAAGAACAGCCTTAGCGAAAGGCTTCTTGAAGGGAAAGATGTAACTCTGTGAGATGAATTAACAGAACACAGAGCAGTTTCTCAGAAAGCTTCTTTCCAGTTTTGAACGGAAGATATTTCCTTTTTCACCATAGGCCTCTGTGGGCTTCCAAATATCCCTTTGCCAATTCCACAAGAACAGCCTTAGCGAAAGGCTTCTTGAAGGGAAAGATGTAACTCTGTGAGATGAATTCACAGAACACAGAGCAGTTTCTCAGAAAGCTTCTTTCCAGTTTTGAACGGAAGATATTTCCTTTTTCACCATAGGCCTCTGTGGGCTTCCAAATATCCCTTTGCCAATTCCACAAGAACAGCCTTAGCGAAAGGCTTCTTGAAGGGAAAGATGTAACTCTGTGAGATGAATTAACAGAACACAGAGCAGTTTATCAGAAAGCTTCTTTCTAGTTTTGAACGGAAGATATTTCCTTTTTCACCATAGGCCTCTAAGGGTTTCCAAATATCCCTTTGCCAATTCCACAAGAACAGCCTTAGCGAAAGGCTTCTTGAAGGGAAAGATGTAACTCTGTGAGATGAATTAAGAGAACACAGAGCAGTTTCTCAGAAAGCTTCTTTCCAGTTTTGAACGGAAGATATTTCCTTTTTCACCATAGGCCTCTAAGGGTTGCCAAATATCCCTTTGCCAATTCCACAAGAACAGCCTTAGCGAAAGGCTTCTTGAAGGGAAAGATGTAACTCTGTGAGATGAATTCACAGAACACAGAGCAGTTTCTCAGAAAGCTTCTTTCCAGTTTTGAACGGAAGATATTTCCTTTTTCACCATAGGCCTCTGTGGGCTTCCAAATATCCCTTTGCCAATTCCACAAGAACAGCCTTAGCGAAAGGCTTCTTGAAGGGAAAGATGTAACTCTGTGAGATGAATTAACAGAACACAGAGCAGTTTCTCAGAAAGCTTCTTTGCCGTTTTGAACGGAAGATATTTACTTTTTCACCATAGCCCTCTATGGGCTTCCAAATATCCCTTTGCCAATTCCACAAGAAGAGCCTTAGCGAAAGGCTTCTTGAAGGGAAAGATGTAACTCTGTGAGATGAATTAACAGAACACAGAGCAGTGTCTCAGAAAGCTTCTTTCCAGTTTTGAACGGAAGATATTTCCTTTTTCACCATAGCCCTCTAAGGGCTTCCAAATATCCCTTTGCCAATTCCACAGGAACAGCCTTTGCGAAAGGCTTCTTGAAGGGAAAGATGTAACTCTGTGAGATGAATTCACAGAACACAGAGCACTTTCTCAGAAAGCTTCTTTCCAATTTTGAACGGAAGATATTTCCTTTTTCACCATAGGCCTCTGTGGGCTTCGAAATATCCCTTTGCCAATTCCACAAGAACAGCCTTAGCGAAAGGCTTCTTGAAGGGAAAGATGTAACTCTGTGAGATGAATTCACAGAACACAGAGCAGTTTCTCAGAAAGCTTCTTTCCAGTTTTGAACGGAAGATATTTCCTTTTTCACCATAGCCCTCTATGGGCTTCCAAATATCCCTTTGCCAATTCCACAAGAACAGCCTTAGTGAAAGGCTTCTTGAAGGGAAAGATGTACCTCTGTGAGATGAATTAACAGAACACGGAGCAGTTTCTCAGAAAGCTTCTTTCCAGTTTTGAACGGAAGATATTTCCTTTTTCACCATAGCCCTCTATGGGCTTCCAAATATCCCTTTGCCAATTCGACAAGAACAGCCTTAGCGAAAGGCTTCTTGAAGGGAAAGATGTAACTCTGTGAGATGAATTAACAGAACACAGAGCAGTTTCTCAGAAAGCTTCTTTCCAGTTTTGAAAGGAAGATATTTCCTTTTTCACCATTGGCCTCTATCGGCTTCCAAATATCCCTTTGCCAATTCCACAAGAACAGCCTCAGCGAAAGGCTTCTTGAAGGGAAAGATGTAACTCTGTGAGATGAATTAATAGAACACAGAGCAGTTTCTCAGAAAGCTTCTTTCCAGTTTTGAACGGAAGATATTTACTTTTTCACCATAGCCGTCTATGGGCTTCCAAATATCCCTTTGCCAATTCCACAAGAACAGCCTTAGCGAAAGGCTTCTTGAAGGGAAAGATGTAACTCTGTGAGATGAATTAACAGAACACAGAGCAGTTTCTCAGAGAGCTTCTTTCCAGTTTTGAACGGAAGATATTTCCTTTTTCACCATAGCCCTCTATGGGCTTCCAAATATCCCTTTGCCAATTCCACAAGAACAGCCTTAGCGAAAGGCTTCTTGAAGGGAAAGATGTAACTCTGTGAGATGAATTAACAGAACACAGAGCAGTTTCTCAGAAAGCTTCTTTCCAGTTTTGAACGGAAGCTATTTACTTTTTCACCATAGCCCTCTATGGGCTTCCCAATATCCCTTTGCCAATTCCACAAGAACAGCCTTAGCGAAAGGCTTCTTGAAGGGAAAGATGTAACTCTGTGAGATGTATTCACAGAACACAGAGCAGTTTCTCAGAAAGCTTCCTTCCAGTTTTGAACGGAAGATATTTCCTTTTTCACCATAGGCCTCTGTGGGCTTCCAAATATCCCTTTGCCAATTCCACAAGAACAGCCTTAGCGAAAGGCTTCTTGAAGGGAAAGATGTAACTCTGTGAGATGAATTAACAGAACACAGAGCAGTTTCTCAGAAAGCTTCTTTCCAGTTTTGAACGGAAGATATTTACTTTTTCACCATAGCCCTCTATGGGCTTCCAAATATCCCTTTGCCAATTCCACAAGAACAGCCTTAGCGAAAGGCTTCTTGAAGGGAAAGATGTAACTCTGTGAGATGAATTAACAGAACACAGAGCAGTTTCTCAGAGAGCTTCTTTCCAGTTTTGAACGGAAGATATTTCCTTTTTCACCATAGCCCTCTAAGGGCTTCCAAATATCCCTTTGCCAATTCCACAAGAACAGCCTTAGCGAAAGGCTTCTTGAAGGGAAAGATGTAACTCTGTGAGATGAATTCACAGAACACAGAGCAGTTTCTCAGAAAGCTTCTTTGCAGTTTTGAACGGAAGATATTTCCTTTTTCACCATAGGCCTCTATGGGCTTCCAAATATCCCTTTGCCAATTCCACAAGAACATCCTTAGCGAAAGGCTTCTTGAAGGGAAAGATGTAACTCTGTGAGATGAATTAACAGAACACAGAGCAGTTTCTCAGAAAGCTTCTTTCCAGTTTTGAACGGAAGTTATTTACTTTTTCACCATAGCCCTCTATGGGCTTCCCAATATCCCTTTGCCAATTCCACAAGAACAGCCTTAGCGAAAGGCTTCTTGAAGGGAAAGATGTAACTCTGTGAGATGAATTCACAGAACACAGAGCAGTTTCTCAGAAAGCTTCTTTCCAGTTTTGAACGGAAGATATTTCCTTTTTCACCATAGGCCTCTGTGGGCTTCCAAATATCCCTTTGCCAATTCCACAAGAACAGCCTTAGCGAAAGGCTTCTTGAAGGGAAAGATGTAACTCTGTGAGATGAATTAACAGAACACAGAGCAGTTTCTCAGAAAGCTTCTTTCCAGTTTTGAACGGAAGATATTTCCTTTTTCACCATAGCCTTCTATGGGCTTCCAAATATCCCTTTGCCAATTCCACAAGAACAGCCTTAGCGAAAGGCTTCTTGAAGGGAAAGATGTAACTCTGTGAGATGAATTAACAGAACACAGAGCAGTTTCTCAGAGAGCTTCTTTCCAGTTTTGAACGGAAGATATTTCCTTTTTCACCATAGCCCTCTAAGGGCTTCCAAATATCCCTTTGCCAATTCCACAAGAACAGCCTTAGCGAAAGGCTTCTTGAAGGGAAAGATGTAACTCTGTGAGATGAATTCACAGAACACAGAGCAGTTTCTCAGAAAGCTTCTTTGCAGTTTTGAACGGAAGATATTTCCTTTTTCACCATAGGCCTCTATGGGCTTCCAAATATCCCTTTGCCAATTCCACAAGAACAGCCTTAGCGAAAGGCTTCTTGAAGGGAAAGATGTAACTCTGTGAGATGAATTAACAGAACACAGAGCAGTTTCTCAGAATGCTTCTTTCCAGTTTTGAACGGAAGATGTTTCCTTTTTCACAATAGCCCTCTAAGGGCTTCCAAATATCACTTTGCCAATTCCACAAGAACAGCCTTAGCGAAAGGCTTCTTGAAGGGAAAGATGTAACTCTGTGAGATGAATTAACAGAACACAGAGCAGTTTCTCAGAAAGCTTCTTTCCAGTTTTGAACGGAAGATATTTCCTTTTTCACCATAGCCCTCTATGGGCTTCCAAATATCCCTTTGCCAATTCCTCAAGAACGGCCTTAGCGAAAGGCTTCTTGAAGGGAAAGATGTAACTCTGTGAGATGAATTAAGAGAACACAGAGCAGTTTCTCAGAAAGCTTCTTTCCAGTTTTGAACGGAAGATATTTCCTTTTTCACCATAGCCCTCTATGGGCTTCCAAATATCCCTTTGCCAATT
Organism: Chlorocebus sabaeus; assembly: GCF_047675955.1. Lineage (NCBI taxonomy): Eukaryota > Metazoa > Chordata > Mammalia > Primates > Cercopithecidae > Chlorocebus > Chlorocebus sabaeus. The sequence goes on along the minus strand of NW_027327024.1, from coordinate 354,014 downwards.
CCACAAGAACAGCCTTAGCGAAAGTCTTCTTGAAGGGAAAGATGTAACTCTGTGAGATGAATTCACAGAACACAGAGCAGTTTCTCAGTAAGCTTCTTTCCAGTTTTGAACGGAAGATATTTCCTTTTTCACCATAGGCCTCTAAGGGTTTCCAAATATCCCTTTGCCAATTCCACAAGAACAGCCTTAGCGAAAGGCTTCTTGAAGGGAAAGATGTAACTCTGTGAGATGAATTCAGAGAACACAGAGCAGTTTCTTAGAAAGCTTCTTTCCAGTTTTGAACGGAAGATATTTCCTTTTTCACCATAGGCCTCTGTGGGCTTCCAAATATCCCTTTGCCAATTCCACAAGAACAGCCTTAGCGAAAGGCTTCTTGAAGGGAAAGATGTAACTCTGTGAGATGAATTAACAGAACACAGAGCAGTTTCCCAGAAAGCTTCTTTCCAGTTTTGAACGGAAGATATTTACTTTTTCACCATAGCCCTCTATGGGCTTCCAAATATCCCTTTGCCAATTCCACAAGAACAGCCTTAGCGAAAGGCTTCTTGAAGGGAAAGATGTAACTCTGTGAGATGAATTAACAGAACACAGAGCAGTTTCTCAGAGAGCTTCTTTCCAGTTTTGAACGGAAGATATTTCCTTTTTCACCATAGCCCTCTAAGGGCTTCCAAATATCCCTTTGCCAATTCCACAAGAACAGCCTTAGCGAAAGGCTTCTTGAAGGGAAAGATGTAACTCTGTGAGATGAATTCACAGAACACAGAGCAGTTTCTCAGAAAGCTTCTTTCCAATTTTGAACGGAAGATATTTCCTTTTTCACCATAGCACTCTATGGGCTTCCAAATATCCCTTTGCCAATTCCACAAGAACAGCCTTAGTGAAAGGCTTCTTGAAGGGAAAGATGTAACTCTGTGAGATGAATTCACAGAATACAGAGCAGTTTCTCAGAAAGCTTCTTTCCAGTTTTGAACGGAAGATATTTCCTTTTTCACCATAGCCCTCTATGGGCTTCCAAATATCCCTTTGCCAATTCCACAAGAACAGCCTTAGCGAAAGGCTTCTTGAAGGGAAAGATGTAACTCTGTGAGATGAATTCACAGAACACAGAGCAGTTTCTCAGAAAGCTTCTTTCCAGTTTTGAACGTAAGATATTTCCTTTTTCACCATAGCCCTCTATGGGCTTCCAAATATCCCTTTGCCAATTCCACAAGAACAGCCTTAGCGAAAGGCTTCTTGAAAGGAAAGATGTAACTCTGTGAGACGAATTCAGAGAACACAGAGCAGTGTCTCAGAATGCTTCTTTCCAGTTTTTAACGGAAGATATTTCCTTTTTCACCATAGGCCTCTATGGGCTTCCAAATATCCCTTTGCCAATTCCACAAGAACAGCCTTAGCGAAAGGCTTCTTGAAGGGAAAGATGTAACTCTGTGAGATGAATTAACAGAACACAGAGCAGTTTCTCAGAAAGCTTCTTTCCGGTTTTGAACGGAAGATATTTCCTTTTTCACCTTAGCCCTCTATGGGCTTCCAAATATCCCTTTGCCAATTCCACAAGAACAGCCGTAGCGAAAGGCTTCTTGAAGGGAAAGATGTAACTCTCTGAGATGAATTAACAGAACACAGAGCAGTTTCTCAGAAAGCTTCTTTCTAGTTTTGAACGGAAGATATTTCCTTTTTCACCATAGCCCTCTATGGGCTTCCAAATATCCCTTTGCCAATTCCACAAGAACATCCTTACCGAAAGGCTTCTTGAAGGGAAAGATGTAACTCTGTGAGATGAATTAACAGAACACAGAGCAGTTTCTCAGATAGCTTCTTTCCAGTTTTGAACGGAAGATATTTCCTTTTTCACCACAGCCCTCTAAGGGCTTCCAAATATCCCTTTGCCAATTCCACAGGAACAGCCTTTGCGAAAGGCTTCTTGAAGGGAAAGATGTAACTCTGTGAGATGAATTCACAGAACACAGAGCAGTTTCTCAGAAAGCTTCTTTCCAATTTTGAACGGAAGATATTTCCTTTTTCACCATAGCCCTCTATGGGCTTCCAAATATCCCTTTGCCAATTCCACAAGAACAGCCTTAGTGAAAGGCTTCTTGAAGGGAAAGATGTACCTCTGTGAGATGAATTAACAGAACACAGAGCAGTTTCTCAGAAAGCTTCTTTCCAGTTTTGAACGTAAGATATTTCCTTTTTCACCATAGCCCTCTATGGGCTTCCAAATATCCCTTTGCCAATTCCACAAGAACAGCCTTAGCGAAAGGCTTCTTGAAGGGAAAGATGTAACTCTGTGAGATGAATTAACAGAACACAGAGCAGTTTCTCAGAAAGCTTCTTTCCAGTTTTGAACGGAAGATATTTCCTTTTTCACCATTTGCCTCTATCGGCTTCCAAATATCCCTTTGCCAATTCCACAAGAACAGCCTTAGCGAAAGGCTTCTTGAAGGGAAAGATGTAACTCTGTGAGATGAATTAACAGAACACAGAGCAGTTTCTCAGAAAGCTTCTTTCCAGTTTTGAACGGAAGATATTTACTTTTTCACCATAGCCCTCTTTGGGCTTCCAAATATCCCTTTGCCAATTCCACAAGAACAGCCTTAGCGAAAGGCTTCTTGAAGGGAAAGATGTAACTCTGTGAGATGAATTAACAGAACACAGAGCAGTTTCTCAGAAAGCTTCTTTCCAGTTTTGAACGTAAGATATTTCCTTTTTCACCATAGCCCTCTATGGGCTTCCAAATATCCCTTTGCCAATTCCACAAGAACAGCCTTAGCGAAAGGCTTCTTGAAGGGAAAGATGTAACTCTGTGAGATGAATTAACAGAACACAGAGCAGTTTCTCAGAAAGCTTCTTTCCAGTTTTGAACGGAAGATATTTCCTTTTTCACCATTGGCCTCTATCGGCTTCCAAATATCCCTTTGCCAATTCCACAAGAACAGCCTTAGCGAAAGGCTTCTTGAAGGGAAAGATGTAACTCTGTGAGATGAATTAACAGAACACAGAGCAGTTTCTCAGAAAGCTTCTTTCCAGTGTTGAACGGAAGATATTTACTTTTTCACCATAGCCCTCTTTGGGCTTCCAAATATCCCTTTGCCAATTCCACAAGAACAGCCTTAGCGAAAGGCTTCTTGAAGGGAAAGATGTAACTCTGTGAGATGAATTAACAGAACACAGAGCAGTTTCTCAGAGAGCTTCTTTCCAGTTTTGAACGGAAGATATTTCCTTTTTCACCATAGCCCTCTATGGGCTTCGAAATATCCCTTTGCCAATTCCACAAGAACAGCCTTAGCGAAAGGCTTCTTGAAGGGAAAGATGTAACTCTGTGAGATGAATTAACAGAACACAGAGCAGTTTCTCGGAGAGCTTCTTTCCAGTTTTGAACGGAATATATTTCCTTTTTCACCATAGCCCTCTATGGGCTTCCAAATATCCCTTTGCCAATTCCACAAGAACATCCTTAGCGAAAGGCTTCTTGAAGGGAAAGATGTAACTCTGTGAGATGAATTAACAGAACACAGAGCAGTTTCTCTGAAAGCTTCTTTCTAGTTTTGAACGGAAGCTATTTCCTTTTTCACCATAGCCCTCTATGGGCTTCCCAATATCCCTTTGCCAATTCCACAAGAACAGCCTTAGCGAAAGGCTTCTTGAAGGGAAAGATGTAACTCTGTGAGATGAATTCACAGAACACAGAGCAGTTTCTCAGAAAGCTTCCTACCAGTTTTGAACGGAAGATATTTCCTTTTTCACCATAGGCCTCTGTGGGCTTCCAAATATCCCTTTGCCAATTCCACAAGAACAGCCTTAGCGAAAGGCTTCTTGAAGGGAAAGATGTAACTCTGTGAGATGAATTAACAGAACACAGAGCAGTTTCTCAGAAAGCTTCTTTCCAGTTTTGAACGGAAGATATTTACTTTTTCACCATAGCCCTCTATGGGCTTCCAAATATCCCTTTGCCAATTCCACAAGAACAGCCTTAGCGAAAGGCTTCTTGAAGGGAAAGATGTAACTCTGTGAGATGAATTAACAGAACACAGAGCAGTTTCTCAGAGAGCTTCTTTCCAGTTTTGAACGGAAGATATTTCCTTTTTCACCATAGCCCTCTAAGGGCTTCCAAATATCCCTTTGCCAATTCCACAAGAACAGGCTTAGCGAAAGGCTTCTTGAAGGGAAAGATGTAACTCTGTGAGATGAATTCACAGAACACAGAGCAGTTTCTCAGAAAGTTTCTTTGCAGTTTTGAACGGAAGATATTTCCTTTTTCACAATAGGCCTCTATGGGCTTCCAAATATCCCTTTGCCAATTCCACAAGAACATCCTTAGCGAAAGGCTTCTTGAAGGGAAAGATGTAACCCTGTGAGATGAATTAACAGAACACAGAGCAGTTTCTCAGAAAGCTTCTTTCCAGTTTTGAACGGAAGATATTTACTTTTTCACCATAGCCCTCTATGGGCTTCCCAATATCCCTTTGCCAATTCCACAAGAACAGCCTTAGCGAAAGGCTTCTTGAAGGGAAAGATGTAACTCTGTGAGATGAATTCACAGAACACAGAGCAGTTTCTCAGAAAGCTTCTTTCCAGTTTTGAACGGAAGATATTTCCTTTTTCACCATAGGCCTCTGTGGGCTTCCAAATATCCCTTTGCCAATTCCACAAGAACAGCCTTAGCGAAAGGCTTCTTGAAGGGAAAGATGTAACTCTGTGAGATGAATTAACAGAACACAGAGCAGTTTCTCAGAAAGCTTCTTTCCAGTTTTGAACGGAAGATATTTACTTTTTCACCATAGCCCTCTATGGGCTTCCAAATATCCCTTTGCCAATTCCACAAGAACAGCCTTAGCGAAAGGCTTCTTGAAGGGAAAGATGTAACTCTGTGAGATGAATTCACAGAACACAGAGCAGATTCTCAGAAAGCTTCCTTCCAGTTTTGAACGGAAGATATTTCCTTTTTCACCATAGACCTCTGTGGGCTTCCAAATATCCCTTTGCCAATTCCACAAGAACAGCCTTAGCGAAAGGCTTCTTGAAGGGAAAGATGTAACTCTGTGAGATGAATTAACAGAACACAGAGCAGTTTCTCAGAAAGCTTCTTTCCAGTTTTGAACGGAAGATATTTACTTTTTCACCATAGCCCTCTATGGGCTTCCAAATATCCCTTTGCCAATTCCACAAGAACAGCCTTAGCGAAAGGCTTCTTGAAGGGAAAGATGTAACTCTGTGAGATGAATTAACAGAACACAGAGCAGTTTCTCAGAGAGCTTCTTTCCAGTTTTGAACGGAAGATATTTCCTTTTTCACCATAGCCCTCTAAGGGCTTCCAAATATCCCTTTGCCAATTCCACAAGAACAGGCTTAGCGAAAGGCTTCTTGAAGGGAAAGATGTAACTCTGTGAGATGAATTCACAGAACACAGAGCAGTTTCTCAGAAAGTTTCTTTGCAGTTTTGAACGGAAGATATTTCCTTTTTCACCATAGGCCTCTATGGGCTTCCAAATATCCCTTTGCCAATTCCACAAGAACATCCTTAGCGAAAGGCTTCTTGAAGGGAAAGATGTAACTCTGTGAGATGAATTAACAGAACACAGAGCAGTTTCTCAGAAAGCTTCTTTCCAGTTTTGAACGGAAGATATTTACTTTTTCACCATAGCCCTCTATGGGCTTCCCAATATCCCTTTGCCAATTCCACAAGAACAGCCTTAGCGAAAGGCTTCTTGAAGGGAAAGATGTAACTCTGTGAGATGAATTCACAGAACACAGAGCAGTTTCTCAGAAAGCTTCTTTCCAGTTTTGAACGGAAGATATTTCCTTTTTCACCATAGGCCTCTGTGGGCTTCCAAATATCCCTTTGCCAATTCCACAAGAACAGCCTTAGCGAAAGGCTTCTTGAAGGGAAAGATGTAACTCTGTGAGATGAATTAACAGAACACAGAGCAGTTTCTCAGAAAGCTTCTTTCCAGTTTTGAACGGAAGATATTTACTTTTTCACCCTAGCCCTCTATGGGCTTCCAAATATCCCTTTGCCAATTCCACAAGAACAGCCTTAGCGAAAGGCTTCTTGAAGGGAAAGATGTAACTCTGTGAGATGAATTAACGGAACACAGAGCAGTTTCTCAGAAAGCTTCTTTCCAGTTTTGAACGGAAGATATTTACTTTTTCACCATAGCCCTCTATTGGCTTCCAAATATACCTTTGCCAATTCCACAAGAACAGCCTTAGCAAAAGGCTTCTTGAAGGGAAAGATGTAACTCTGTGAGATGAATTAACAGAACACAGAGCAGTTTCTCAGAGAGCTTCTTTCCAGTTTTGAACGGAAGATATTTCCTTTTTCACCATAGCCCTCTAAGGGCTTCCAAATATCCCTTTGCCAATTCCACAAGAACAGCCTTAGCGAAAGGCTTCTTGAAGGGAAAGATGTAACTCTGTGAGATGAATTAACAGAACACAGACCAGTTTCTCGGAGAGCTTCTTTCCAGTTTTGAACGGAATATATTTCCTTTTTCACCATAGCCCTCTATGGGCTTCCAAATATCCCTTTGCCAATTCCACAAGAACATCCTTAGCGAAAGGCTTCTTGAAGGGAAAGATGTAACTCTGTGAGATGAATTAACAGAACACAGAGCAGTTTCTCAGAAAGCTTCTTTCCAGTTTTGAACGGAAGCTATTTACTTTTTCACCATAGCCCTCTATGGGCTTCCAAATATCCCTTTGCCAATTCCACAAGAACAGCCTTAGCGAAAGGCTTCTTGAAGGGAAAGATGTAACTCTGTGAGATGAATTCACAGAACACAGAGCAGTTTCTCAGAAAGCTTCCTTCCAGTTTTGAACGGAAGATATTTCCTTTTTTACCATAGGCCTCTGTGGGCTTCCAAATATCCCTTTGCCAATTCCACAAGAACAGCCTTAGCGAAAGGCTTCTTGAAGGGAAAGATGTAACTCTGTGAGATGAATTAACGGAACACAGAGCAGTTTCTCAGAAAGCTTCTTTCCAGTTTTGAACGGAAGATATTTACTTTTTCACCATAGCCCTCTATTGGCTTCCAAATATCCCTTTGCCAATTCCACAAGAACAGCCTTAGCAAAAGGCTTCTTGAAGGGAAAGATGTAACTCTGTGAGATGAATTAACAGAACACAGAGCAGTTTCTCAGAGAGCTTCTTTCCAGTTTTGAACGGAAGATATTTGCTTTTTCACCATAGCCCTCTAAGGGCTTCCAAATATCCCTTTGCCAATTCCACAAGAACAGCCTTAGCGAAAGGCTTCTTGAAGGGAAAGATGTAACTCTGTGAGATGAATTCACAGAACACAGAGCAGTTTCTCAGAAACCTTCTTTGCAGTTTTGAACGGAGGATATTTCCTTTTTCACCATAGGCCTCTATGGGCTTCCAAATATCCCTTTGCCAATTCCACAAGAACATCCTTAGCGAAAGGCTTCTTGAAGGGAAAGATGTAACTCTGTGAGATGAATTAACAGAACACAGAGCAGTTTCTCAGAAAGCTTCTTTCCAGTTTTGAACGGAAGATATTTACTTTTTCACCATAGCCCTCTATGGGCTTCCCAATATCCCTTTGCCAATTCCACAAGAACAGCCTTAGCGAAAGGCTTCTTGAAGGGAAAGATGTAACTCTGTGAGATGAATTCACAGAACACAGAGCAGTTTCTCAGAAAGCTTCTTTCCAGTTTTGAACGGAAGATATTTCCTTTTTCACCATAGGCCTCTGTGGGCTTCCAAATATCCCTTTGCCAATTCCACAAGAACAGCCTTAGCGAAAGGCTTCTTGAAGGGAAAGATATAACTCTGTGAGATGAATTCACAGAACACAGAGCAGTTTCTCAGAAAGCTTCTTTCCAGTTTTGAACGGAAGATATTTCCTTTTTCACCATAGCCCTCTATGGGCTTCCAAATATCCCTTTGCCAATTCCACAAGAACAGCCTTAGCGAAAGGCTTCTTGAAGGGAAAGATGTAACTCTGTGAGATGAATTAACAGAACACAGAGCAGTTTCTCAGAGAGCTTCTTTCCAGTTTTGAACGGAAGATATTTCCTTTTTCACCATAGCCCTCTAAGGGCTTCCAAATATCCCTTTGCCAATTCCACAAGAACAGCCTTAGCGAAAGGCTTCTTGAAGGGAAAGATGTAACTCTGTGAGATGAATTCACAGAACACAGAGCAGTTTCTCAGAGAGCTTCTTTCCAGTTTTGAACGGAAGATATTTGCTTTTTCACCATAGCCCTCTAAGTGCTTCCAAATATCCCTTTGCCAATTCCACAAGAACAGCCTTAGCGAAAGGCTTCTTGAAGGGAAAGATGTAACTCTGTGAGATGAATTCACAGAACACAGAGCAGTTTCTCAGAAACCTTCTTTGCAGTTTTGAACGGAAGATATTTCCTTTTTCACCATAGGCCTCTATGGGCTTCCAAATATCCCTTTGCCAATTCCACAAGAACATCCTTAGCGAAAGGCTTCTTGAAGGGAAAGATGTAACTCTGTGAGATGAATTAACAGAACACAGAGCAGTTTCTCAGAAAGCTTCTTTCCAGTTTTGAACGGAAGATATTTACTTTTTCACCATAGCCCTCTATGGGCTTCCCAATATCCCTTTGCCAATTCCACAAGAACAGCCTTAGCGAAAGGCTTCTTGAAGGGAAAGATGTAACTCTGTGAGATGAATTCACAGAACACAGAGCAGTTTCTCAGAAAGCTTCTTTCCAGTTTTGAACGGAAGATATTTCCTTTTTCACCATAGGCCTCTGTGGGCTTCCAAATATCCCTTTGCCAATTCCACAAGAACAGCCTTAGCGAAAGGCTTCTTGAAGGGAAAGATGTAACTCTGTGAGATGAATTCACAGAACACAGAGCAGTTTCTCAGAAAGCTTCTTTCCAGTTTTGAACGGAAGATATTTCCTTTTTCACCATAGCCCTCTATGGGCTTCCAAATATCCCTTTGCCAATTCCACAAGAACAGCCTTAGCGAAAGGCTTCTTGAAGGGAAAGATGTAACTCTGTGAGATGAATTAACAGAACACAGAGCAGTTTCTCAGAGAGCTTCTTTCCAGTTTTGAACGGAAGATATTTCCTTTTTCACCATAGCCCTCTAAGGGCTTCCAAATATCCCTTTGCCAATTCCACAAGAACAGCCTTAGCCAAAGGCTTCTTGAAGGGAAAGATGTAACTCTGTGAGATGAATTCACAGAACACAGAGCAGTTTCTCAGAAAGCTTCTTTGCAGTTTTGAACGGAAGATATTTCCTTTTTCACCATAGGCCTCTATGGGCTTCCAAATATCCCTTTGCCAATTCCACAAGAACAGCCTTAGCGAAAGGCTTCTTGAAGGGAAAGATGTAACTCTGTGAGATGAATTAACAGAACACAGAGCAGTTTCTCAGAAAGCTTCTTTCCAGTTTTGAACGGAAGAGGTTTCCTTTTTCACCATAGCCCTCTAAGGGCTTCCAAATATCCCTTTGCCAATTCCACAAGAACAGCCTTAGCGAAAGGCTTCTTGAAGGGAAAGATGTAACTCTGTGAGATGAATTCACAGAACACAGAGCAGTTTCTCAGAAAGCTTCTTTCCAGTTTTGAACGGAAGATATTTCCTTTTTCACCATAGCCCTCTATGGGCTTCCAAATATCCCTTTGCCAATTCCTCAAGAACAGCCGTAGCGAAAGGCTTCTTGAAGGGAAAGATGTAACTCTGTGAGATGAATTAAGAGAACACAGAGCAGTTTCTCACAAAGCTTCTTTCCAGTTTTGAACGGAAGATATTTCCTTTTTCACCATAGCCCTCTATGGGCTTCCAAATATCCCTTTGCCAATTCCACAAGAACAGCCTTAGCGAAAGTCTTCTTGAAGGGAAAGATGTAACTCTGTGAGATGAATTCACAGAACACAGAGCAGTTTCTCAGTAAGCTTCTTTCCAGTTTTGAACGGAAGATATTTCCTTTTTCACCATAGGCCTCTAAGGGTTTCCAAATATCCCTTTGCCAATTCCACAAGAACAGCCTTAGCGAAAGGCTTCTTGAAGGGAAAGATGTAACTCTGTGAGATGAATTCACAGAACACAGAGCAGTTTCTCAGAAAGCTTCTTTCCAGTTTTGAACGGAAGATATTTCCTTTTTCACCATAGGCCTCTGTGCGCTTCCAAATATCCCTTTGCCAATTCCACAAGAACAGCCTTAGCGAAAGGCTTCTTGAAGGGAAAGATGTAACTCTGTGAGATGAATTAACAGAACACAGAGCAGTTTCTCAGAAAGCTTCTTTCCAGTTTTGAACGGAAGATGTTTACTTTTTCACCATAGCCCTCTATGGGCTTCCAAATATCCCTTTGCCAATTCCACAAGAACAGCCTTAGCGAAAGGCTTCTTGAAGGGAAAGATGTAACTCTGTGAGATGAATTAACAGAACACAGAGCAGTTTCTCAGAGAGCTTCTTTCCAGTTTTGAACGGAATATATTTCCTTTTTCACCAGAGCCCTCTAAGGGCTTCCAAATATCCCTTTGCCAATTCCACAAGAACAGCCTTAGCTAAAGGCTTCTTGAAGGGAAAGATGTAACTCTGTGAGATGAATTAACAGAACACAGAGCAGTTTCTCAGAAAGCTTCTTTCCAGTTTTGAACGGAAGATATTTCCTTTTTCACCATAGCCCTCTATGGGCTTCCAAATATAACTTTGCCAATTCCACAAGAACAGCCTTAGCGAAAGGATTCTTGAAAGGAAAGATGTAACTCTGTGAGACGAATTCAGAGAACACACAGCAGTGTCTCAGAAAGCTTCTTTCCAGTTTTGAACGGAAGATATTTCCTTTTTCACCATAGGCCTCTGTGGGCTTCCAAATATCCCTTTGCCAATTCCACAAGAACAGCCTTAGCGAAAGGCTTCTTGAAGGGAAAGATGTAACTCTGTGAGATGAATTAACAGAACACAGAGCAGTTTCTCAGAAAGCTTCTTTCCAGTTTTGAACGGAAGATATTTACATTTTCACCATAGCCCTCTATGGGCTTCCAAATATCCCTTTGCCAATTCCACAAGAACAGCCTTAGCGAAAGGCTTCTTGAAGGGAAAGATGTAACTCTGTGAGATGAATTAACAGAACACAGAGCAGTTTCTCAGAGAGCTTCTTTCCAGTTTTGAACGGAAGATATTTCCTTTTTCACCATAGCCCTCTATGGGCTTCCAAATATCCCTTTGCCAATTCCACAAGAACAGCCTTAGCGAAAGGCTTCTTGAAGGGAAAGATGTAACTCTGTGAGATGAATTAACAGAACACAGAGCAGTTTCTCGGAGAGCTTCTTTCCAGTTTTGAACGGAATATATTTCCTTTTTCACCATAGCCCTCTATGGGCTTCCAAATATCCCTTTGCCAATTCCACAAGAACATCCTTAGGGAAAGGCTTCCTGAAGGGAAAGATGTAACTCTGTGAGATGAATTAACAGAACACAGAGCAGTTTCTCAGAAAGCTTCTTTCCAGTTTTGAACGGAAGCTATTTACTTTTTCACCATAGCCCTCTATGGGCTTCCCAATATCCCTTTGCCAATTCCACAAGAACAGCCTTAGCGAAAGGCTTCTTGAAGGGAAAGATGTAACTCTGTGAGATGAATTCACAGAACAGAGAGCAGTTTCTCAAAAAGCTTCCTTCCAGTTTTGAACGGAAGATATTTCCTTTTTCACCATAGGCCTCTGTGGGCTTCCAAATATCCCTTTGCCAATTCCACAAGAACAGCCTTAGCGAAAGGCTTCTTGAAGGGAAAGATGTAACTCTGTGAGATGAATTAACAGAACACAGAGCAGTTTCTCAGAAAGCTTCTTTCCAGTTTTGAACGGAAGATATTTACTTTTTCACCATAGCCCTCTATGGGCTTCCAAATATCCCTTTGCCAATTCCACAAGAACAGCCTTAGCGAAAGGCTTCTTGAAGGGAAAGATGTAACTCTGTGAGATGAATTAACAGAACACAGAGCAGTTTCTCAGAGAGCTTCTTTCCAGTTTTGAACGGAAGATATTTCCTTTTTCACCAGAGCCCTCTAAGGGCTTCCAAATATCCCTTTGCCAATTCCACAAGAACAGCCTTAGCGAAAGGCTTCTTGAAGGGAAAGATGTAACTCTGTGAGATGAATTCACAGAACACAGAGCAGTTTCTCAGAAAGCTTCTTTGCAGTTTTGAACGGAAGATATTTCCTTTTTCACCATAGGCCTCTATGGGCTTCCAAATATCCCTTTGCCAATTCCACAAGAACATCCTTAGCGAAAGGCTTCTTGAAGGGAAAGATGTAACTCTGTGAGATGAATTCACAGAACACAGAGCAGTTTCTCAGAAAGCTTCTTTCCAGTTTTGAACGGAAGATATTTCCTTTTTAACCTTAGCCCTCTATGGGCTTCCCAATATCCCTTTGCCAATTCCACAAGAACAGCCTTAGCGAAAGGCTTCTTGAAGGGAAAGATGTAACTCTGTGAGATGAATTCACAGAACACAGAGCAGTTTCTCAGAAAGCTTCTTTCCAGTTTTGAACGGAAGATATTTCCTTTTTCACCATAGGCCTCTGTGGGCTTCCAAATATCCCTTTGCCAATTCCACAAGAACAGCCTTAGCGAAAGGCTTCTTGAAGGGAAAGATGTAACTCTGTGAGATGAATTAACAGAACACAGAGCAGTTTCTCAGAAAGCTTCTTTCCAGTTTTGAACGGAAGAGGTTTCCTTTTTCACCATAGCCCTCTAAGGGCTTCCAAATATCCCTTTGCCAATTCCACAAGAACAGCCTTAGCGAAAGGCTTCTTGAAGGGAAAGATGTAACTCTGTGAGATGAATTCACAGAACACAGAGCAGTTTCTCAGAAAGCTTCTTTCCAGTTTTGAACGGAAGATATTTCCTTTTTCACCATAGCCCTCTATGGGCTTCCAAATATCCCTTTGCCAATTCCTCAAGAACAGCCTTAGCGAAAGGCTTCTTGAAGGGAAAGATGTAACTCTGTGAGATGAATTAAGAGAACACAGAGCAGTTTCTCACAAAGCTTCTTTCCAGTTTTGAACGGAAGATATTTCCTTTTTCACCATAGCCCTCTATGGGCTTCCAAATATCCCTTTGCCAATTCCACAAGAACAGCCTTAGCGAAAGGCTTCTTGAAGGGAAAGATGTAACTCTGTGAGATGAATTCACAGAACACAGAGCAGTTTCTCAGTAAGCTTCTTTCCAGTTTTGAACGGAAGATATTTCCTTTTTCACCGTAGGCCTCTAAGGGTTTCCAAATATCCCTTTGCCAATTCCACAAGAACAGCCTTAGCGAAAGGCTTCTTGAAGGGAAAGATGTAACTCTGTGAGATGAATTCACAGAACACAGAGCAGTTTCTCAGAAAGCTTCTTTCCAGTTTTGAACGGAAGATATTTCCTTTTTCACCATAGGCCTCTGTGGGCTTCCAAATATCCCTTTGCCAATTCCACAAGAACAGCCTCAGCGAAAGGCTTCTTGAAGGGAAAGATGTAACTCCGTGAGATGAATTAACAGAACACAGAGCAGTTTCTCAGAAAGCTTCTTTCCAGTTTTGAACGGAAGATATTTCATTTTTCACCATAGCCCTCTATGGGCTTCCAAATATCCCTTTGCCAATTCCACAAGAACAGCCTTAGCGAAAGGCTTCTTGAAAGGAAAGATGTAACTCTGTGAGATGAATTCAGAGAACACAGAGCAGTGTCTCAGAAAGCTTCTTTCCAGTTTTGAACGGAAGATATTTCCTTTTTCACCATAGGCCTCTATGGGCTTCCAAATATCCCTTTGCCAATTCCACAAGAACAGCCTTAGCGAAAGGCTTCTTGAAGGGAAAGATGTAACTCTGTGAGATGAATTAACAGAACACAGAGCAGTTTCTCAGAAAGCTTCTTTCCAGTTTTGAACGGAAGATATTTCCTTTTTCACCATAGCCCTCTATGGGCTTCCAAATATCCCTTTGCCAATTCCACAAGAACAGCCTTAGCGAAAGGCTTCGTGAAGGGAAAGATGTAACTCTGTGAGATGAATTAACAGAACACAGAGCAGTTTCTCAGAGAGCTTCTTTCCAGTTTTGAACGGAAGATATTTCCTTTTTCACCATAGCCCTCTAAGGGCTTCCAAATATCCCTTTGCCAATTCCACAAGAACAGGCTTAGCGAAAGGCTTCTTGAAGGGAAAGATGTAACTCTGTGAGATGAATTCACAGAACACAGAGCAGTTTCTCAGAAAGTTTCTTTGCAGTTTTGAACGGAAGATATTTCCTTTTTCACCATAGGCCTCTATGGGCTTCCAAATATCCCTTTGCCAATTCCACAAGAACATCCTTAGCGAAAGGCTTCTTGAAGGGAAAGATGTAACTCTGTGAGATGAATTAACAGAACACAGAGCAGTTTCTCAGAAAGCTTCTTTCCAGTTTTGAACGGAAGATATTTACTTTTTCACCATAGCCCTCTATGGGCTTCCCAATATCCCTTTGCCAATTCCACAAGAACAGCCTTAGCGAAAGGCTTCTTGAAGGGAAAGATGTAACTCTGTGAGATGAATTCACAGAACACAGAGCAGTTTCTCAGAAAGCTTCTTTCCAGTTTTGAACGGAAGATATTTCCTTTTTCACCATAGGCCTCTGTGGGCTTCCAAATATCCCTTTGCCAATTCCACAAGAACAGCCTTAGCGAAAGGCTTCTTGAAGGGAAAGATGTAACTCTGTGAGATGAATTAACAGAACACAGAGCAGTTTCTCAGAAAGCTTCTTTCCAGTTTTGAACGGAAGATATTTACTTTTTCACCCTAGCCCTCTATGGGCTTCCAAATATCCCTTTGCCAATTCCACAAGAACAGCCTTAGCGAAAGGCTTCTTGAAGGGAAAGATGTAACTCTGTGAGATGAATTAACGGAACACAGAGCAGTTTCTCAGAAAGCTTCTTTCCAGTTTTGAACGGAAGATATTTACTTTTTCACCATAGCCCTCTATTGGCTTCCAAATATACCTTTGCCAATTCCACAAGAACAGCCTTAGCAAAAGGCTTCTTGAAGGGAAAGATGTAACTCTGTGAGATGAATTAACAGAACACAGAGCAGTTTCTCAGAGAGCTTCTTTCCAGTTTTGAACGGAAGATATTTCCTTTTTCACCATAGCCCTCTAAGGGCTTCCAAATATCCCTTTGCCAATTCCACAAGAACAGCCTTAGCGAAAGGCTTCTTGAAGGGAAAGATGTAACTCTGTGAGATGAATTAACAGAACACAGACCAGTTTCTCGGAGAGCTTCTTTCCAGTTTTGAACGGAATATATTTCCTTTTTCACCATAGCCCTCTATGGGCTTCCAAATATCCCTTTGCCAATTCCACAAGAACATCCTTAGCGAAAGGCTTCTTGAAGGGAAAGATGTAACTCTGTGAGATGAATTAACAGAACACAGAGCAGTTTCTCAGAAAGCTTCTTTCCAGTTTTGAACGGAAGCTATTTACTTTTTCACCATAGCCCTCTATGGGCTTCCAAATATCCCTTTGCCAATTCCACAAGAACAGCCTTAGCGAAAGGCTTCTTGAAGGGAAAGATGTAACTCTGTGAGATGAATTCACAGAACACAGAGCAGTTTCTCAGAAAGCTTCCTTCCAGTTTTGAACGGAAGATATTTCCTTTTTTACCATAGGCCTCTGTGGGCTTCCAAATATCCCTTTGCCAATTCCACAAGAACAGCCTTAGCGAAAGGCTTCTTGAAGGGAAAGATGTAACTCTGTGAGATGAATTAACGGAACACAGAGCAGTTTCTCAGAAAGCTTCTTTCCAGTTTTGAACGGAAGATATTTACTTTTTCACCATAGCCCTCTATTGGCTTCCAAATATCCCTTTGCCAATTCCACAAGAACAGCCTTAGCAAAAGGCTTCTTGAAGGGAAAGATGTAACTCTGTGAGATGAATTAACAGAACACAGAGCAGTTTCTCAGAGAGCTTCTTTCCAGTTTTGAACGGAAGATATTTGCTTTTTCACCATAGCCCTCTAAGGGCTTCCCAATATCCCTTTGCCAATTCCACAAGAACAGCCTTAGCGAAAGGCTTCTTGAAGGGAAAGATGTAACTCTGTGAGATGAATTCACAGAACACAGAGCAGTTTCTCAGAAACCTTCTTTGCAGTTTTGAACGGAGGATATTTCCTTTTTCACCATAGGCCTCTATGGGCTTCCAAATATCCCTTTGCCAATTCCACAAGAACATCCTTAGCGAAAGGCTTCTTGAAGGGAAAGATGTAACTCTGTGAGATGAATTAACAGAACACAGAGCAGTTTCTCAGAAAGCTTCTTTCCAGTTTTGAACGGAAGATATTTACTTTTTCACCATAGCCCTCTATGGGCTTCCCAATATCCCTTTGCCAATTCCACAAGAACAGCCTTAGCGAAAGGCTTCTTGAAGGGAAAGATGTAACTCTGTGAGATGAATTCACAGAACACAGAGCAGTTTCTCAGAAAGCTTCTTTCCAGTTTTGAACGGAAGATATTTCCTTTTTCACCCTAGGCCTCTGTGGGCTTCCAAATATCCCTTTGCCAATTCCACAAGAACAGCCTTAGCGAAAGGCTTCTTGAAGGGAAAGATATAACTCTGTGAGATGAATTCACAGAACACAGAGCAGTTTCTCAGAAAGCTTCTTTCCAGTTTTGAACGGAAGATATTTCCTTTTTCACCATAGCCCTCTATGGGCTTCCAAATATCCCTTTGCCAATTCCACAAGAACAGCCTTAGCGAAAGGCTTCTTGAAGGGAAAGATGTAACTCTGTGAGATGAATTAACAGAACACAGAGCAGTTTCTCAGAGAGCTTCTTTCCAGTTTTGAACGGAAGATATTTCCTTTTTCACCATAGCCCTCTAAGGGCTTCCAAATATCCCTTTGCCAATTCCACAAGAACAGCCTTAGCGAAAGGCGTCTTGAAGGGAAAGATGTAACTCTGTGAGATGAATTCACAGAACACAGAGCAGTTTCTCAGAGAGCTTCTTTCCAGTTTTGAACGGAAGATATTTGCTTTTTCACCATAGCCCTCTAAGGGCTTCCAAATATCCCTTTGCCAATTCCACAAGAACAGCCTTAGCGAAAGGCTTCTTGAAGGGAAAGATGTAACTCTGTGAGATGAATTCACAGAACACAGAGCAGTTTCTCAGAAACCTTCTTTGCAGTTTTGAACGGAAGATATTTCCTTTTTCACCATAGGCCTCTATGGGCTTCCAAATATCCCTTTGCCAATTCCACAAGAACATCCTTAGCGAAAGGCTTCTTGAAGGGAAAGATGTAACTCTGTGAGATGAATTAACAGAACACAGAGCAGTTTCTCAGAAAGCTTCTTTCCAGTTTTGAACGGAAGATATTTACTTTTTCACCATAGCCCTCTATGGGCTTCCCAATATCCCTTTGCCAATTCCACAAGAACAGCCTTAGCGAAAGGCTTCTTGAAGGGAAAGATGTAACTCTGTGAGATGAATTCACAGAACACAGAGCAGTTTCTCAGAAAGCTTCTTTCCAGTTTTGAACGGAAGATATTTCCTTTTTCACCATAGGCCTCTGTGGGCTTCCAAATATCCCTTTGCCAATTCCACAAGAACAGCCTTAGCGAAAGGCTTCTTGAAGGGAAAGATGTAACTCTGTGAGATGAATTCACAGAACACAGAGCAGTTTCTCAGAAAGCTTCTTTCCAGTTTTGAACGGAAGATATTTCCTTTTTCACCATAGCCCTCTATGGGCTTCCAAATATCCCTTTGCCAATTCCACAAGAACAGCCTTAGCGAAAGGCTTCTTGAAGGGAAAGATGTAACTCTGTGAGATGAATTAACAGAACACAGAGCAGTTTCTCAGAGAGCTTCTTTCCAGTTTTGAACGGAAGATATTTCCTTTTTCACCATAGCCCTCTAAGGGCTTCCAAATATCCCTTTGCCAATTCCACAAGAACAGCCTTAGCCAAAGGCTTCTTGAAGGGAAAGATGTAACTCTGTGAGATGAATTCACAGAACACAGAGCAGTTTCTCAGAAAGCTTCTTTGCAGTTTTGAACGGAAGATATTTCCTTTTTCACCATAGGCCTCTATGGGCTTCCAAATATCCCTTTGCCAATTCCACAAGAACAGCCTTAGCGAAAGGCTTCTTGAAGGGAAAGATGTAACTCTGTGAGATGAATTAACAGAACACAGAGCAGTTTCTCAGAAAGCTTCTTTCCAGTTTTGAACGGAAGAGGTTTCCTTTTTCACCATAGCCCTCTAAGGGCTTCCAAATATCCCTTTGCCAATTCCACAAGAACAGCCTTAGCGAAAGGCTTCTTGAAGGGAAAGATGTAACTCTGTGAGATGAATTCACAGAACACAGAGCAGTTTCTCAGAAAGCTTCTTTCCAGTTTTGAACGGAAGATATTTCCTTTTTCACCATAGCCCTCTATGGGCTTCCAAATATCCCTTTGCCAATTCCTCAAGAACAGCCGTAGCGAAAGGCTTCTTGAAGGGAAAGATGTAACTCTGTGAGATGAATTAAGAGAACACAGAGCAGTTTCTCACAAAGCTTCTTTCCAGTTTTGAACGGAAGATATTTCCTTTTTCACCATAGCCCTCTATGGGCTTCCAAATATCCCTTTGCCAATTCCACAAGAACAGCCTTAGCGAAAGTCTTCTTGAAGGGAAAGATGTAACTCTGTGAGATGAATTCACAGAACACAGAGCAGTTTCTCAGTAAGCTTCTTTCCAGTTTTGAACGGAAGATATTTCCTTTTTCACCATAGGCCTCTAAGGGTTTCCAAATATCCCTTTGCCAATTCCACAAGAACAGCCTTAGCGAAAGGCTTCTTGAAGGGAAAGATGTAACTCTGTGAGATGAATTCACAGAACACAGAGCAGTTTCTCAGAAAGCTTCTTTCCAGTTTTGAACGGAAGATATTTCCTTTTTCACCATAGGCCTCTGTGCGCTTCCAAATATCCCTTTGCCAATTCCACAAGAACAGCCTTAGCGAAAGGCTTCTTGAAGGGAAAGATGTAACTCTGTGAGATGAATTAACAGAACACAGAGCAGTTTCTCAGAAAGCTTCTTTCCAGTTTTGAACGGAAGATGTTTACTTTTTCACCATAGCCCTCTATGGGCTTCCAAATATCCCTTTGCCAATTCCACAAGAACAGCCTTAGCGAAAGGCTTCTTGAAGGGAAAGATGTAACTCTGTGAGATGAATTAACAGAACACAGAGCAGTTTCTCAGAGAGCTTCTTTCCAGTTTTGAACGGAATATATTTCCTTTTTCACCAGAGCCCTCTAAGGGCTTCCAAATATCCCTTTGCCAATTCCACAAGAACAGCCTTAGCTAAAGGCTTCTTGAAGGGAAAGATGTAACTCTGTGAGATGAATTAACAGAACACAGAGCAGTTTCTCAGAAAGCTTCTTTCCAGTTTTGAACGGAAGATATTTCCTTTTTCACCATAGCCCTCTATGGGCTTCCAAATATAACTTTGCCAATTCCACAAGAACAGCCTTAGCGAAAGGATTCTTGAAAGGAAAGATGTAACTCTGTGAGACGAATTCAGAGAACACACAGCAGTGTCTCAGAAAGCTTCTTTCCAGTTTTGAACGGAAGATATTTCCTTTTTCACCATAGGCCTCTGTGGGCTTCCAAATATCCCTTTGCCAATTCCACAAGAACAGCCTTAGCGAAAGGCTTCTTGAAGGGAAAGATGTAACTCTGTGAGATGAATTAACAGAACACAGAGCAGTTTCTCAGAAAGCTTCTTTCCAGTTTTGAACGGAAGATATTTACATTTTCACCATAGCCCTCTATGGGCTTCCAAATATCCCTTTGCCAATTCCACAAGAACAGCCTTAGCGAAAGGCTTCTTGAAGGGAAAGATGTAACTCTGTGAGATGAATTAACAGAACACAGAGCAGTTTCTCAGAGAGCTTCTTTCCAGTTTTGAACGGAAGATATTTCCTTTTTCACCATAGCCCTCTATGGGCTTCCAAATATCCCTTTGCCAATTCCACAAGAACAGCCTTAGCGAAAGGCTTCTTGAAGGGAAAGATGTAACTCTGTGAGATGAATTAACAGAACACAGAGCAGTTTCTCGGAGAGCTTCTTTCCAGTTTTGAACGGAATATATTTCCTTTTTCACCATAGCCCTCTATGGGCTTCCAAATATCCCTTTGCCAATTCCACAAGAACATCCTTAGGGAAAGGCTTCCTGAAGGGAAAGATGTAACTCTGTGAGATGAATTAACAGAACACAGAGCAGTTTCTCAGAAAGCTTCTTTCCAGTTTTGAACGGAAGCTATTTACTTTTTCACCATAGCCCTCTATGGGCTTCCCAATATCCCTTTGCCAATTCCACAAGAACAGCCTTAGCGAAAGGCTTCTTGAAGGGAAAGATGTAACTCTGTGAGATGAATTCACAGAACAGAGAGCAGTTTCTCAAAAAGCTTCCTTCCAGTTTTGAACGGAAGATATTTCCTTTTTCACCATAGGCCTCTGTGGGCTTCCAAATATCCCTTTGCCAATTCCACAAGAACAGCCTTAGCGAAAGGCTTCTTGAAGGGAAAGATGTAACTCTGTGAGATGAATTAACAGAACACAGAGCAGTTTCTCAGAAAGCTTCTTTCCAGTTTTGAACGGAAGATATTTCCTTTTTCACCATAGCCCTCTATGGGCTTCCAAATATCCCTTTGCCAATTCCACAAGAACAGCCTTAGCGAAAGGCTTCTTGAAGGGAAAGATGTAACTCTGTGAGATGAATTAACAGAACACAGAGCAGTTTCTCAGAGAGCTTCTTTCCAGTTTTGAACGGAAGATATTTCCTTTTTCACCAGAGCCCTCTAAGGGCTTCCAAATATCCCTTTGCCAATTCCACAAGAACAGCCTTAGCGAAAGGCTTCTTGAAGGGAAAGATGTAACTCTGTGAGATGAATTCACAGAACACAGAGCAGTTTCTCAGAAAGCTTCTTTGCAGTTTTGAACGGAAGATATTTCCTTTTTCACCATAGGCCTCTATGGGCTTCCAAATATCCCTTTGCCAATTCCACAAGAACATCCTTAGCGAAAGGCTTCTTGAAGGGAAAGATGTAACTCTGTGAGATGAATTCACAGAACACAGAGCAGTTTCTCAGAAAGCTTCTTTCCAGTTTTGAACGGAAGATATTTCCTTTTTAACCTTAGCCCTCTATGGGCTTCCCAATATCCCTTTGCCAATTCCACAAGAACAGCCTTAGCGAAAGGCTTCTTGAAGGGAAAGATGTAACTCTGTGAGATGAATTCACAGAACACAGAGCAGTTTCTCAGAAAGCTTCTTTCCAGTTTTGAACGGAAGATATTTCCTTTTTCACCATAGGCCTCTGTGGGCTTCCAAATATCCCTTTGCCAATTCCACAAGAACAGCCTTAGCGAAAGGCTTCTTGAAGGGAAAGATGTAACTCTGTGAGATGAATTAACAGAACACAGAGCAGTTTCTCAGAAAGCTTCTTTCCAGTTTTGAACGGAAGAGGTTTCCTTTTTCACCATAGCCCTCTAAGGGCTTCCAAATATCCCTTTGCCAATTCCACAAGAACAGCCTTAGCGAAAGGCTTCTTGAAGGGAAAGATGTAACTCTGTGAGATGAATTCACAGAACACAGAGCAGTTTCTCAGAAAGCTTCTTTCCAGTTTTGAACGGAAGATATTTCCTTTTTCACCATAGCCCTCTATGGGCTTCCAAATATCCCTTTGCCAATTCCTCAAGAACAGCCTTAGCGAAAGGCTTCTTGAAGGGAAAGATGTAACTCTGTGAGATGAATTAAGAGAACACAGAGCAGTTTCTCACAAAGCTTCTTTCCAGTTTTGAACGGAAGATATTTCCTTTTTCACCATAGCCCTCTATGGGCTTCCAAATATCCCTTTGCCAATTCCACAAGAACAGCCTTAGCGAAAGGCTTCTTGAAGGGAAAGATGTAACTCTGTGAGATGAATTCACAGAACACAGAGCAGTTTCTCAGTAAGCTTCTTTCCAGTTTTGAACGGAAGATATTTCCTTTTTCACCGTAGGCCTCTAAGGGTTTCCAAATATCCCTTTGCCAATTCCACAAGAACAGCCTTAGCGAAAGGCTTCTTGAAGGGAAAGATGTAACTCTGTGAGATGAATTCACAGAACACAGAGCAGTTTCTCAGAAAGCTTCTTTCCAGTTTTGAACGGAAGATATTTCCTTTTTCACCATAGGCCTCTGTGGGCTTCCAAATATCCCTTTGCCAATTCCACAAGAACAGCCTCAGCGAAAGGCTTCTTGAAGGGAAAGATGTAACTCCGTGAGATGAATTAACAGAACACAGAGCAGTTTCTCAGAAAGCTTCTTTCCAGTTTTGAACGGAAGATATTTCATTTTTCACCATAGCCCTCTATGGGCTTCCAAATATCCCTTTGCCAATTCCACAAGAACAGCCTTAGCGAAAGGCTTCTTGAAAGGAAAGATGTAACTCTGTGAGATGAATTCAGAGAACACAGAGCAGTGTCTCAGAAAGCTTCTTTCCAGTTTTGAACGGAAGATATTTCCTTTTTCACCATAGGCCTCTATGGGCTTCCAAATATCCCTTTGCCAATTCCACAAGAACAGCCTTAGCGAAAGGCTTCTTGAAGGGAAAGATGTAACTCTGTGAGATGAATTAACAGAACACAGAGCAGTTTCTCAGAAAGCTTCTTTCCAGTTTTGAACGGAAGATATTTCCTTCTTCACCATAGCCCTCTATGGGCTTCCAAATATCCCTTTGCCAATTCCACAAGAACAGCCTTAGCGAAAGGCTTCGTGAAGGGAAAGATGTAACTCTGTGAGATGAATTAACAGAACACAGGGCAGTTTCTCAGAAAGCTTCTTTCCAATTTTGAACGGAAGATATTTCCTTTTTCACCATAGACCTCTATGGGCTTCCAAATATCCCTTTGCCAATTCCACAAGACCAGCCTTAGAGAAAGGCTTCTTGAAGGGAAAGATGTAACTCTGTGAGATGAATTAACAGAACACAGAGCAGTTTCTCAGAAAGCTTCTTTCCAGTTTTGAACGGAGGATATTTCCTTTTTCACCATAGCCCTCTATGGGCTTACAAATGTCCCTTTGCCAACTCCACAAGAACAGCCTTAGCGAAAGGCTTCTTGAAGGGACAGATGTAACTCTGTGAGATGAATTAACAGAACACAGAGCAGTTTCTCACAGAGCTTCTTTCCAGTTTTGAACGGAAGATATTTCCTTTTTCACCATAGCCCTCTAAGGGCTTCCAAATATCCCTTTGCCAATTCCACAAGAACAGCCTTAGCGAAAGGCTTCTTGAAGGGAAAGATGTAACTCTGTGAGATGAATTCACAGAACACAGAGCAGTTTCTCAGAAAGCTTCCTTCCAGTTTTGAACGGAAGATATTTCCTTTTTCACCATAGGCCTCTGTGGGCTTCCAAATATCCCTTTGCCAATTCCACAAGAACAGCCTTAGCGAAAGGCTTCTTGAAGGGAAAGATGTAACTCTGTGAGATGAATTAACAGAACACAGAGCAGTTTCTCAGAAAGCTTCTTTCCAGTTTTGAACGGAAGATATTTACTTTTTCACCATAGCCCTCTATGGGCTTCCAAATATCCCTTTGCCAATTCCACAAGAACAGCCTTAGCGAAAGGCTTCTTGAAGGGAAAGATGTAACTCTGTGGGATGAATTCACAGAACACAGAGCAGTTTCTCAGAAAGCTTCTTTCCAGTTTTGAACGGAAGATATTTCCTTTTTCACCATAGGCCTCTATGGGCTTCCAAATATCCCTTTGCCAATTCCACAAGAACAGCCTTAGCGAAAGTCTTCTTGAAGGGAAAGATGTAACTCTGTGAGATGAATTCACAGAACACAGAGCAGTTTCTCAGAAAGTTTCTTTCCAGTTTTGAACGGAAGATATTTCCTTTTTCACCATAGCCCTCTATGGGCTTCCAAATATCCCTTTGCCAATTCCACAAGAACAGCCTTAGCGAAAGGCTTCTTGAAGGGAAAGATGTAACTCTGTGAGATGAATTCACAGAACACAGAGCAGTTTCTCAGAAAGCTTCTTTCCAATTTTGAACGGAAGATATTTCCTTTTTCACCATAGACCTCTATGGGCTTCCAAATATCCCTTTGCCAATTCCACAAGAACAGCCTTAGCGAAAGGCTTCTTGAAGGGAAAGATGTAACTCTGTGAGATGAATTCACAGAACACAGAGCAGTTTCTCAGAAAGCTTCTTTCCAGTTTTGAACGGAAGATATTACATTTTTCACCATAGCCCTCTATGGGCTTCCAAATATCCCTTTGCCAATTCCACAAGAACAGCCTTAGAGAAAGGCTTCTTGAAGGGAAAGATGTAACTCTGTGGGATGAATTCACAGAACACAGAGCAGTTTCTCAGAAAGCTTCTTTCCAGTTTTGAACGGAAGATATTTCCTTTTTCACCATAGGCCTCTATGGGCTTCCAAATATCCCTTTGCCAATTCCACAAGAACAGCCTTAGTGAAAGGCTTCTTGAAGGGAAAGATGTAAATCTGTGAGATGAATTAACAGAACACAGAGCAGTTTCTCAGAAAGCTTCTTTCCAGTTTTGAACGGAAGATATTTCCTTTTTCACCATAGCCCTCTATGGGCTTCCAAATATCCCTTTGCCAATTCCACAAGAACAGCCTTAGCGAAAGGCTTCTTGAAGGGAAAGATGTAACTCTGTGAGATGAATTCACAGAACACAGAGCAGTTTCTCAGAAAGCTTCTTTCCAATTTTGAACGGAAGATATTTCCTTTTTCACCATAGACCTCTATGGGCTTCCAAATATCCCTTTGCCAATTCCACAAGAACAGCCTTAGCGAAAGGCTTCTTGAAGGGAAAGATGTAACTCTGTGAGATGAATTCACAGAACACAGAGCAGTTTCTCAGAAAGCTTCTTTCCAGTTTTGAACGGAAGATATTACATTTTTCACCATAGCCCTCTATGGGCTTCCAAATATCCCTTTGCCAATTCCACAAGAACAGCCTTAGCGAAAGGCTTCTTGAAGGGAAAGATGTAACTCTGTGGGATGAATTCACAGAACACAGAGCAGTTTCTCAGAAAGCTTCTTTCCAGTTTTGAACGGAAGATATTTCCTTTTTCACCATAGGCCTCTATGGGCTTCCAAATATCCCTTTGCCAATTCCACAAGTACAGCCTTAGTGAAAGGCTTCTTGAAGGGAAAGATGTAAATCTGTGAGATGAATTAACAGAACACAGAGCAGTTTCTCAGAAAGCTTCTTTCCAGTTTTGAACGGAAGATATTTCCTTTTTCACCATAGCCCTCTATGGGCTTCCAAATATCCCTTTGCCAATTCCACAAGAACAGCCTTAGCGAAAGGCTTCTTGAAGGGAAAGATGTAACTCTGTGAGATGAATTCACAGAACACAGAGCAGTTTCTCAGAAAGCTTCCTTCCAGTTTTGAACGGAAGATATTTCCTTTTTCACCATAGGCCTCTGTGGGCTTCCAAATATCCCTTTGCCAATTCCACAAGAACAGCCTTAGCGAAAGGCTTCTTGAAGGGAAAGATGTAACTCTGTGAGATTAATTAACAGAACACAGAGCAGTTTCTCAGAAAGCTTCTTTCCAGTTTTGAACGGAAGATATTTACTTTTTCACCATAGCCCTCTATGGGCTTCCAAATATCCCTTTGCCAATTCCACAAGAACAGCCTTAGCGAAAGGCTTCTTGAAGGGAAAGATGTAACTCTGTGGGATGAATTCACAGAACACAGAGCAGTTTCTCAGAAAGCTTCTTTCCAGTTTTGAACGGAAGATATTTCCTTTTTCACCATAGGCCTCTATGGGCTTCCAAATATCCCTTTGCCAATTCCACAAGAACAGCCTTAGCGAAAGTCTTCTTGAAGGGAAAGATGTAACTCTGTGAGATGAATTCACAGAACACAGAGCAGTTTCTCAGAAAGTTTCTTTCCAGTTTTGAACGGAAGATATTTCCTTTTTCACCATAGCCCTCTATGGGCTTCCAAATATCCCTTTGCCAATTCCACAAGAACAGCCTTAGCGAAAGGCTTCTTGAAGGGAAAGATGTAACTCTGTGAGATGAATTAACAGAACACAGAGCAGTTTCTCAGAAAGCTTCTTTCCAATTTTGAACGGAAGATATTTCCTTTTTCACCATAGACCTCTATGGGCTTCCAAATATCCCTTTGCCAATTCCACAAGAACAGCCTTAGCGAAAGGCTTCTTGAAGGGAAAGATGTAACTCTGTGAGATGAATTCACAGAACACAGAGCAGTTTCTCAGAAAGCTTCTTTCCAGTTTTGAACGGAAGATATTACATTTTTCACCATAGCCCTCTATGGGCTTCCAAATATCCCTTTGCCAATTCCACAAGAACAGCCTTAGAGAAAGGCTTCTTGAAGGGAAAGATGTAACTCTGTGGGATGAATTCACAGAACACAGAGCAGTTTCTCAGAAAGCTTCTTTCCAGTTTTGAACGGAAGATATTTCCTTTTTCACCATAGGCCTCTATGGGCTTCCAAATATCCCTTTGCCAATTCCACAAGAACAGCCTTAGTGAAAGGCTTCTTGAAGGGAAAGATGTAAATCTGTGAGATGAATTAACAGAACACAGAGCAGTTTCTCAGAAAGCTTCTTTCCAGTTTTGAACGGAAGATATTTCCTTTTTCACCATAGCCCTCTATGGGCTTCCAAATATCCCTTTGCCAATTCCACAAGAACAGCCTTAGCGAAAGGCTTCTTGAAGGGAAAGATGTAACTCTGTGAGATGAATTCACAGAACACAGAGCAGTTTCTCAGAAAGCTTCTTTCCAATTTTGAACGGAAGATATTTCCTTTTTCACCATAGACCTCTATGGGCTTCCAAATATCCCTTTGCCAATTCCACAAGAACAGCCTTAGCGAAAGGCTTCTTGAAGGGAAAGATGTAACTCTGTGAGATGAATTCACAGAACACAGAGCAGTTTCTCAGAAAGCTTCTTTCCAGTTTTGAACGGAAGATATTACATTTTTCACCATAGCCCTCTATGGGCTTCCAAATATCCCTTTGCCAATTCCACAAGAACAGCCTTAGCGAAAGGCTTCTTGAAGGGAAAGATGTAACTCTGTGGGATGAATTCACAGAACACAGAGCAGTTTCTCAGAAAGCTTCTTTCCAGTTTTGAACGGAAGATATTTCCTTTTTCACCATAGGCCTCTATGGGCTTCCAAATATCCCTTTGCCAATTCCAAAAGTACAGCCTTAGTGAAAGGCTTCTTGAAGGGAAAGATGTAAATCTGTGAGATGAATTAACAGAACACAGAGCAGTTTCTCAGAAAGCTTCTTTCCAGTTTTGAACGGAAGATATTTCCTTTTTCACCATAGCCCTCTATGGGCTTCCAAATATCCCTTTGCCAATTCCACAAGAACAGCCTTAGCGAAAGGCTTCTTGAAGGGAAAGATGTAACTCTGTGAGATGAATTCACAGAACACAGAGCAGTTTCTCAGAAAGCTTCCTTCCAGTTTTGAACGGAAGATATTTCCTTTTTCACCATAGGCCTCTGTGGGCTTCCAAATATCCCTTTGCCAATTACACAAGAACAGCCTTAGCGAAAGGCTTCTTGAAGGGAAAGATGTAACTCTGTGAGATGAATTAACAGAACACAGAGCAGTTTCTCAGAAAGCTTCTTTCCAGTTTTGAACGGAAGATATTTACTTTTTCACCATAGCCCTCTATGGGCTTCCAAATATCCCTTTGCCAATTCCACAAGAACAGCCTTAGCGAAAGGCTTCTTGAAGGGAAAGATGTAACTCTGTGAGATGAATTAAGAGAACACAGAGCAGTTTCTCAGAGAGCTTCTTTCCAGTTTTGAACGGAAGATATTTCCTTTTTCACCATAGGCCTCTGTGGGCTTCCAAATATCCCTTTGCCAATTCCACAAGAACAGCCTTAGCGAAAGGCTTCTTGAAGGGAAAGATGTAACTCTGTGAGATGAATTAACAGAACACAGAGCAGTTTCTCAGAAAGCTTCTTTCCAGTTTTGAACGGAAGTTATTTCCTTTTTCACCATAGCCCTCTATGGGCTTCCAAATATCCCTTTGCCAATTCCACAAGAACAGCCTTAGCGAAAGGCTTCTTGAAGGGACAGATGTAACTCTGTGAGATGAATTAACAGAACACAGAGCAGTTTCTCACAGAGCTTCTTTCCAGTTTTGAACGGAAGATATTTCCTTTTTCACCATAGCCCTCTAAGGGCTTCCAAATATCCCTTTGCCAATTCCACAAGAACAGCCTTAGCGAAAGGCTTCTTGAAGGGAAAGATGTAACTCTGTGAGATGAATTCACAGAACACAGAGCAGTTTCTCAGAAAGCTTCTTTGCAGTTTTGAACGGAAGATATTTCCTTTTTCACCATAGCCCTCTAAGGGCTTCCAAATATCCCTTTGCCAATTCCACAAGAGCAGCCTTAGCGAAAGGCTTCTTGAAGGGAAAGATGTAACTCTGTGAGATGAATTCACAGAACACAGAGCAGTTTCTCAGAAAGCTTCCTTCCAGTTTTGAACGGAAGATATTTCCTTTTTCACCATAGGCCTCTGTGGGCTTCCAAATATCCCTTTGCCAATTCCACAAGAACAGCCTTAGCGAAAGGCTTCTTGAAGGGAAAGATGTAACTCTGTGAGATGAAATAACAGAACACAGAGCAGTTTCTCAGAAAGCTTCTTTCCAGTTTTGAACGGAAGATATTTACTTTTTCACCATAGCCCTCTATGGGCTTCCAAATATCCCTTTGCCAATTCCACAAGAACAGCCTTAGCGAAAGGCTTCTTGAAGGGAAAGATGTAACTCTGTGAGATGAATTAAGAGAACACAGAGCAGTTTCTCAGAGAGCTTCTTTCCAGTTTTGAACGGAAGATATTTCCTTTTTCACCATAGGCCTCTGTGGGCTTCCAAATATCCCTTTGCCAATTCCACAAGAACAGCCTTAGCGAAAGGCTTCTTGAAGGGAAAGATGTAACTCTGTGAGATGAATTCACAGAACACAGAGCAGTTTCTCAGAAAGCTTCTTTCCAGTTTTGAACGGAAGTTATTTCCTTTTTCACCATAGCCCTCTATGGGCTTCAAAATATCCCTTTGCCAATTCCACAAGAACAGCCTTAGCGAAAGGCTTCTTGAAGGGAAAGATGTAACTCTGTGAGATGAATTAACAGAACACAGAGCAGTTTCTCAGAGAGCTTCTTTCCAGTTTTGAGCGGAAGATATTTCCTTTTTCACCATAGCCCTCTAAGGGCTTCCAAATATCCCTTTGCCAATTCCACAAGAACAGCCTTAGCGAAAGGCTTATTGAAGGGAAAGATGTAACTCTGTGAGATGAATTCACAGAACACAGAGGAGTTTCTCACAAAGCTTCTTTGCAGTTTGGAACGGAAGATATTTCCTTTTTCACCATAGGCCTCTATGGGCTTCCAAATATCCCTTTGCCAATTCCACAAGAACAGCCTTAGCGAAAGGCTTCTTGAAGGGAAAGATGTAACTCTGTGAGATGAATTAACAGAACACAGAGCAGTTTCTCAGAAAGCTTCTTTCCAGTTTTGAACGGAAGAGGTTTCCTTTTTCACCATAGCCCTCTAAGGGCTTCCAAATATCCCTTTGCCAATTCCACAAGAGCAGCCTTAGCGAAAGGCTTCTTGAAGGGAAAGATGTAACTCTGTGAGATGAATTCACAGAACACAGAGCAGTTTCTCAGAAAGCTTCTTTCCAGTTTTGAACGGAATATATTTCCTTTTTCACCATAGCCCTCTATGGGCTTCCAAATATCCCTTTGCCAATTCCTCAAGAACAGCCTTAGCGAAAGGCTTCTTGAAGGGAAAGATGTAACTCTGTGAGATGAATTAAGAGAACACAGAGCAGTTTCTCACAAAGCTTCTTTCCAGTTTTGAACGGAAGATATTTCCTTTTTCACCATAGCCCTCTATGGGATTCCAAATATCCCTTTGCCAATTCCACAAGAACAGCCTTAGCGAAAGGCTTCTTGAAGGGAAAGATGTAACTCTGTGAGATGAATTCACAGAACACAGAGCAGTTTCTCAGTAAGCTTCTTTCCAGTTTTGAACGGAAGATATTTCCTTTTTCACCATAGGCCTCTAAGGGTTTCCAAATATCCCTTTCCCAATTCCACAAGAACAGCCTTAGCGAAAGGCTTCTTGAAGGGAAAGATGTAACTCTGTGAGATGAATTAACAGAACACAGAGCAGTTTCTCAGAAAGCTTCTTTCCAGTTTTGAACGGAAGATATTTACTTTTTCACCATAGCCCTCTATGGGCTTCCAAATATCCCTTTGCCAATTCCACAAGAACAGCCTTAGCGAAAGGCTTCTTGAAGGGAAAGATGTAACTCTGTGAGATGAATTAACAGAACACAGAGCAGTTTCTCAGAGAGCTTCTTTCCAGTTTTGAACGGAAGATATTTCCTTTTTCACCAGAGCCCTCTAAGGGCTTCCAAATATCCCTTTGCCAATTCCACAAGAACAACCTTAGCGAAAGGCTTCTTGAAGGGAAAGATGTAACTCTGTGAGATGAATTAACAGAACACAGAGCAGTTTCTCAGAAAGCTTCTTTCCAATTTTGAACGGAAGATATTTCCTTTTTCACCATAGCCCTCTATGGGCTTCCAAATATCCCTTTGCCAATTCCACAAGAACAGCCTTAGTGAAAGGCTTCTTGAAGGGAAAGATGTACCTCTGTGAGATGAATTCACAGAACACAGAGCAGTTTCTCAGAAAGCTTCTTTCCAGTTTTGAACGGAAGATATTTCCTTTTTCACCATAGCCCTCTATGGGCTTCCAAATATCCCTTTGCCAATTCCAAAAGAACAGCCTTAGCGAAAGGCTTCTTGAAGGGAAAGATGTAACTCCGTGAGATGAATTCACAGAGCACAGAGCAGTTTCTCAGAAAGCTTCTTTCCAGTTTTGAACGTAAGATATTTCCTTTTTCACCATAGCCCTCTATGGGCTTCCAAATATCCCTTTGCCAATTCCACAAGAACAGCCTTAGCGAAAGGCTTTTTGAAGGGAAAGACGTAACTCTGTGAGATGAATTAACAGAACACAGAGCAGTTTCTCAGAGAGCTTCTTTCCAGTTTTGAACGGAAGATATTTCCTTTTTCACCATAGCCCTCTATGGGATTCCAAATATCCCTTTGCCAATTCCACAAGAACAGCCTTAGCGAAAGGCTTCTTGAAGGGAAAGATGTAACTCTGTGAGATGAATTCACAGAACACAGAGCAGTTTCTCAGAAAGCTTCTTTCCAGTTTTGAACGGAAGATATTTCCTTTTTCACCATAGCCCTCTATGGGCTTCCCAATATCCCTTTGCCAATTCCACAAGAACAGCCTTAGCGAAAGGCTTCTTGAAGGGAAAGATGTAACTCTGTGAGATGAATTCACAGAACACAGAGCAGTTTCTCAGAAAGCTTCTTTCCAGTTTTGAACGGAAGATATTTACTTTTTCACCATAGCCCTCTATGGGCTTCCAAATATCCCTTTGCCAATTCCACAAGAACAGCCTTAGCGAAAGGCTTCTTGAAGGGAAAGATGTAACTCTGTGAGATGAATTAACAGAACACAGAGCAGTTTCTCAGAGAGCTTCTTTCCAGTTTTGAACGGAAGATATTTCCTTTTTCACCATAGCCCTCTAAGGGCTTCCAAATATCCCTTTGCCAATTCCACAAGGACAGCCTTAGCGAAAGGCTTCTTGAAGGGAAAGATGTAACTCTGTGAGATGAATTCACAGAACACAGAGCAGTTTCTCAGAAAGCTTCTTTGCAGTTTTGAACGGAAGATATTTCCTTTTTCACCATAGGCCTTTATGGGCTTCCAAATATCCCTTTGCCAATTCCACAAGAACATCCTTAGCGAAAGGCTTCTTGAAGGGAAAGATGTAACTCTGTGAGATGAATTAACAGAACACAGAGCAGTTTCTCAGAAAGCTTCTTTCCAGTTTTGAACGGAAGATATTTACTTTTTCACCATAGCCCTCTATGGGCTTCCCAATATCCCTTTGCCAATTCCACAAGAACAGCCTTAGCGAAAGGCTTCTTGAAGGGAAAGATGTAACTCTGTGAGATGAATTCACAGAACACAGAGCAGTTTCTCAGAAAGCTTCTTTCCAGTTTTGAACGGAAGATATTTCCTTTTTCACCATAGGCCTCTGTGGGCTTCCAAATATCCCTTTGCCAATTCCACAAGAACAGCCTTAGCGAAAGGCTTCTTGAAGGGAAAGATGTAACTCTGTGAGATGAATTAACAGAACACAGAGCAGTTTCTCAGAAAGCTTCTTTCCAGTTTTGAACGGAAGATATTTACTTTTTCACCATAGCCCTCTATGGGCTTCCAAATATCCCTTTGCCAATTCCACAAGAACAGCCTTAGCGAAAGGCTTCTTGAAGGGAAAGATTTAACTCTGTGAGATGAATTAACAGAACACAGAGCAGTTTCTCAGAGAGCTTCTTTCCAGTTTTGAACGGAAGATATTTCCTTTTTCACCATAGTCCTCTATGGGCTTCCAAATATCCCTTTGCCAATTCCACAAGAACAGCCTTAGCGAAAGGCTTCTTGAAGGGAAAGATTTAACTCTGTGAGATGAATTAACAGAACACAGAGCAGTTTCTCAGAGAGCTTCTTTCCAGTTTTGAACGGAAGATATTTCCTTTTTCACCATAGGCCTCTATGGGCTTCCAAATATCCCTTTGCCAATTCCACAAGAACATCCTTAGCGAAAGGCTTCTTGAAGGGAAAGATGTAACTCTGTGAGATGAATGAAGAGAACACAGAGCAGTTTCTCAGAAAGCTTCTTTCCAGTTTTGAACGGAAGCTATTTACTTTTTCACCATAGCCCTCTATGGGCTTCCCAATATCCCTTTGACAATTCCACAAGAACAGCCTTAGCGAAAGGCTTCTTGAAGGGAAAGATGTAACTCTGTGAGATGAATTCACAGAACACAGAGCAGTTTCTCAGAAAGCTTCCTTCCAGTTTTGAACGGAAGATATTTCCTTTTTCACCATAGGCCTCTGTGGGCTTCCAAATATCCCTTTGCCAATTCCACAAGAACAGCCTTAGCGAAAGGCTTCTTGAAGGGAAAGATGTAACTCTGTGAGATGAATTAACAGAACACAGAGCAGTTTCTCAGAAAGCTTCTTTCCAGTTTTGAACGGAAGATATTTACTTTTTCACCATAGCCCTCTATGGGCTTCCAAATATCCCTTTGCCAATTCCACAAGAACAGCCTTAGCGAAAGGCTTCTTGAAGGGAAAGATGTAACTCTGTGAGATGAATTAAGAGAACACAGAGCAGTTTCTCAGAGAGCTTCTTTCCAGTTTTGAACGGAAGATATTTCCTTTTTCACCATAGGCCTCTGTGGGCTTCCAAATATCCCTTTGCCAATTCCACAAGAACAGCCTTAGCGAAAGGCTTCTTGAAGGGAAAGATGTAACTCTGTGAGATGAATTAACAGAACACAGAGCAGTTTCTCAGAAAGCTTCTTTCCAGTTTTGAACGGAAGATATTTACTTTTTCACCATAGCCCTCTATGGGCTTCCCAATATCCCTTTGCCAATTCCACAAGAACAGCCTTAGCGAAAGGCTTCTTGAAGGGAAAGATGTAACTCTGTGAGATGAATTCACAGAACACAGAGCAGTTTCTCAGAAAGCTTCTTTCCAGTTTTGAACGGAAGATATTTCCTTTTTCACCATAGGCCTCTGTGGGCTTCCAAATATCCCTTTGCCAATTCCACAAGAACAGCCTTAGCGAAAGGCTTCTTGAAGGGAAAGATGTAACTCTGTGAGATGAATTAACAGAACACAGAGCAGTTTCTCAGAAAGCTTCTTTCCAGTTTTGAACGGAAGATATTTACTTTTTCACCATAGCCCTCTATGGGCTTCCAAATATCCCTTTGCCAATTCCACAAGAACAGCCTTAGCGAAAGGCTTCTTGAAGGGAAAGATTTAACTCTGTGAGATGAATTAACAGAACACAGAGCAGTTTCTCAGAGAGCTTCTTTCCAGTTTTGAACGGAAGATATTTCCTTTTTCACCATAGTCCTCTATGGGCTTCCAAATATCCCTTTGCCAATTCCACAAGAACAGCCTTAGCGAAAGGCTTCTTGAAGGGAAAGATTTAACTCTGTGAGATGAATTAACAGAACACAGAGCAGTTTCTCAGAGAGCTTCTTTCCAGTTTTGAACGGAAGATATTTCCTTTTTCACCATAGGCCTCTATGGGCTTCCAAATATCCCTTTGCCAATTCCACAAGAACATCCTTAGCGAAAGGCTTCTTGAAGGGAAAGATGTAACTCTGTGAGATGAATGAACAGAACACAGAGCAGTTTCTCAGAAAGCTTCTTTCCAGTTTTGAACGGAAGCTATTTACTTTTTCACCATAGCCCTCTATGGGCTTCCCAATATCCCTTTGACAATTCCACAAGAACAGCCTTAGCGAAAGGCTTCTTGAAGGGAAAGATGTAACTCTGTGAGATGAATTCACAGAACACAGAGCAGTTTCTCAGAAAGCTTCCTTCCAGTTTTGAACGGAAGATATTTCCTTTTTCACCATAGGCCTCTGTGGGCTTCCAAATATCCCTTTGCCAATTCCACAAGAACAGCCTTAGCGAAAGGCTTCTTGAAGGGAAAGATGTAACTCTGTGAGATGAATTAACAGAACACAGAGCAGTTTCTCAGAAAGCTTCTTTCCAGTTTTGAACGGAAGATATTTACTTTTTCACCATAGCCCTCTATGGGCTTCCAAATATCCCTTTGCCAATTCCACAAGAACAGCCTTAGCGAAAGGCTTCTTGAAGGGAAAGATGTAACTCTGTGAGATGAATTAAGAGAACACAGAGCAGTTTCTCAGAGAGCTTCTTTCCAGTTTTGAACGGAAGATATTTCCTTTTTCACCATAGGCCTCTGTGGGCTTCCAAATATCCCTTTGCCAATTCCACAAGAACAGCCTTAGCGAAAGGCTTCTTGAAGGGAAAGATGTAACTCTGTGAGATGAATTAACAGAACACAGAGCAGTTTCTCAGAAAGCTTCTTTCCAGTTTTGAACGGAAGTTATTTCCTTTTTCACCATAGCCCTCTATGGGCTTCCAAATATCCCTTTGACAATTCCACAAGAACAGCCTTAGCGAAAGGCTTCTTGACGGGAAAGATGTAACTCTGTGAGATGAATTAACAGAACACAGAGCAGTTTCTCAGAGAGCTTCTTTCCAGTTTTGAACGGAAGATATTTCCTTTTTCACCATAGCCCTCTAAGGGCTTCCAAATATCCCTTTGCCAATTCCACAAGAACAGCCTTAGCGAAAGGCTTCTTGAAGGGAAAGATGTAACTCTGTGAGATGAATTCACAGAACACAGAGCAGTTTCTCAGAAAGCTTCTTTGCAGTTTTGAACGGAAGATATTTCCTTTTTCACCATAGGCCTCTATGGGCTTCCAAATATCCCTTTTCCAATTCCACAAGAACAGCCTTAGCGAAAGGCTTCTTGAAGGGGAAGATGTAACTCTGTGAGATGAATTAACAGAACACAGAGCAGTTTCTCAGAGAGCTTCTTTCCAGTTTTGAACGGAAGATATTTCCTTTTTCACCATAGCCCTCTAAGGGCTTCCTAATATCCCTTTGCCAATTCCACAAGAACAGCCTTAGCGAAAGGCTTCTTGAAGGGAAAGATGTAACTCTGTGAGATGAATTCACAGAACACAGAGCAGTTTCTCAGAAAGCTTCTTTGCAGTTTTGAACGGAAGATATTTCCTTTTTCACCATAGGCCTCTATGGGCTTCCAAATATCCCTTTGCCAATTCCACAAGAACAGCCTTAGCGAAAGGCTTCTTGAAGGGAAAGATGTAACTCTGTGAGATGAATTAACAGAACACAGAGCAGTTTCTCAGAAAGCTTCTTTCCAGTTTTGAACGGAAGAGGTTTCCTTTTTCACCATAGCCCACTAAGGGCTT
Source organism: Chlorocebus sabaeus (assembly GCF_047675955.1). Lineage (NCBI taxonomy): Eukaryota > Metazoa > Chordata > Mammalia > Primates > Cercopithecidae > Chlorocebus > Chlorocebus sabaeus. The sequence goes on along the minus strand of NW_027327024.1, from coordinate 318,087 downwards.
CCAAATATCCCTTTGCCAATTCCACAAGAGCAGCCTTAGCGAAAGGCTTCTTGAAGGGAAAGATGTAACTCTGTGAGATGAATTCACAGAACACAGAGCAGTTTCTCAGAAAGCTTCTTTCCAGTTTTGAACGGAATATATTTCCTTTTTCACCATAGCCCTCTATGGGCTTCCAAATATCCCTTTGCCAATTCCTCAAGAACAGCCTTTGCGAAAGGCTTCTTGAAGGGAAAGATGTAACACTGTGAGATGAATTAAGAGAACACAGAGCAGTTTCTCACAAAGCTTCTTTCCAGTTTTGAACGGAAGATATTTCCTTTTTCACCATAGCCCTCTATGGGCTTCCAAATATCCCTTTGCCAATTCCACAAGAACAGCCTTAGCGAAAGGCTTCTTGAAGGGAAAGATGTAACTCTGTGAGATGAATTAACAGAACACAGAGCAGTTTCTCAGAGAGCTTCTTTCCAGTTTTGAACGGAAGATATTTCCTTTTTCACCATAGCCCTCTAAGGGCTTCCAAATATCCCTTTGCCAATTCCACAAGAACAGCCTTAGCGAAAGGCTTCTTGAAGGGAAAGATGTAACTCTGTGAGATGAATTCACAGAACACAGAGCAGTTTCTCAGAAAGCTTCTTTGCAGTTTTGAACGGAAGATATTTCCTTTTTCACCATAGGCCTCTATGGGCTTCCCAATATCCCTTTGCCAATTCCACAAGAACAGCCTTAGCGAAAGGCTTCTTGAAGGGAAAGATGTAACTCTGTGAGATGAATTAACAGAACACAGAGCAGTTTCTCAGAAAGCTTCTTTCCAGTTTTGAACGGAAGAGGTTTCCTTTTTCACCATAGCCCTCTAAGGGCTTCCAAATATCCCTTTGCCAATTCCACAAGAGCAGCCTTAGCGAAAGGCTTCTTGAAGGGAAAGATGTAACTCTGTGAGATGAATTAACAGAACACAGAGCAGTTTCTCAGAAAGCTTCTTTCCAGTTTTGAACGGAATATATTTCCTTTTTCACCATAGCCCTCTATGGGCTTCCAAATATCCCTTTGCCAATTCCTCAAGAACAGCCTTTGCGAAAGGCTTCTTGAAGGGAAAGATGTAACTCTGTGAGATGAATTAAGAGAACACAGAGCAGTTTCTCACAAAGCTTCTTTCCAGTTTTGAACGGAAGATATTTCCTTTTTCACCATAGCCCTCTATGGGCTTCCCAATATCCCTTTGCCAATTCCACAAGAACAGCCTTAGCGAAAGGCTTCTTGAAGGGAAAGATGTAACTCTGTGAGATGAATTCACAGAACACAGAGCAGTTTCTCAGAAAGCTTCTTTCCAGTTTTGAACGGAAGATATTTACTTTTTCACCATAGCCCTCTATGGGCTTCCAAATATCCCTTTGCCAATTCCACAAGAACAGCCTTAGCGAAAGGCTTCTTGAAGGGAAAGATGTAACTCTGTGAGATGAATTAACAGAACACAGAGCAGTTTCTCAGAGAGCTTCTTTCCAGTTTTGAACGGAAGATATTTCCTTTTTCACCATAGCCCTCTAAGGGCTTCCAAATATCCCTTTGCCAATTCCACAAGAACAGCCTTAGCGAAAGGCTTCTTGAAGGGAAAGATGTAACTCTGTGAGATGAATTCACAGAACACAGAGCAGTTTCTCAGAAAGCTTCTTTGCAGTTTTGAACGGAAGATATTTCCTTTTTCACCATAGGCCTCTATGGGCTTCCAAATATCCCTTTGCCAATTCCCCAAGAACATCCTTAGCGAAAGGCTTCTTGAAGGGAAAGATGTAACTCTGTGAGATGAATTAACAGAACACAGAGCAGTTTCTCAGAAAGCTTCTTTCCAGTTTTGAACGGAAGATATTTACTTTTTCACCATAGCCCTCTATGGGCTTCCCAATATCCCTTTGCCAATTCCACAAGAACAGCCTTAGCGAAAGGCTTCTTGAAGGGAAAGATGTAACTCTGTGAGATGAATTCACAGAACACAGAGCAGTTTCTCAGAAAGCTTCTTTCCAGTTTTGAACGGAAGATATTTCCTTTTTCACCATAGGCCTCTGTGGGCTTCCAAATATCCCTTTGCCAATTCCACAAGAACAGCCTTAGCGAAAGGCTTCTTGAAGGGAAAGATGTAACTCTGTGAGATGAATTAACAGAACACAGAGCAGTTTCTCAGAAAGCTTCTTTCCAGTTTTGAACGGAAGATATTTACTTTTTCACCATAGCCCTCTATGGGCTTCCAAATATCCCTTTGCCAATTCCACAAGAACAGCCTTAGCGAAAGGCTTCTTGAAGGGAAAGATTTAACTCTGTGGGATGAATTAACAGAACACAGAGCAGTTTCTCAGAGAGCTTCTTTCCAGTTTTGAACGGAAGATATTTCCTTTTTCACCATAGCCCTCTATGGGCTTCCAAATATCCCTTTGCCAATTCCACAAGAACAGCCTTAGCGAAAGGCTTCTTGAAGGGAAAGATGTAACTCTGTGAGATGAATTCACAGAACACAGAGCAGTTTCTCGGAGAGCTTCTTTCCAGTTTTGAACGGAATATATTTCCTTTTTCACCATAGCCCTCTATGGGCTTCCAAATATCCCTTTGCCAATTCCACAAGAACATACTTAGCGAAAGGCTTCTTGAAGGGAAAGATGTAACTCTGTGAGATGAATTAACAGAACACAGAACAGTTTCTCAGAAAGCTTCTTTCCAGTTTTGAACGGAAGCTATTTACTTTTTCACCATAGCCCTCTATGGGCTTCCCAATATCCCTTTGCCAATTCCACAAGAACAGCCTTAGCGAAAGGCTTCTTGAAGGGAAAGATGTAACTCTGTGAGATGAATTCACAGAACACAGAGCAGTTTCTCAGAAAGCTTCCATCCAGTTTTGAAAGGAAGATATTTCCTTTTTCACCATAGGCCTCTGTGGGCTTCCAAATATCCCTTTGCCAATTCCACAAGAACAGCCTTAGCGAAAGGCTTCTTGAAGGGACAGATGTAACTCTGTGAGATGAATTAACAGAACACAGAGCAGTTTCTCAGAAAGCTTCTTTCCAGTTTTGAACGGAAGATATTTACTTTTTCACCATAGCCCTCTATGGGCTTCCAAATATCCCTTTGCCAATTCCACAAGAACAGCCTTAGCGAAAGGCTTCTTGAAGGGAAAGATGTAACTCTGTGAGATGAATTAAGAGAACACAGAGCAGTTTCTCAGAGAGCTTCTTTCCAGTTTTGAACGGAAGATATTTCCTTTTTCACCATAGGCCTCTGTGGGCTTCCAAATATCCCTTTGCCAATTCCACAAGAACAGCCTTAGCGAAAGGCTTCTTGAAGGGAAAGATGTAACGCTGTGAGATGAATTAACAGAACACAGAGCAGTTACTCAGAAAGCTTCTTTCCAGTTTTGAACGGAAGTTATTTCCTTTTTCACCATAGCCCTCTATGGGCTTCCAAATATCCCTTTGCCAATTCCACAAGAACAGCCTTAGCGAAAGGCTTCTTGAAGGGAAAGATGTAACTCTGTGAGATGAATTAACAGAACACAGAGCAGTTTCTCAGAGAGCTTCTTTCCAGTTTTGAACGGAAGATATTTCCTTTTTCACCATAGCCCTCTAAGGGCTTCCAAATATCCCTTTGCCAATTCCACAAGAACAGCCTTAGCGAAAGGCTTCTTGAAGGGAAAGATGTAACTCTGTGAGATGAATTCACAGAACACAGAGCAGATTCTCAGAAAGCTTCTTTGCAGTTTTGAACGGAAGATATTTCCTTTTTCACCATAGGCCTCTATGGGCTTCCAAATATCCCTTTGCCAATTCCACAAGAACAGCCTTAGCGAAAGGCTTCTTGAAGGGAAAGATGTAACTCTGTGAGATGAATTAACAGAACACAGAGCAGTTTCTCAGAAAGCTTCTTCCCAGTTTTGAACGGAAGAGGTTTCCTTTTTCACCATAGCCCTCTAAGGGCTTCCAAATATCCCTTTGCCAATTCCACAAGAACAGCCTTAGCGAAAGGCTTCTTGAAGGGAAAGATGTAACTCTGTGAGATGAATTCACAGAACACAGAGCAGTTTCTCAGAAAGCTTCCTTCCAGTTTTGAACGGAAGATATTTCCTTTTTCACCATAGGCCTCTGTGGGCTTCCAAATATCCCTTTGCCAATTCCACAAGAACAGCCTTAGCGAAAGGCTTCTTGAAGGGAAAGATGTAACTCTGTGAGATGAATTCACAGAACACAGAGCAGTTTCTCAGAAAGCTTCTTTCCAGTTTTGAACGGAAGATATTTCCTTTTTCACCATAGCCCTCTATGGGCTTCCAAATATCCCTTTGCCAATTCCTCAAGAACAGCCTTAGCGAAAGGCTTCTTGAAGGGAAAGATGTAACTCTGTGAGATGAATTCACAGAACACAGAGCAGTTTCTCACAAAGCTTCTTTCCAGTTTTGAACGGAAGATATTTCCTTTTTCACCATAGCCCTCTATGGGCTTCCAAATATCCCTTTGCCAATTCCACAAGAACAGCCTTAGCGAAAGTCTTCTTGAAGGGAAAGATGTAACTCTGTGAGATGAATTCACAGAACACAGAGCAGTTTCTCAGAAAGCTTCTTTCCAGTTTTGAACGGAAGATATTTACTTTTTCACCATAGCCCTCTATGGGCTTCCAAATATCCCTTTGCCAATTCCACAAGAACAGCCTTAGCGAAAGGCTTCTTGAAGGGAAAGATGTAACTCTGTGAGATGAATTCACAGAGCACAGAGCAGTTTCTCAGAAAGCTTCTTTCCAGTTTTGAACGTAAGATATTTCCTTTTTCACCATAGCCCTCTATGGGCTTCCAAATATCCCTTTGCCAATTCCACAAGAACAGCCTTAGCGAAAGGATTCTTGAAAGGAAAGATGTAACTCTGTGAGACGAATTCAGAGAACACAGAGCAGTGTCTCAGAAAGCTTCTTTCCAGTTTTGAACGGAAGATATTTCCTTTTTCACCATAGGCCTCTATGGGCTTCCAAATATCCCTTTGCCAATTCCACAAGAACAGCCTTAGCGAAAGGCTTCTTGAAGGGAAAGATGTAACTCTGTGAGATGAATTAACAGAACACAGAGCAGTTTCTCAGAAAGCTTCTTTCCAGTTTTGAACGGAAGATATTTCCTTTTTCACCATAGCCCTCTATGGGCTTCCAAATATCCCTTTGCCAATTCCACAAGAACAGCCTTAGCGAAAGGCTTCTTGAAGGGAAAGATGTAACTCTGTGAGATGAATTAACAGAACACAGAGCAGTTTCTCAGAGAGCTTCTTTCCAGTTTTGAACGGAAGATATTTCCTTTTTCACCATAGCCCTCTAAGGGCTTCCAAATATCCCTTTGCCAATTCCACAAGAACAGCCTTAGCGAAAGGCTTCTTGAAGGGAAAGATGTAACTCTGTGAGATGAATTCACAGAACACAGAGCAGTTTCTCAGAAAGCTTCTTTGCAGTTTTGAACGGAAGATATTTCCTTTTTCACCATAGGCCTCTATGGGCTTCCAAATATCCCTTTGCCAATTCCACAAGAACAGCCTTAGCGAAAGGCTTCTTGAAGGGAAAGATGTAACTCTGTGAGATGAATTAACAGAACACAGAGCAGTTTCTCAGAAAGCTTCTTTCCAGTTTTGAACGGAAGAGGTTTCCTTTTTCACCATAGCCCTCTAAGGGCTTCCCAATATCCCTTTGCCAATTCCACAAGAGCAGCCTTAGCGAAAGGCTTCTTGAATGGAAAGATGTAACTCTGTGAGATGAATTCACAGAACACAGAGCAGTTTCTCAGAAAGCTTCCTTCCAGTTTTGAACGGAAGATATTTCCTTTTTCACCATAGGCCTCTGTGGGCTTCCAAATATCCCTTTGCCAATTCCACAAGAACAGCCTTAGCGAAAGGCTTCTTGAAGGGAAAGATGTAACTCTGTGAGATGAATTAACAGAACACAGAGCAGTTTCTCAGAAAGCTTCTTTCCAGTTTTGAACGGAAGATATTTACTTTTTCACCATAGGCCTCTGTGGGCTTCCAAATATCCCTTTGCCAATTCCACAAGAACAGCCTTAGCGAAAGGCTTCTTGAAGGGAAAGATGTAACTCTGTGAGATGAATTAACAGAACACAGAGCAGTTTCTCAGAAAGCTTCTTTCCAGTTTTGAACGGAAGTTATTTCCTTTTTCACCATAGCCCTCTATGGGCTTCCAAATATCCCTTTGCCAATTCCACAAGAACAGCCTTAGCGAAAGGCTTCTTGAAGGGAAAGATGTAACTCTGTGAGATGAATTAACAGAACACAGAGCAGTTTCTCAGAGAGCTTCTTTCCAGTTTTGAACGGAAGATATTTCCTTTTTCACCATAGCCCTCTAAGGGCTTCCAAATATCCCTTTGCCAATTCCACAAGAACAGCCTTAGCGAAAGGCTTCTTGAAGGGAAAGATGTAACTCTGTGAGATGAATTCACAGAACACAGAGCAGTTTCTCAGAAAGCTTCTTTGCAGTTTTGAACGGAAGATAATTCCTTTTTCACCATAGGCCTCTATGGGCTTCCAAATATCCCTTTGCCAATTCCACAAGAACAGCCTTAGCGAAAGGCTTCTTGAAGGGAAAGATGTAACTCTGTGAGATGAATTAACAAAACACAGAGCAGTTTCTCAGAAAGCTTCTTTCCAGTTTTGAACGGAAGAGGTTTCCTTTTTCACCACAGCCCTCTAAGGGCTTCCAAATATCCCTTTGCCAATTCCACAAGAGCAGCCTTAGCGAAAGGCTTCTTGAAGGGAAAGATGTAACTCTGTGAGATGAATTCACAGAACACAGAGCAGTTTCTCAGAAAGCTTCTTTCCAGTTTTGAACGGAATATATTTCCTTTTTCACCATAGCCCTCTATGGGCTTCCAAATATCCCTTTGCCAATTCCTCAAGAACAGCCTTAGCGAAAGGCTTCTTGAAGGGAAAGATGTAACTCTGTGAGATGAATTAAGAGAACACAGAGCAGTTTCTCACAAAGCTTCTTTCCAGTTTTGAACGGAAGATATTTCCTTTTTCACCATAGCCCTCTATGGGCTTCCAAATATCCCTTTGCCAATTCCACAAGAACAGCCTTAGCGAAAGTCTTCTTGAAGGGAAAGATGTAACTCTGTGAGATGAATTCACAGAACACAGAGCAGTTTCTCAGTAAGCTTCTTTCCAGTTTTGAACGGAAGATATTTCCTTTTTCACCATAGCCCTCTATGGGCTTCCAAATATCCCTTTGCCAATTCCACAAGAACAGCCTTAGCGAAAGGCTTCTTGAAGGGAAAGACGTAACTCTGTGAGATGAATTAACAGAACACAGAGCAGTTTCTCAGAGAGCATCTTTCCAGTTTTGAACGGAAGATATTTCCTTTTTCACCATAGCCCTCTATGGGATTCCAAATATCCCTTTGCCAATTCCACAAGAACAGCCTTAGCGAAAGGCTTCTTGAAGGGAAAGATGTAACTCTGTGAGATGAATTCACAGAACACAGAGCAGTTTCTCAGAAAGCTTCTTTCCAGTTTTGAACGGAAGATATTTCCTTTTTCACCATAGCCCTCTAAGGGCTTCCCAATATCCCTTTGCCAATTCCACAAGAACAGCCTTAGCGAAAGGCTTCTTGAAGGGAAAGATGTAACTCTGTGAGATGAATTCACAGAACACAGAGCAGTTTCTCAGAAAGCTTCTTTCCAGTTTTGAACGGAAGATATTTACTTTTTCACCATAGCCCTCTATGGGCTTCCAAATATCCCTTTGCCAATTCCACAAGAACAGCCTTAGCGAAAGGCTTCTTGAAGGGAAAGATGTAACTCTGTGAGATGAATTAACAGAACACAGAGCAGTTTCTCAGAGAGCTTCTTTCCAGTTTTGAACGGAAGATATTTCCTTTTTCACCATAGCCCTCTAAGGGCTTCCAAATATCCCTTTGCCAATTCCACAAGAACAGCCTTAGCGAAAGGCTTCTTGAAGGGAAAGATGTAACTCTGTGAGATGAATTCACAGAACACAGAGCAGTTTCTCAGAAAGCTTCTTTGCAGTTTTGAACGGAAGATATTTCCTTTTTCACCATAGGCCTCTATGGGCTTCCAAATATCCCTTTGCCAATTCCACAAGAACATCCTTAGCGAAAGGCTTCTTGAAGGGAAAGATGTAACTCTGTGAGATGAATTAACAGAACACAGAGCAGTTTCTCAGAAAGCTTCTTTCCAGTTTTGAACGGAAGATATTTCCTTTTTCACCATAGGCCTCTGTGGGCTTCCAAATATCCCTTTGCCAATTCCACAAGAACAGCCTTAGCGAAAGGCTTCTTGAAGGGAAAGATGTAACTCTGTGAGATGAATTAACAGAACACAGAGCAGTTTCTCAGAAAGCTTCTTTCCAGTTTTGAACGGAAGATATTTACTTTTTCACCATAGCCCTCTATGGGCTTCCAAATATCCCTTTGCCAATTCCACAAGAACAGCCTTAGCGAAAGGCTTCTTGAAGGGAAAGATTTAACTCTGTGAGATGAATTAACAGAACACAGAGCAGTTTCTCAGAGAGCTTCTTTCCAGTTTTGAACGGAAGATATTTCCTTTTTCTCCATAGCCCTCTAAGGGCTTCCAAATATCCCTTTGCCAATTCCACAAGAACAGCCTTAGCGAAAGGCTTCTTGAAGGGAAAGATGTAACTCTGTGAGATGAATTCACAGAACACAGAGCAGTTTCTCGGAGAGCTTCTTTCCAGTTTTGAACGGAATATATTTCCTTTTTCACAATAGCCCTCTATGGGCTTCCAAATATACCTTTGCCAATTCCACAAGAACATCATTAGCGAAAGGCTTCTTGAAGGGAAAGATGTAACTCTGTGAGATGAATTCACAGAACACAGAGCAGTTTCTCAGAAAGCTTCTTTCCAGTTTTGAACGGAAGCTATTTACTTTTTCACCATAGCCCTCTATGGGCTTCCCAATATCCCTTTGACAATTCCACAAGAACAGCCTTAGCGAAAGGCTTCTTGAAGGGAAAGATGTAACTCTGTGAGATGAATTCACAGAACACAGAGCAGTTTCTCAGAAAGCTTCCTTCCAGTTTTGAACGGAAGATATTTCCTTTTTCACCATAGGCCTCAGTGGGCTTCCAAATATCCCTTTGCCAATTCCACAAGAACAGCCTTAGCGAAAGGCTTCTTGAAGGGAAAGATGTAACTCTGTGAGATGAATTAACAGAACACAGAGCAGTTTCTCAGAAAGCTTCTTTCCAGTTTTGAACGGAAGATATTTCCTTTTTCACCATAGCCCTCTATGGGCTTCCAAATATCCCTTTGCCAATTCCACAATAACAGCCTTAGTGAAAGGCTTCTTGAAGGGAAAGATGTACCTCTGTGAGATGAATTCACAGAACACAGAGCAGTTTCTCAGAAAGCTTCTTTCCAGTTTTGAACGGAAGATATTTCCTTTTTCACCATAGCCCTCTATGGGCTTCCAAATATCCCTTTGCCAATTCCACAAGAACAGCCTTAGCGAAAGGCTTCTTGAAGGGAAAGATGTAACTCTGTGAGATGAATTCACAGAGCACAGAGCAGTTTCTCAGAAAGCTTCTTTCCAGTTTTGAACGTAAGATATTTCCTTTTTCACCATAGCCCTCTATGGGCTTCCAAATATCCCTTTGCCAATTCCACAAGAACAGCCTTAGCGAAAGGATTCTTGAAAAGAAAGATGTAACTCTGTGAGACGAATTCAGAGAACACAGAGCAGTGTCTCAGAAAGCTTCTTTCCAGTTTTGAACGGAAGATATTTCCTTTTTCACCATAGGCCTCTATGGGCTTCCAAATATCCCTTTGCCAATTCCACAAGAACAGCCTTAGCGAAAGGCTTCTTGAAGGGAAAGATGTAACTCTGTGAGATGAATTAACAGAACACAGAGCAGTTTCTCAGGAAGCTTCTTTCCAGTTTTGAACGGAAGATATTTCCTTTTTCACCATAGCCCTCTATGGGCTTCCAAATATCCCTTTGCCAATTCCACAAGAACAGCCTTAGCGAAAGGCTTCTTGAAGGGAAAGATGTAACTCTGTGAGATGAATTAACAGAACACAGAGCAGTTTCTCAGAGAGCTTCTTTCCAGTTTTGAACGGAAGATATTTCCTTTTTCACCATAGCCCTCTAAGGGCTTCCAAATATCCCTTTGCCAATTCCACAAGAACAGCCTTAGCGAAAGGCTTCTTGAAGGGAAAGATGTAACTCTGTGAGATGAATTCACAGAACACAGAGCAGTTTCTCAGAAAGCTTCTTTGCAGTTTTGAACGGAAGATATTTCCTTTTTCACCATAGGCCTCTATGGGCTTCCAAATATCCCTTTGCCAATTCCACAAGAACAGCCTTAGCGAAAGGCTTCTTGAAGGGAAAGATGTAACTCTGTGAGATGAATTCACAGAACACAGAGCAGTTTCTCAGAAAGCTTCTTTCCAGTTTTGAACGGAAGAGGTTTCCTTTTTCACCATAGCCCTCTAAGGGCTTCCAAATATCCCTTTGCCAATTCCACAAGAGCAGCCTTAGCGAAAGGCTTCTTGAATGGAAAGATGTAACTCTGTGAGATGAATTCACAGAATACAGAGCAGTTTCTCAGAAAGCTTCCTTCCAGTTTTGAACGGAAGATATTTCCTTTTTCACCATAGGCCTCTGTGGGCTTCCAAATATCCCTTTGCCAATTCCACAAGAACAGCCTTAGCGAAAGGCTTCTTGAAGGGAAAGATGTAACTCTGTGAGATGAATTCACAGAACACAGAGCAGTTTCTCAGAAAGCTTCTTTCCAGTTTTGAACGGAAGATATTTACTTTTTCACCATAGGCCTCTGTGGGCTTCCAAATATCCCTTTGCCAATTCCACAAGAACAGCCTTAGCGAAAGGCTTCTTGAAGGGAAAGATGTAACTCTGTGAGATGAATTAACAGAACACAGAGCAGTTTCTCAGAAAGCTTCTTTCCAGTTTTGAACGGAAGTTATTTCCTTTTTCACCATAGCCCTCTATGGGCTTCCAAATATCCCTTTGCCAATTCCACAAGAACAGCCTTAGCGAAAGGCTTCTTGAAGGGAAAGATGTAACTCTGTGAGATGAATTAACAGAACACAGAGCAGTTTCTCAGAGAGCTTCTTTCCAGTTTTGAACGGAAGATATTTCCTTTTTCACCATAGCCCTCTAAGGGCTTCCAAATATCCCTTTCCCAATTCCTCAAGAACAGCCTTAGCGAAAGGCTTCTTGAAGGGAAAGATGTAACTCTGTGAGATGAATTAGGAGAACACAGAGCAGTTTCTCACAAAGCTTCTTTCCAGTTTTGAACGGAAGATATTTCCTTTTTCACCATAGCCCTCTATGGGCTTCCAAATATCCCTTTGCCAATTCCACAAGAACAGCCTTAGCGAAAGTCTTCTTGAAGGGAAAGATGTAACTCTGTGAGATGAATTCACAGAACACAGAGCAGTTTCTCAGTAAGCTTCTTTCCAGTTTTGAACGGAAGATATTTCCTTTTTCACCATAGTCCTCTAAGGGTTTTCAAATATCCCTTTCCCAATTCCACAAGAACAGCCTTAGCGAAAGGCTTCTTGAAGGGAAAGATGTAACTCTGTGAGATGAATTCACAGAACACAGAGCAGTTTCTCAGAAAGCTTCTTTCCAGTTTTGAACGGAAGATATTTCCTTTTTCACCAGAGCCCTCTAAGGGCTTCCAAATATCCCTTTGCCAATTCCACAAGAACAGCCTTAGCGAAAGGCTTCTTGAAGGGAAAGATGTAACTCTGTGAGATGAATTAACAGAACACAGAGCAGTTTCTCAGAAAGCTTCTTTCCAATTTTGAACGGAAGATATTTCCTTTTTCACCATAGCCCTCTATGGGCTTCCAAATATCCCTTTGCCAATTCCACAAGAACAGCCTTAGTGAAAGGCTTCTTGAAGGGAAAGATGTACCTCTGTGAGATGAATTCACAGAACACAGAGCAGTTTCTCAGAAAGCTTCTTTCCAGTTTTGAACGGAAGATATTTCCTTTTTCACCATAGCCCTCTATGGGCTTCCAAATATCCCTTTGCCAATTCCACAAGAACAGCCTTAGCGAAAGGCTTCTTGAAGGGAAAGATGTAACTCTGTGAGATGAATTCGCAGAGCACAGAGCAGTTTCTCAGAAAGCTTCTTTCCAGTTTTGAACGGAAGATATTTCCTTTTTCACCATAGCCCTCTATGGGCTTCCAAATATCCCTTTGCCAATTCCACAAGAACAGCCTTAGCGAAAGGCTTCTTGAAGGGAAAGACGTAACTCTGTGAGATGAATTAACAGAACACAGAGCAGTTTCTCAGAGAGCTTCTTTCCAGTTTTGAACGGAAGATATTTCCTTTTTCACCATAGCCCTCTATGGGATTCCAAATATCCCTTTGCCAATTCCACAAGAACAGCCTTAGCGAAAGGCTTCTTGAAGGGAAAGATGTAACTCTGTGAGATGAATTCACAGAACACAGAGCAGTTTCTCAGAAAGCTTCTTTCCAGTTTTGAACGGAAGATATTTCCTTTTTCACCATAGCCCTCTAAGGGCTTCCCAATATCCCTTTGCCAATTCCACAAGAACAGCCTTAGCGAAAGGCTTCTTGAAGGGAAAGATGTAACTCTGTGAGATGAATTCACAGAACACAGAGCAGTTTCTCAGAAAGCTTCTTTCCAGTTTTGAACGGAAGATATTTACTTTTTCACCATAGCCCTCTAAGGGCTTCCAAATATCCCTTTGCCAATTCCACAAGAACAGCCTTAGCGAAAGGCTTCTTGAAGGGAAAGATGTAACTCTGTGAGATGAATTAACAGAACACAGAGCAGTTTCTCAGAGAGCTTCTTTCCAGTTTTGAACGGAAGATATTTCCTTTTTCACCATAGCCCTCTAAGGGCTTCCAAATATCCCTTTGCCAATTCCACAAGAACAGCCTTAGCGAAAGGCTTCTTGAAGGGAAAGATGTAACTCTGTGAGATGAATTCACAGAACACAGAGCAGTTTCTCAGAAAGCTTCTTTGCAGTTTTGAACGGAAGATATTTCCTTTTTCACCATAGGCCTCTATGGGCTTCCAAATATCCCTTTGCCAATTCCACAAGAACATCCTTAGCGAAAGGCTTCTTGAAGGGAAAGATGTAACTCTGTGAGATGAATTAACAGAACACAGAGCAGTTTCTCAGAAAGCTTCTTTCCAGTTTTGAACGGAAGATATTTCCTTTTTCACCATAGCCCTCTATGGGCTTCCCAATATCCCTTTGCCAATTCCACAAGAACAGCCTTAGCGAAAGGCTTCTTGAAGGGAAAGTTGTAACTCTGTGAGATGAATTCACAGAACACAGAGCAGTTTCTCAGAAAGCTTCTTTCCAGTTTTGAACGGAAGATATTTCCTATTTCACCATAGGCCTCTCTGGGCTTCCAAATATCCCTTTGCCAATTCCACAAGAACAGACTTAGCGAAAGGCTTCTTGAAGGGAAAGATGTAACTCTGTGAGATGAATTAACAGAACACAGAGCAGTTTCTCAGAAAGCTTCTTTCCAGTTTTGAACGGAAGATATTTACTTTTTCACCATAGCCCTCTATGGGCTTCCAAATATCCCTTTGCCAATTCCACAAGAACAGCCTTAGCGAAAGGCTTCTTGAAGGGAAAGATGTAACTCTGTGAGATGAATTCACAGAGCACAGAGCAGTTTCTCAGAAAGCTTCTTTCCAGTTTTGAACGGAAGATATTTCCTTTTTCACCATAGCCCTCTATGGGCTTCCAAATATCCCTTTGCCAATTCCACAAGAACAGCCTTAGCGAAAGGCTTCTTGAAGGGAAAGACGTAACTCTGTGAGATGAATTAACAGAACACAGAGCAGTTTCTCAGAGAGCTTCTTTCCAGTTTTGAACGGAAGATATTTCCTTTTTCACCATAGCCCTCTATGGGATTCCAAATATCCCTTTGCCAATTCCACAAGAACAGCCTTAGCGAAAGGCTTCTTGAAGGGAAAGATGTAACTCTGTGAGATGAATTCACAGAACACAGAGCAGTTTCTCAGAAAGCTTCTTTCCAGTTTTGAACGGAAGATATTTCCTTTTTCACCATAGCCCTCTAAGGGCTTCCCAATATCCCTTTGCCAATTCCACAAGAACAGCCTTAGCGAAAGGCTTCTTGAAGGGAAAGATGTAACTCTGTGAGATGAATTCACAGAACACAGAGCAGTTTCTCAGAAAGCTTCTTTCCAGTTTTGAACGGAAGATATTTACTTTTTCACCATAGCCCTCTATGGGCTTCCAAATATCCCTTTGCCAATTCCACAAGAACAGCCTTAGCGAAAGGCTTCTTGAAGGGAAAGATGTAACTCTGTGAGATGAATTAACAGAACACAGAGCAGTTTCTCAGAGAGCTTCTTTCCAGTTTTGAACGGAAGATATTTCCTTTTTCACCATAGCCCTCTAAGGGCTTCCAAATATCCCTTTGCCAATTCCACAAGAACAGCCTTAGCGAAAGGCTTCTTGAAGGGAAAGATGTAACTCTGTGAGATGAATTCACAGAACACAGAGCAGTTTCTCAGAAAGCTTCTTTGCAGTTTTGAACGGAAGATATTTCCTTTTTCACCATAGGCCTCTATGGGCTTCCAAATATCCCTTTGCCAATTCCACAAGAACATCCTTAGGGAAAGGCTTCTTGAAGGGAAAGATGTAACTCTGTGAGATGAATTAACAGAACACAGAGCAGTTTCTCAGAAAGCTTCTTTCCAGTTTTGAACGGAAGATATTTACTTTTTCACCATAGCCCTCTATGGGCTTCCCAATAACCCTTTGCCAATTCCACAAGAACAGCCTTAGCGAAAGGCTTCTTGAAGGGAAAGTTGTAACTCTGTGAGATGAATTCACAGAACACAGAGCAGTTTCTCAGAAAGCTTCTTTCCAGTTTTGAACGGAAGATATTTCCTATTTCACCATAGGCCTCTGTGGGCTTCCAAATATCCCTTTGCCAATTCCACAAGAACAGACTTAGCGAAAGGCTTCTTGAAGGGAAAGATGTAACTCTGTGAGATGAATTAACAGAACACAGAGCAGTTTCTCAGAAAGCTTCTTTCCAGTTTTGAAAGGAAGATATTTACTTTTTCACCATAGCCCTCTATGGGCTTCCAAATATCCCTTTGCCAATTCCACAAGAACAGCCTTAGCGAAAGGCTTCTTGAAGGGAAAGATGTAACTCTGTGAGATGAATTAACAGAACACAGAGCAGTTTCTCAGAAAGCTTCTTTCCAGTTTTGAACGGAAGTTATTTCCTTTTTCACCATAGCCCTCTATGGGCTTCCAAATATCCCTTTGCCAATTCCACAAGAACAGCCTTAGCGAAAGGCTTCTTGAAGGGAAAGATGTAACTCTGTGAGATGAATTAACAGAACACAGAGCAGTTTCTCAGAGAGCTTCTTTCCAGTTTTGAACGGAAGATATTTCCTTTTTCACCATAGCCCTCTAAGGGCTTCCAAATATCCCTTTGCCATTTCCACAAGAACAGCCTTAGCGAAAGGCTTCTTGAAGGGAAAGATGTAACTCTGTGAGATGAATTCACAGAACACAGAGCAGTTTCTCAGAAAGCTTATTTGCAGTTTTGAACGGAAGATATTTCCTTTTTCACCATAGGCCTCTATGGGCTTCCAAATATCCCTTTGCCAATTCCACAAGAACAGCGTTAGCGAAAGGCTTCTTGAAGGGAAAGATGTAACTCTGTGAGATGAATTAACAGAACACAGAGCAGTTTCTCAGAAAGCTTCTTTCCAGTTTTGAACGGAAGAGCTTTCCTTTTTCACCATAGCCCTCTAAGGGCTTCCAAATATCCCTTTGCCAATTCCACAAGAGCAGCCTTAGCGAAAGGCTTCTTGAAGGGAAAGATGTAACTCTGTGAGATGAATTCACAGAACACAGAGCAGTTTCTCAGAAAGCTTCCTTCCAGTTTTGAACGGAAGATATTTCCTTTTTCACCATAGGCCTCTGTGGGCTTCCAAATATCCCTTTGCCAATTACACAAGAACAGCCTTAGCGAAAGGCTTCTTGAAGGGAAAGATGTAACTCTGTGAGATGAATTAACAGAACACAGAGCAGTTTCTCAGAAAGCTTCTTTCCAGTTTTGAACGGAAGATATTTACTTTTTCACCATAGCCCTCTATGGGCTTCCAAATATCCCTTTGCCAATTCCACAAGAAGAGCCTTAGCGAAAGGCTTCTTGAAGGGAAAGATGTAACTCTGTGAGATGAATTAAGAGAACACAGAGCAGTTTCTCAGAGAGCTTCTTTCCAGTTTTGAACGGAAGATATTTCCTTTTTCACCATAGGCCTCTGTGGGCTTCCAAATATCCCTTTGCCAATTCCACAAGAACAGCCTTAGCGAAAGGCTTCTTGAAGGGAAAGATGTAACTCTGTGAGATGAATTAACAGAACACAGAGCAGTTTCTCAGAAAGCTTCTTTCCAGTTTTGAACGGAAGTTATTTCCTTTTTCACCATAGCCCTCTATGGGCTTCCAAATATCCCTTTGCCAATTCCACAAGAACAGCCTTAGCGAAAGGCTTCTTGAAGGGAAAGATGTAACTCTGTGAGATGAATTAACAGAACACAGAGCAGTTTCTCAGAGAGCTTCTTTCCAGTTTTGAACGGAAGATATTTCCTTTTTCACCATAGCCCTCTAAGGGCTTCCAAATATCCCTTTGCCAATTCCACAAGAACAGCCTTAGCGAAAGGCTTCTTGAAGGGAAAGATGTAACTCTGTGAGATGAATTCACAGAACACAGAGCAGTTTCTCAGAAAGCTTCTTTGCAGTTTTGAACGGAAGATATTTCCTTTTTCACCATAGGCCTCTATGGGCTTCCAAATATCCCTTTGCCAATTCCACAAGAACATACTTAGCGAAAGGCTTCTTGAAGGGAAAGATGTAACTCTGTGAGATGAATTAACAGAACACAGAGCAGTTTCTCAGAAAGCTTCTTTCCAGTTTTGAACGGAAGAGGTTTCCTTTTTCACCATAGCCCTCTAAGGGCTTCCAAATATCCCTTTGCCAATTCCACAAGAGCAGCCTTAGCGAAAGGCTTCTTGAAGGGAAAGATGTAACTCTGTGAGATGAATTCACAAAACACAGAGCAGTTTCTCAGAAAGCTTCTTTCCAGTTTTGAACGGAATATATTTCCTTTTTCACCATAGCCCTCTATGGGCTTCCAAATATCCCTTTGCCAATTCCTCAAGAACAGCCTTAGCGAAAGGCTTCTTGAAGGGAAAGATGTAACTCTGTGAGATGAATTAAGAGAACACAGAGCAGTTTCTCACAAAGCTTCTTTCCAGTTTTGAACGGAAGATATTTCCTTTTTCACCATAGCCCTCTATGGGCTTCCAAATATCCCTTTGCCAATTCCACAAGAACAGCCTTAGCGAAAGTCTTCTTGAAGGGAAAGATGTAACTCTGTGAGATGAGTTGACAGAACACAGAGCAGTTTCTCAGTAAGCTTCTTTCCAGTTTTGAACGGAAGATATTTCCTTTTTCACCATAGGCCTCTAAGGGTTTCCAAATATCCCTTTCCCAATTCCACAAGAACAGCCTTAGCGAAAGGCTTCTTGAAGGGAAAGATGTAACTCTGTGAGATGAATTCACAGAACACAGAGCAGTTTCTCAGAAAGCTTCTTTCCAGTTTTGAACGGAAGATATTTCCTTTTTCACCATAGGCCTCTGTGGGCTTCCAAATATCCCTTTGCCAATTCCACAAGAACAGCCTTAGCGAAAGGCTTCTTGAAGGGAAAGATGTAACTCTGTGAGATGAATTAACAGAACACAGAGCAGTTTCTCAGAGAGCTTCTTTCCAGTTTGAACGGAAGATATTTCCTTTTTCACCAGAGCCCTCTAAGGGCTTCCAAATATCCCTTTGCCAATTCCACAAGAACAGCCTTAGCGAAAGGCTTCTTGAAGGGAAAGATGTAACTCTGTGAGATGAATTAACAGAACACAGAGCAGTTTCTCAGAAAGCTTCTTTCCAATTTTGAACGGAAGATATTTCCTTTTTCACCATAGCCCTCTATGGGCTTCCAAATATCCCTTTGCCAATTCCACAAG